>NC_090023.1:107868309-108191365 GCF_037176765.1 Anolis sagrei
AGGTAACGGTGCTCCATGCAGTCATACTGGCCACATGACCTTGGAGGTGTCTACAAACACTGCTGGCCCTTTGGCTTAGAAATGGAGATGAGCACCACACCCCAGAGTCGAACACGACTAGACTTAATGTCAGGGGAAACCTTTCCCTTTTACCATTAAGGTCTAATATGGCAGAGTATAAGCTAAATGGCCCAAAGACTAGCTTATATGTTGAATGGTAGAACATATCACCATTAGATGTTGTGATGGTTTTGCCTGTGTCAAAGAAACCTCACAGATAACTTTGATACATTTTCTATCACTTTAAAGATCTGATTGGAGCCTGGCTAGCTGATAAGCACGACCAGACATAGAAATACAATATTTTTTTCTCTTTCTAGTAATAATATATCAATTTTCCTATTAATTATATGGAAAATGTGAGGACGCAGCTCAGTTCAGATCAACTGCTAAATAACACTGCCACCTAGCAAAGTGAAGTAGCTAGCATGCTAGAATCCAGCATGCTTTTTCACTGTGATTCCAAGACGGTTGGACCAAAATTAATGGAGTCTTACAGGAAGAGGTCCTGACTAAACATAAAGGAATAATTTGCTGAGGTTGATGGAGATTTGAGAGTTGAACAAAATACCTTAGAAGCTGATGGGTTCTTGCTGGAGGGTTTGAAACAGGAATTTCAATGGCAATCCATCTGAAATACTACGGATTTCCCACACTGGAAGAGAGGTGGACAACACCGTCCGGGATTGGTTCCAGTTCTGTGGCTCCATAAATCATTCCTAGCATATCAGTAGTTTAAGGAAAAATCAATGTAAATCATATCCGGAGGCGAATGGGTGGAGGTTATATATCATTACGAGAGAAAACCTAAAAACCTGTATACAAGGCAATTCTATATCTGTTTACTGAGCATTGTCACTGAAGTAATGAAACATTCATACTTTGATATAAGACTACGTTTTTCCAAATGTATCTGCTTCCTACTAGATAGACCCTGCCAGCTGACAGATGAGGAGATGATGAAAGTAGCACTTTGGTGAAGACATTTTTTTTATTTTTTAAAAAAACAAAACACTTTAATCATGGTTTTAAAAGCACTGGTATTTAATTCTTAATTATTGTACAATAGGAATGTTAGTGTAATATTGTCTAATACTTTTGCAAGACACCTTGGATCTCATCTCAGGGGAAGGGTAGGGTATACATTCTGTTAGATTTCCTGTCTATTGCAGATGTCTTGTTGAAATAATCACTAGTTCAGGAAAGAAAGCCTTTTTTAATTAGAACTGGCATACTGTGTATCCTTTTGCTCAATTTCAGAATGGATTTATTTCAGAAACCTGTCAAAAAAAATTCTTTTCCACCCAAAAGCAGTAGGCATCCTCTCAGGATGGCTTGGAAATGTAAAATGCGATGTTCCGCTCAAACACAGACAGCCAGGAAACACAATGTGAAATCACAATGAAATAAACTGAGATAATAAAAAAGAAGACTTCTATGAGGCACCTTCTGTTTCAAATTTAATCCAATGTTCTCTCAATGGTAAAAAAAAAAAAATGTTCTCCTAAATGGAATTCACTTCTGTTTCATTACATCACACTTCTGACATTTTGTCCCAATTTATTAGACAAAAAGGAGTAAATTTATATGGGCATGATACATACAATTTAAGAATTTTCAAATACACTATTTTTATTGTGAGAAGAATAGAAAAGACTCGTTAAAATCATTTTTTAAATATAATGAGCAATTATACAAGGCAAAACAATGCATTCCCAATAAACTTGTCATTGTACTGGCTGTTTCCCACACATGCTTCATATATAGTACAAAAGAAGCAGAATTACATCAATAATGTAAGCAAGCTATTTACTTATGCGGGAGCTGTAGCCGAAATTCAATGGCTATCGTTAGCTAGAGCAGACCCACTGAATCAATCAGATTTACACATTCAATGATTTAACACCAGAGGAGGTTAGAAACTGGAGTTAGGTTGTTAATTTCTTTTCCAAATACATATAAAAAGGATCACAACTGACAGTTACAAACAGTTATACTACTACATGCATGGTTTAACACAATTTGTATTTACTGATAGTCCTACCATTAGACTACCAAATATGAAATTGGACTTCTACAGTGAAACTGTTGTCAGAATTCTAATGTTTTAAATTCTGTTACAAATCTTAATTTGTGTTTAAAAATTACATCTTTGACATCTTCATTACTTTGGCAGTTATGTGTTACTACTTCAAATTAATCGGAATGACAACAAAAAAACCAACATTAAACATACTGATATCCATTTAGATCAACAACTTGAGTGTACGTTATTCTGCATTGGATTTATGGCCAAATTTTACTGTGGCATGCTAACACAAAGATATATAGAACTTTACTTCACTGACCACAGCACAATTCCATTTTATAGAGAAATTTAAAAAATCACTGAATTTGTGGTTCAGCAAGTGATTCATTTGGTGGTTCAGTGCCTTCCACTGGCACGTTAACAGCCTCTTCACTTGGTTGGCTCTCACTCTGCGGCTCAGTATTAGTATCCAATTGTTTCTTGTTGGTCTCCTCATTACGACGGTTCTGACAATGAGTTAAATGTTTCTTAAAGCCTCTAGGAAAGTTTGTCTCAAAACTGCAATGTGGACATTTAAGAATAGTTTGACCATGAGCAACAACATGGTTTTTAAGGTGAGATTCCAAGAGAAAGGCCTTTCCACACACATCACATTTGTATGGACTATGGACATTATGCTTGTTAACTAAATGATGCAATACAGCGCCTTTTTTCATAGCCCGGCAGCAACAAATTTTGCAGTAGTATTTGCCTTTGCCACGCTTCATATATTTTGCAATCTCTTCCTCTGGTATGAAAGCCTCTTTCTCTTCTGTAAACTGTAATGAACATTTAGTAGGAGTAGCTTCATCGGTTTTGGTATCTTTATTGTGATCTGAAGATTCTGTATCAAACTGCTCTTGATCACTACTGGAATCCTGTTCCTTCACCTCTGATGTCTCCATTTCAGTATTTCCACTTTCACTGCTATTTAGATCTGTACAAGATATCTCCTGATTTTTCTTCCTAGGCTTCTTCTTTGGACAAGGATATAATACTTCTTCTGGAGGTTCTTTGACTTGTGTAGGTGGTTCCTTTGAAGCTAGTAGATTACCAAATGGATTCTCAATTTCTGGATGTTCAATAAAATAATCTTTATTGACAGATTCAGTACATGCCTGCAAGTCTGACAAAACAGATGCAGCAGGCTGGTTGAAGTCAGAGAAAGTAGTTTTGTGGTCTTCCATACCTACTGTTTCTACTGGTTTGTGAGCATCAGAACCAAAGATCTGCTTCTGTTCAGAAAATGGTTTTTGAAGTTCAGGTGAAAGAGAATGCTTTGAAGGCTCAGCAAAGAAACTTTGCCTTTGTTTCTCAGGAGAACCAGGAGATGACTTCTGAAATTCTGCAAAGGATGCTGGTTTCTGTATTTCAGGAGAAACTGGAGAAGACTTCAACACTTCGTGAGAAACAACAGGTGACCTCTGAGGCTCTGAAAAGGGAGCATGGTCCTGAACTTCAGAAGAAACAGCAACATGCTTCTGGGGCTCTGGAAAGAAAGAATGCTTTGGAGTCTCAGAAGAGACAGGCAGAGGTCTATGAGAGTCAGAGAACAAGGCATGTTTTGGAATCTCAGAAAAAGTCATGGGAGCTTCATGGAAGAATGAACGTTTCTGCAAGTCAGCAGAAACAGATTTTTTAGATTCTGGAAACAGAGCCCTTTTTCGGCTTTCAGAAAATAATGCACGCTTTTGGAGTTCAGATGAAACAAAAGGAGCAGGTTTGTGTGTCTCAGAAAAGAAAGGAGACTTTCGAGAATCAGAAGGAAATTTCCAAGGATCGGGAGATACAGGAGGAGTGGGCTTGCGTTGCTCAGGAAAGAAGGAAGGTTTCCAAATTTCTGGAGACATTGGAGGGCAAGGCTTTCTAAGTTCTGTCTGCATAGGAGGTGGAATAGGGGGTGGAACTGATGGTGATGGTCTCCATGTATCAGGAGACAAAACTGGCTTCCAGCCTTCAGGATAAACAGAAGAAATAGGCTTCCAGGGCTCTGAAGAAGCAAAACTAGATTTCTGAGATTCGGGCAATGGAGAAGATTTCCAGGGCTCTGACACAAATCTCTGAGATTCTGGGGACATCAAATGGCCTGGCCTTCTTGGTTCTGAGGCAGGTCTTCTGGGTTCTATGGGCATAGATTGCGGAGGTTTAGGGGACCAAGGTGAAACAGTGATAGATTTTTGTTGCTCATGACAAATACTAGGAGCAGACCTCCAAGACTCTGGAGCAATATTGGGACAGGTCCTCCAAGGATCCGGGGAGAGTGGTGGCTCAGGTTTGCGTGGCTCAGGAGAAAGTGCTGATGTAGGCCGCCGCATCTGAGGAATATGCCTACGAGGTTCTGAAGACAGAGCACCAAGAGGAAATTTCTTTAATTCAGGAGAAACAGCCGGTGAATGCCTGCGGGGCTCAGGAGACACTGCCGGAGAGTGCCTGCGGGGTTCAGGAGATATTGCTGGAGAGTGCCTGCGAGGCTCAGGAGACACTGCAGGAGAGTGTCTGCGGGGCTCGGGAGACACTCTTGGAGTAAATTTCTGTGGTTCAGATGTAGATGCAGGTGGCGACACAGACTGAGTAATCTTTTGAGGCTCTGGGGATACAGGTGGAATGGGTTTCTGTGGCTCCAAAGGCACAAGTGGAGCCTTCTTTTCTGGTTCTGGGACTGTCACAAACAGTTCTGGGTGTACGATAGGGAGAGGTTTCTGTGGCTCAATATATGTGGCTGTAGTAGGTTTCTGTGATTCAGGCAAAAGTGCAGAGATAGGCTTTGGTAGTTCTGGGGACTCTACTGAGACAGGCTTCATTGGTTCTGAAGTCACAGAAGGGGTTGGTTCTAGTGATTCTGACAATACTGGTGTAATAGGCTTTGGAAGTTCTGGTGTGACAGAGAGAGGTTTCTGTGGCTCTGGACAAGCAGGTGAGGCAATCCTGTGTTGTTCCACCAGTGTAACTGTGGTGGACTTTTGTGTCTTGGAAAACAGCCCATCATCAGATTTCAGCGGTTCTGAAGCAACAAGTTTCTGACACTCCAAAGATATAGAAGGTTTCTGAGATTCGGGAGACAGAGAAGGTTTTTGAGTTTCTACCAAATACGGTTTCTTTATGGGTTGTGTCTCTGTATCTGATAAATCTTTCTGCTCTTCACTCCACTTGTCAGACACTGCATGGTGAGCAGTGATGTGGTAATAAACATTACAAAATATCTTGCTAGTAAAAAAACATTTGTGGCAGTGGAATAACTTTGCACTTTTCTGATAAAATATAAGTTTCCCCAATCCCGCAGTGTCCATTTCATCACAACATTCAGGGTGGATTGTACCCATGTGAATCTGTATGTTTTCATAGTCAGAGCCCTTAAAATTACAGTGATCACACTCTAATCGCTCTGTTGTTTTATGCAGGATGTTCAAAATGCCAATTTTTCTGCTGTCAGCTGGCAAAACACTACACATGTTTGAAAACTGTTATGTTCCAGAATTCCTGAAATAGAGATTTAAAAATTAGGACCGAAGTACATAAAATATTGTTAAAATAAAATTCTAAAATAAAGTTAGCAAATAAATGATAGCTCAGTGAATTAAGTATACGGTACACGTATTAAGAAAAACTGAATAATGCTATTATTGCAAAACACTCTACAGCTATTAAGGTGCATGCATCATCTGCTGCTTTGACAGACTATGTTACAAATTCACTGCACAAAGAATTTTTAAATATAAATGACTTCATTGTATACAAAACCATCAGCTGAGTCTGCAAAGGCAATTTATGCTGTGCACTTGTTACAGATGCTTCTTACGGTTGCTGAAAGCCCAACAAAATAAACAATCTGCAGAGAGTATCCACCCACTGCTTATACTGACCAACAGGATTATAACCAAGACGTTATGAGGAGCCTGAACTTCTAACTCCAATGAAGTGAAAGTGGATTAATGTGTGGATTATGATATAGGTTTAAAAGTGGACATTTCTCTATTTTATACTAAAAGTATGCTTTCCCCTCATTCTTGTTCAAAAAGCAGAATCTCATTGCATCATAACTCATAATGTGTCTTGCACTCTAAAGTCAGTTTAAATCAGTTTTGAAGCCGAGCAATACTGAAAGACTCAAACAAAAGCCTGGCTGGCTAATGCATAGCAAACTATGCACTGCACTCTTTATATTATTCAAAATAACTCAGCGTGCTTTGTTATGATACAGCTACAGTTCCTTTCAAATTGGCAACTTTAATCTTACTTAAAGTGCAAAATGTTCTCTGTCTAGTAAATAAAGAATCTATAAATCAAATTGATTCTCTCTGTAACTCCCTAACCTCTTCTGGAACTGATGAAGGGACACTGGACTGCTGGGCAGGAGAGCTGGGGGAGGAGGTAGGAAGAGAAAGGTTCACAGCATGAACTGAAATTCAGCCACAGAATACCACATATGATGGGGTTTACCAGTTCAAAATAACAGCGCTCCATGCAGTCATGCTGGCCACCTGACCTTGGAAGCATTTACGGACAATGCCAGCAATTCCGCTTAGAAATAGAGATGAGCAATACCCCCAGACTCGGACATGACTAGACTTAATGTCAGGGGAAACCTTTAATCTTTACTTACCAGTTCAAAAAAGGGCTACACTGCATGTTAAACTCAATTAATGTAAATTAATAAAATTAATTGAGAGCCAAAATTGCTGAACAGATTATTTAAATAATTAGGGGAAAACAATACTACACACAACATATATTAGGATTAAGTATTGGCAGTCCTCAAGTTACAAACATCTAATTTACATGGAACACCTAGTTACAAACGGGGGTGAGACAACAGTGAGAGAAATGTACCCTAGGAAGGGAAATTCACTTCTGTGAGAGCTATCATGATGAAAAGGTGTCTCTACTGAAGCTTTATCACCAATCCTAATTTCTACAACACATTTTGAAAAATCCAATTGTCATAAGAAAAAAAAGTGAGGTAAAAACTTCTGAACAGGGGCACAGACAACAAAAAAAGGCAGAACCATTCCTTAATCTCTTTGAATTTTTTTATTACTGCCCTGTTTTCCTTAAAAAAGACAGTGTCTTATATTAAATTTTGCTCCCAAAGATGCACTAGGTCTTATTTTCAGGGGATGTCTTATTTTTCCATTAAGAAGAATTCACATTTATTGTTGAACAAAAAATGAACAATTATTATATACTGTACAGTAGTTGTCAGTATATAATAATTTTACTGGTCCTCATACACAGGGCCACAAAAAATAAGGGCTGTAAAGTACTTGGCTCCCACACACTGCCTGAAGACTTGTAACGATCTCCCACAGCAGATCCTGTACCACTTGTACAGCAGGGACGGTATTGCAGCTTCCAGCCACCACGCGAAGCATACTTCTAAACAAAAACTTTACTAGGTCTTACTTTCATGGGAGGCTTTCTATTTAGCAATTCAGCAAAATCTCTACTAGGTCTTATTTTCAGGTGATGTCTTATTTTCGGAGAAACCGGGTGGATTTACACTTTACAAATACACCTCTCACTTACATACAAATTCAACTTATGAACAAACCAACAGCACCCATCTTGTTTGTAACCCAACAACTATCTGTATTTTAAAATATAAAATACCTTTCTTTTTCACCAAAATGAGTGTATTCTTACACATTAGGTTATAATACTGGCCCATAAAGTATTTTTTGGTATGAGAACTGTTGTGTGCTATTTCTGTGGCTATGATGCCATCATTTCATAATAATGAAATCCAGTGACATGGCAGCAGACAGTTCCTCGACCTGCATCCCCGAGGTAAAAGAAGGCTCCTGATAACTCTATGAATGAGAGATATCCAGGTTATCCTATCGTCAACAGCCCTGCTCAGATCTTGCAGACACAGGACCACTATTTTTTTGTTTGTCTTTTAAATCATGTCATCTCATAGTATCTGCAAAGTACACCAGTCTCAGTTTAATCAACTCGGCTTCAGGAGATGGTTGATCCTTAATTTGCTCTCAGACCCATTTATTTGTCTTTTTAGGACTCATGGGTATCTGTAGAACTCTTCTCCAGCACATCACAGATTAATTTATGTCCTTGTCTTCTTTCGTCAGTTTTTAGCTTTCACAACCATACACAGAAATGGAAAATAAATACAATGGCATGGATGTTGGACAATCCTAACTTTTGTATTCAAGGATATATTTTGACACTTCATGATCTTGTGTAGTTTCTTCACGGTCTTCTTCTGATTTCTTGACTACAGTCACCATTCTGATTAATAACTGAGATAAATTATGGGAATTCTTGAACTAAATGACTGTTGTCTACTTTAAATTATGCATTATTTTTATCTTCTACCTTTGCACTTTCTCCCTTGACATTCTTCGCTAATAGTTCAATCTTTGTTATATTCTGCTAGTAGTATGCTGTCATCTGCACATTGTTAATAGCTGATGTTCCTTCCTCCAATTTTCACAATGCCTTCCTCCATGTCCAGTCTTGCTTTATGTATGATACATTAAACAAGCAAGTTAACAGATAGATTGATAAAGATGCAGCCTTGCATGGCCCCACTGCCAATTGTAAACCATTTTGCTTCTCTGTATTCTGTATAGACTATTTCCTGAGTGCAGGTTATGCGCCGGGAAAACAAAATTTTGTTTCACACTCATTTCTTTAACAGTGATCCATAGTTATCATCACATACATAATGAAAGCTTCAGTACGATTTATAATGCATAGGCTTATTTTCTTCTGGATTTTTGTGTGTTCCATTATTCAAGTTTGCAATATGATCCTACTGTCTACCTTTCCTGAAAATAGCTTGGAGAGAAAGCATTTCTCTCTCCATATATAGCAAAAAAATTGTTGTAGAGTTTTGAGAACTACTTTGCTTGCATAGAAAATCAATACAATTGTCACATGGTTACTATAATCCCTGGTATCTCCTTTCTCGGGGATTGGAACATATATTTTGCATTTCCAATATGTGGGTCATTCCTAAATTTTCCATAAGTTTGACAGATTTTAGTTAAAACTAGAGTTCTGTCTTATTACCTTGGAGCAGCTCTACTGCCATCTGTTGCTGGTGATTTATTTCTCCTAAGTGCTCAGAGTGCAGCTTTCACATCCAGTTTCGAAAATTGTAGGTGCATCTTTAAATAATTTTTCCCTGAAAGGAATCTGTCATCCTTTCATCTCTTCTATACAGTTCTTTGGTGTATTGTTTCCATCAGCTCTACTACATTCCTTTTATACCATGGGGGTCCATGCTTTTTAAAAATTATGTTAAACTGCTAGAAGAAGTTATCTGCAGAGTTATAGTGAATCTATATTGTAGATTTAATGTAATATGATACCAGTGTAACTGTCATGACTCAATACTATTGTAAGAAAATATTTTTGGCAGGAAGATGGGCTCCCCTGACTAACGAGGCCCTATGCATAAGCACACCTAAGCACAATGGTACATCCAGGACTGATGACACTGTACACTCCTGGAAAGTTGATTATTTATTTTTGTTTTATTTTGAGGTGACTTCCTCAATTCTGTTAGTAAATGAAAAACGCAACCACCTAGCCTGACACTAGTCATGTTAAACCAGTTTTACTAAATTAACTGTCACTTGCAAACAAGAATGCACCTGAAGACTGAGGGTATGTAGACCACTCTATACTGTTATGACTGTAATTAAAAATCAAATTAATAATGGGTATGTGCCTTGAAGATCACATGAAATAATTACAGTAGGAATTCTGAAAGGAGGAGCGCATCCTACATACGTAGTCAGGTGCAAACCCCAAAGAATGGACTAAACCTACAAATCCCCAGTTTGGTTGATTGAGCTAGCAACAGAAAACCAGAATCTGGCACACAAACTTTTAAAATAGTAGATGTAATTGTTTATTAATGTTTAGATCACTGGCCATTCATATACACAAATCTGAAATATAATATAAAAGTACTACAACAAAAAGGACTACTGTATGTACATAAACAGCTTGGATATTTAAAAAATCCTGTATGATGTTCCTAATATATTAACTGTCAAGTTATTACTGGCAATCAATGACACAGAGGCTGTATCCACACAGCACAATTACAGATCCCATTTTAAGCGCCATGGCTCCATCCTACGAAATCTTGGGATGTGAAGTTTGGCAAAGGATTTCCCATTCTCCTGTTACACTATGGGCCCTTCCACACAGCCTTATAACCCAGAATATCAAGGCAGAAAATCAACAATATCTGCTTTGAACTGAGTTATCTGAGTCCACACTGCCATATATTCCAGTTCAATGAAGATAATGTGGGATTTTAATCAGGTGTGTGGAAGGGGGATCTATTACGCAATTAATTCTGAGTGTTTAATTTTCAATGCCTCTCCTTTCAGGGCACCTTTTGAATTAAGGACTAAATTGGCAAAACTAAAGATTCCACAGACGGGACCCAAGGAAAGCAATGCGCATGCGCAGAAAAGCCCCTCAGAGGGCCAGAAAACAACAGAAGCAGAAAATGGAGGCGGGCGCCGATAGGGGAGGGACTTCACGCAGAAAGGAAAAAGAACCGCCTCCTCCTCCTCCTGTCTCCTTTGTTTATTAATGAAGTACGCGGCACGATTAGGGAGAAGGGGTAAAAAATACCTACCGGGAGGAAAAACAACGACCACAACGGGCAGAAACGCCGCCCTTGACAGCGCTCCCCTGTAATGGCGGCGGATTCCACAAAAGAGGGTCGAGCGGAACGGCGGGCGGGGAGGGGGACCAGAGAGGGGGCCCGCGCGCCCAGTAAGGCGCCTTTCTATTGGCTGGCGGCGCCCAAGGGCTGCTCGCGACCTGCCCCGCCTCCGAGGTAGGCTTTTGGCGCAGGCGCTGTGGTGTTTGCGGGCCGATGCTTTCTGCAGGAGGAGGAGACGGCTGTTGGAAGAGCCGTGACATCCCTCCCGCCTCTGTATAAAAGGAGGGCGGAAGGAAGATGACTCTTAGTTGGAAGCAGAGGTGGTCTGTGGTGGAGTTGGTCCTGGACCCTAATTCTCAACTAAGAGAGGCGTTAGCCTGGAGTATTTGTCAAAAATTGTGATATTATTTGGTGATTATGATATTATTTGTGGCCTACTCATTCTCCTTAAAGCTCAAGGCAGATTGGTGTGCTCTACATCAGGCATAGGCCAACTTTGGGCCCTCTAGGGCAGTGGTTTTCAACCTGTGGGTCCCCAGGTGTTTTAGCCTAAGACTCCCAGAAATCCCAGCCACTTTACTAGCTGTAAGGATTTCTGGGAGTTGAAGGCTAAAGCATTTGGGGACCCACAGGTTGAGAACTACTGCTCTAGGGGTTTTGGACTCCAACTCCCACCATTCCTAACAGCCCCAGGCCCCTTCTTTTCCCCCCTCAGCCGCTTAAGCTTAAGGAAAGGGCCTGAGGCTGTTAGGAATGGTGGGAGTTGGAGTCCAAAAACCCCTAGAGGGCCCACGTTGGCCCATGCATGCTCTACACTGTGGAATAAATGCAGCAACACACTTTAAAGTGGGGTCGAACTGTTAATTCTACAATGTAGATGCACCCTTGGGAATCAACTAGTAGAATCCTCTGATGACAAGACTCACAATGGCCCATGGGTCAATACAGATGGCAAAGCCCTTGGTAATTGGTCTCAAATGGGGTTTTTTTTGGGGGGGGGGGGTTATACAAAAAATGCTCCTGACACATTGGGAAATCAGTTTCCGGTCCTGTACCTCAAATAACTTGGGAAGCCCTACACTGAAAAAGTCAGGAAGCTAACCAATAAGAAAACTGTGTTGTCAAAGGCTTTCATGGCTGGAATTACTGGGCTGCTGTGAGTTTTCCAGGCTGTATGGCCATGTTCCAGAAGCATTCTCTCCTGATGTTTTCCCCACATCTATGGCAGGCATACTCAGAGGTTGTGGGCTCAAAGCAAACCTTAAAAACTAAGGCATAGACAATGAGAACTGGGAAGCCCTGGCCCTTGAGCGCTCCAGCTGGAAGTCAGGTGTGACCAGCAGTGCTCAATAATTTGAAGAGGCACAAATGGAGGGCGAAACAGAGAAACATGCCAAGAGAAAGGTGTGTCAAGCCAACCCTGAGACTGCCTTCCACCGGGAAACCAATGCCCTTACTGTGAGAGAAGATGCAGATCAAGAATAGGGCTCCACAGTCACCTACGGACCTACCAGTACACTGACCTTGGAAGACTATCCTACTCAGACAATGAGGTATTGCCTAAGTAAGTAAGTAAGGCTGAAACATCAGGAGATAATGCTTCTGGAGCATGGCTATACAACCTGGAAAACTCACAGCCACCCTAAAAGAAAACTAATTTCAACTTATTTATTTAGTTTTATTGTATGCCACCTCTTTCCCTCAACAGAACCCAAGAGACCAACCATCACAAATTCAAAACATTCCCAGGAACATTTAAAACAATTCAAATCATTTCAAAAACATTTTAAAATCTGTTCAACACATACATAGTTTTAATTTATTTGTTTTCGGAGTTTCATAATATATTTTCAAATTCATTAGTCAAAGTTTATTTTTGTCATTCCAATCCCCAATGACAATCCTCATGTAAACTATCTCGCTGCACATAGTAATTTTGCAGATTGAAACTATAAATGGTTGACTACTTCACCAAATATGTGTTTTGAGAAATAATTTTGGATTGATTATTTAAAAAATTATGTTCTCTTTTATCTTACCACTGAAGATATTTCTGGAGATGCCTAATGGTTTTGAAGTGAAGATATAGTGGCATGATCTTTTTTTTGGAGGGGGGGGGGGGTCAGGAGCGACTTGAGAAATTACAAGTCGCTTCTGGTGTGAGAGAATTGGCCGTCTGCAAGGACATTGCCCAGGGAATGCCCAGATGTTTTTGATGTTTTACCACCCTTGTGGGAGACTTCTCTCATGTCCCTGCATGGGGAACTGGAGCTGACGGAGGTCATCTGCACTGTCCCCGAATTCGAACCTCCAATCTGTGAGAGCAAGGGTATTCAAAGGAGTTTTTCTAATTTGAAGATGAATACTTTGGTGTGCCCTTGGACCAATGATATAAATATACGTAACACAGAAACTTACAGATATTGAACTGCTGTCCTGAATGGCCTCTTTGCATTCATACTTGCGTGAGACATACTGCATTTCAAGATTTCCCTGAGTCCATAAGTTGTTTTTCTTTCATGCATCTCATAAACCCTAATGTAGTGGTTCTCAACCTGTGGGTCTCCAGATGTTTTGGCTTCAACTCCCAAAAATCCTAACAGCTGGTAAACTGGCTGGGATTTCAGGGAGTTGTAGGCCCAAACACCTGGAGACTCACAGGTTGAGAACCACTGCTCTAATGCGTAAACTTCTGTACCACAATAAGCCTCTCAGTCTTTAAGATGCCTCAAGTCTTGTTCATTAACTAAAAGTTCTTAAATTGGCTATCTGATGTCTTATGTTTGCAGACCTCTAGTGGCTGATGATTTTAAAACACTAGCAGCACAAGTCACATGGCACCTTTAGGGCTCTAGTGCACCAATGCTCATACAGTAGTCTGTTATTGTTTACAGTATTTAAAAGTTATTTAAAGTAAGTCTTTAATTTATTTTTGCTGCACTAGCCTCTAATGGCTCCCACTTTGGAAACGGTATGAATGATAGAAGGCCTGTGTAGTCCAGTATTTCATTAAACAATCAACATATGTAGGTGTTATTTCTTTGGTAAAAATATATACCTGCAATTGTATTTTGAGGTGAAACATAGAAGGAATTCTTTTTATATCCTGCTAAGGGAAAGGATAACAGACCCTTACCCCAAAGACTCTAAGAGCCGTAGCAAACTAGGATTTTGCGAGAGCAAACTAAGCCAGCACGAGCGATGCTCCGCCTCTTTCTCCGCCTACTTCCCTTTGCTAGGGCAGCGTTGCGAGCATACGCTCATGCCGCAGCAAACTACAGGAAGCTTGTGCTCGGGCTTGCTCCGAAGCCCCGCCTTTTTCCCCCCCGAGGCTGCTCTCTCTCTTGCTAGCGTGCCTGTTTTCCATTGCAGAGGGCAGGGATGCGAGCGTACGCTCACAGTTGAATTCTGCCAACTGCGAGAGTACACTCGCATTGCTTCCCTAGCAAGGGAAAACAGTCACACTAGCAAGAGAGAAAGCAGCCTCGGGGGGAAAAAGGCGGGGCTTCGGAGCGAGCTCGAGCACAAGCTCACTCTTGCTTCCAGTAGTTTGCTACGGCTCTTAGGGAGCATCTATACTGTAAAATTAATGCAGACAGATATTGAGAAGCTGGAATGTGTCCAGAGGAGGGCATATAAAATGGTCAAAGGTCTGGAAACCATGAGTCCCTTTGAGGAGTGTCTTAAAGAGTTGGGCATGTTTAGCCTGCAGAAGGGAAGGTTGAGAGGAGACATGGTAGCCATATTTAAATATCTCAAAGGATGTCATAAGAAATAATCATAGAATAATAGAGTCGGAAGAAACCACATGGGCCGTGTAGTCCAACACTCTGCCATTCAAGAAAGAGGGAGCAGGCTTGCTTTTTGAGGCCTTGAAGACTAGGACTCAGAGTGTAGGGGCGACTTGAGAAATTGCAAGTTGCTTCTGGTGTGAGTGAATTGGCCATCAGCAAGGACGTTGCCCAAATGTTTTGATGTTTTACCATTCTTGTAGGAGGCATCTCTCATATCTCCACATAGGTTCAAGTGACAGGAAAGGAGGTTCCATCTGAATATGAGGAAGCACTTCCTGACCGCACAAGCTGTTCAACAGTGGACCTCTTTGCCTTGGAGTGTGGTGGAAGCTTTTAAACAGAGGTTGAATGGTCATCTGTCAGGGGTGCTTTGATTATGCTTTTCCTACATTGTGGGTTGGAGTGAATGGCCTTTGGTCTCTTCCAACTCTGATTCTACAGTGTATAGATGCCCTCTAGGGAGGCATAGGTAACTTGTTGTTCTACAAATTTTGTATAACTGCTATCAGTTCTCATGGCTATTGCTGTTGGGGAGTTGTATCCCAACATCTGTAGTCCCACTTACTACATAAGCTGAGGTTAAAAAGCAGTTGCATTAAAAGTATGTCTGTGTTACAAAAGGTGTGTGTGTGTTCATATACTATCATGCGGTTGCTTAAACACAAAAAGGATTATCTTGTTCTACTGCTGTTACTTGTTTCTTCACATACTTTGATGTATTTTTCAAAAACTTGTGTGAGTATTCTGCATAGAATGCCTTGCAGAACTATTCATCTCCCTTTGACTTTTCCACATTTTTGTTGCATGGCAGCCTACAATTAAAATGGATTTAATTGGTGTTGTTATCAAAGATCTTGCAGTGATATAATATTTTTTAATGATGTGCTTATTCTGCCAGAAAAGGGGGAAGAAACCCCAGTGGAGGAATGTATTCTGTTCATAGAATCATAGAATCAAAGAGTTCAGATTGTTTGGTACTAAATTAATTCCTTTATAGATCCCAACCACACTCTTACATTGGAAATCCTGCTAAGTATAAGGATGTTGCATGCCATTCTCACATTTTAAACTCTTTTACAGTTGTCAGTTTATATTAATATTAATTGGTGAACATGGAAGAGCTGAAGTGATGATGATTGATAATAACAATGTATTTCTTGAAAGGGCTAATTGAAGCAAAAGAGAGGGAGGGAGGGGAGGGAGGAAGATGGAGGGAGAGATTGAAGTAAAGCTTTATAAGTTGCATATAATGTACATATTTCTAAGTCATAGTTGACACATTATCAGAAAAGGATGGCCAGAACTAGTTCCTTATCTTTAAGAGCAATTTTGATCAACTGTGTACATCAGCAAGAAAAGCTTTAAAACATACGGAAGGAAATGTCAGTGCCTATTATGTTTGCAGAACAAAATCTATTTTTAAAAAGTTGGGAGCCATACCAAGTTCCAGAACTTGCAAAATGAAATATTTGATAGACATAACTCCCAACCTACATATTTGGATCTACAACAAAGCCAAAAGAATGCTTGAAAACTGTTTCATTCCAAAATGTTTTGACATTTTTTCTATAAATCCTATCTTAAAATACTCCAATGTCAAGAGAAACACCCAGAGCAGAGAGAGCAAAGTGTTGCCTTTCTTCAAGTTTGGTGGAATGTGCTTCCTACACTAAAAATACTAGTGAGAGTAATCACAATGCTAAAATGTGGCAATGCAACATCTGGGGAACTGATGTCCTCAGAAATTAGGTGTTAAACAGTGTTTCTTCAGTAGTTTGAATTGTACCATATTCACTTTCTTTCTAATAGACTTTTGAGCTGTAATTGCCATACTTTAACCTAACATTTAACAAGAGCCGTTTCCTAGTATCACAACTGGACAATCAGAAAACTTCATCTGTTTATTTTTAGTCACTGTAAAAATATAGAAAATCACTAAGTGCAAGGTGGTGGAGTAGGACCTAAAATTCTGAAATAAGTTACATAAACAGTCACGAATACTGGAAATTACTCATTTTCATTCTCAGGCTCACTTGGCTTGCAACTTGCATGTGTCTACTTGAAGCCAAGATGACTCAATTGAGACTTTAATTTTGGAGGTGTAAGAATATATATCTTACTGGAAAAGACAGTCATGTTTGATAAGGTAGAAGGCAGCAGGAAAAGAGGAAGACTACATCACAGATGGGTAGACTCAGACAAGCAAGCCAACTTCTTGAATCTGCAAGTTCTGATGAGGGCTGTCAATAACAGGGTGACTTGTAGGTCTCCCATTTATATGGTCACCATAAATCAAAGTTAACATGTTAGTTAGCAACACAGTGCCAGTGTGAAAGGCCTCAGAGATTCTGTTGTGGGTTTTAAAACTTCAACAATGAGGAAGCCGATTATCTACACAATGGGTCTGTATGGTGTCTCATCCTAATACAACTGGTTAAGACACAGGCCCCTTCTACATTGCCATATAAAATCCAGATTACCTGGTTTGAACTAGATTATATGACAGCATAGACTCAAATAAACCAGTTCAAACAAGATAATGAGAATTATCTGCTTTGATAATCTGGATTATATAGCAGTGTAGAAGAGGCGTTAGTTTGGGATTACAAGACGATGGTGTTCACACGCTTTTTAGGGTATATTGTTTGGTGAAATGAGCAATGTGAAACAGGCTACTTAAATATCAGTGGCACCAAAACAAAACCATGCAAAGGATTCAAGATGTTAGTGTTCTATTTAATGATTTTGTTATTGCGTTTACCAACCAATGATTGTAAACATCATATACCTGAACTCTCCCTGGGTAAAGAAGAACTTGACCTCAGGAATGCAAACATTAGCTTGCCATGTATTTATGGAGCACCTGGATTGGGCCAAGCTAAAGTTTTCCTTACAGTGCCCATGGAAACAGGCTTAGTTCCTTGATTCTAATTCCAGACTACAAACAAGTGGCCAGACATCCCTATCAAAATGACCTCTCTTCTGCAAGAGACACTGTGTGAAGTTCACACCCAGGCACCTCCTCCCAGCAAGGATTTCCACCACTTGACTGTCACAAAAAGTGAGGTAAAAAGAAAAAGATATAGATCTGTATTATCAATGGGCTGGAATATGTTATTGAATGCTTGCTGAAGAGAGGGCACACCTGTTGAATATCTAAGATCCACCAAAGGTTGTTCAAGCTCTCCTTGAGAGATTTTCCTATCCCCTGCTCTAGCTAGAAAACCAGCAGGAAAATGAAATGCTCTACTTCTGTGTTTGTAAGCAAATCAAGTGATTCCTGCACATATCATGGTTGTGACTGAAGTCTTGGTTTCTCACTATTGCTGAAAGATACAAGGATTAGTATCCTGTCATTCTTTTAAACTCTTATCCTGTAGGTTCTCTGGAAAATATGGAGAATTACATTTCGACCTAATCAAGAAAAAATCCTCCCATGGGCAGTGAAGAAACTCCATAAAGATTTTCTCCTGGATGAACAATTACAGAGCAAGTATTGAGTGGGCAAAGAAATAATTCAATGTTGACCTCCAAAAAGTCATAATTTTGCCAAGTTGTTTAGTTTTAATTATCATTGCTACATGTATATCTCTGTTCTTTTCATATTTACTCTGTGTTCATTGAGTCGTCCTACTATTGAAGCTACGTTTGCATTTTTTCTTGAAAATATGTCACGTAATGTTGAAGAAAGTTTACTCTAAATCAGTGGTTCCCAACCTCTTTTTTTTTTTTTTTTTGGCCATGCCCCACCTGAGCATCTCTACAAGTCCAATCCCCCCCCCCCCCCACATAACATATAATTCTTATTCTGTACTTTTTTGGCTTATGAGGAGGAAGCTGGCTTACAAGGAGGAGTTGGTAATACTACCATTATAACTCTGATTAATAGCTACCATCCATATTCGTGCCCTGCTCATCCCACCAGCTCAATAGATAACTTGAGCAATGATCAATTTATTTGCCCCCAAGGAACTGGGAAATTGTTGCTTCTGTTCGATGTTTTGTCTTATGTATGTTATAACGGCTGTGTTTTTTATTTAATTTTAGTTGTTAAGTCATAATTCATGTTTATATATTGGGTTGTTAAATTTTGTTAGTATGGATGTATTGTTGTATTCGGGCATTGAATGCTTGCCTTTTATATTTGGAATTCTCCCTGAGTCCCTCCAGGGAGATAGTGTTGCACTCCAGAACAGAAACGATACCCTCTGACTTTAAAATACACCACACGTTGAGTGAAAAACCAATCCTTTTTATTGAAGCTGAGTAAAATAGCCAGTAGAAAGAAATGCTTGTAAAAATAGGAAAATTTCAAAATGTAAAAGATCAGTAAAATGCAATAATTCAAAGCAATGTCCACCAGAGATATTTTAAAAATCCAAGGTAGTATTTATTCAGACAGGAATCAACAGGTTGCAAAGAATCCAGAAGGTGCTAGACCACGGCAAAATGCTAAAATCTCTAAGAACAAGACCCCTTGAACAGGATTTCCAAGGCACATGAACATGATTTCCAAACGATGCCTGATCTAATAGACTTTCCCTTGAAGCAAACCTTATATCCCAAAGCCCAAAAATTGGCTTCGTTTTCCTCCACTCTTGCCTCTTATCTGATGAAAACTTTCGGAGCGATGTAAACATTGAGTTTGTTGTCGATCCTGGCTGAACTCTAGCCGCCTATTTTTCAACTCCCTTTCTGGCTGCTCATTAAAATTTCCAGGTGTCAGATTGTTTTCCAAGCTCACAGAAAGAGGGAGTAAACCATCATCCTTAAACCCAGCAGGAATATTCTCATGAGAAACTGCCCTTTGCACTGGGGCCTCTCTGTCATTGTCTGCATGAAGATCATTGACTAAACCATCTCCATCTTGGGAATCTCAATTAAAGTGAAACCAATTTCTGAGTGTTTGGGATAGCTTAATGAGGGCAAAAAGTTCCAAGTATGGGAAATATAGTCAGATGAAGCATTGTTTAGTGTAGTTCATGTCCTTGTTTCATGGAAGCCTTGCTGGGAAGATTCTTGTCTAAGTATTTCTTGTTTCATGGTTTGGATTCTTGGATTGTATAAATGCCTACTCATGCCTTGGATTAATGTTTCCTGGTTGTCTGACTTATATTAGAGAAGTGTGAACTTGGCTTTTATGGACTTTGCTGAACTTTATCCTGGACTATTTTTGCTCCTGCTTATCTTCTTACCTAATTGGATTTACCTATTCCTTTAAAGTGCTTTTTACTTTGCTGGTTTTTAAATTATCTTCAATAAAAGGATTGTTTTCCAGTCAACAGTGTGGTGTTTACAGTTAGAGGGCTTTTCCTGTCCTGGAGTGCAACATTACCAACTTTACCATAAGCATTTTGGTCCCTATGAGTTGTTAGAAACAATTTCAACGCCATCCATGTATTTTCTTTATAAGCTGTCACTTTATTCTTATCTAGCAAGTGCTCATTATGGTCTTTTCATGCAACCTGAGCCATAGCTTTTACCTTTGCTAGCTGCCCATGGAGAGAAAAAAAAGCAAATACATTCTGTATATATGCAAGTCTAATTTCCACCACTAAAGCACTGTTGTAATGCCAAACAAACAAACTGTAAATTCACCACACAGGGTCAGTTTAATTTCTTTCTGTCCAGCTTCTCTTTAAAGCAATCATTCATTTCACCCTTCTTTAGAATTAGCTGTTTGTTCAGGCTGTGTACTTATGAATAGTGCTAGACCATGTGATCCAGTCACTATGGAGAAATCTATTCAGTACTTCAAATACTGAAATAAACACAGCAAGTGTGTGAAATACACACAGCAAGTCCTCATGCCTTTTTGGTAGGTATTATAATGATTAAAATGCCAATGTCATTTATATTTGGAAACTAAAAAGCTTTCAGACTGTGAAAAGCTGCCATGCATATTCGAAGAAACGAACCTTTTAAGATAAGTGGCCAATAAAAATAGTGCACATTTCATATGACATGCCTGGGCAATGCTGTATAATTTTGATGAGGACTTGCCTTTTACATTAAACTGAAATCATCTGCTCAATAATTCATTGCTGCAGTTTAAATTTTTCAAATATCTGGATATTCAAAGAGGAGGAGTAGCAGGAGACAATAGCAAGCTTTACCATGGAGAATTCGCGTTATTTATTTTTTTGGCAGCGATAATTTCATGATTTTATAATCAAACTTTACAATGAGCCATCTGGTGGCAGTCACCAAACTCTGCATTGATGTCCATTGCAGAAGTAATGATGGACTCATACTTTACTCCTAGTGTATGTTGTTAGGTCTATGTAGTTTTACTGATGGGCAGAATGTGCCTTATAAGTACCCTCAAGCAATGATACTGTTCTTCCAACTTCAGGGATCCAGAGGTTAAGCGGTATAGAAATGATCTGTCTGTGATTAATGCTGTTAATAGGATGGCTACATAAAGTTGATCTGCTACCCAGAAAAGCAGCAATCATGGGCAACACAAAGTGGAATGGGAAGAAATTAAAGAGACTAGACAGGGAATATGAGCAGGAGAAGTGCATAGGAAGTAAATGTACTTTTACTTCCTATGCAAATGAAATGAAAGTTATTACACAAATGACCAGCCATTGCCAGAAGGGGCAGAAAGTTTCATCTATGCTGATGATCATGCCATTACCGCTCAAGCAGGGAGCTTTGAGATGGTTGAACTGAAGCTCTCCGAAGATTTCGGTTCTCTTACTGCCTATTACAGGGAAAACCAGCTGATCCATAATCCATCTAAAACACAGACATGTGCTTTTCATCTTAAGAACAGACAAGCATCCTGAGCTCTGAGGATTACCTGGGAAGGAATACTACTGGAGCATTGCAGCACACCCAAATACTTGGGAGTTACCCTGGACCGTGCTCTGACCTACAAGAAGAACTGCCTGAATATCAAGCAAAACGTGGGCGCTAGAAATAATATCACACGAAAGCTGTCTGGCACAACCTGGGGATCACAACCAGATACAGTGAAGACATCTGCCCTTGCACTATGCTACTCTGCTGCTGAATATGCATGCCCAGTGTGGAACACATCTCACCACACTAAAACAGTGGATGTGGCTCTTAATGAGACATGCCGCATTATCACAGGGTGTCTGAGCCCTACACCACTGGAGAAATTACACTATTTAGCCGGTATTGCACCACCTGACATCCGCCGGAGAGTAGCAACCAATAGTGAAAGGACCAAGGCAATGACATCTCTGGCCCACCCTGTTTGGGTATCAGCCAGCACACCAACGACTTAAATCAAGAAATAGTTTTCTAAGATCTACAGAGACACTCGCTGGAACACCTCAGCTAGTGAGAGTCCAAAAGTGGCAGGATCAAACCCAGAACCTCAATCAATGGCTGATGACTCTCTCCCGGGCACATAGAAAACTGGGTGACTTGGAAGGTGCTGAACAGACTATGCTCTGGCACCATGAGATGCAGAGCCAACCTTAAGAAATGGGGCTACAAAGTGGAATACATGACATGCGAGTGTGGAGAAGAGCAAACCACAGACCACCTACTGCAATGCAACCTGAGCCCTGCTACATGCACAATGGAGGACCTTCTTGCGACCACACCAGAGGCACTCCAAGTGGCCAGATACTGGTCAAAGGACATTAAATAGGATACCAAGTGTGCAAACTTTGTGTTTTGTTTCTTTGTTTGTTTTAATGCAATATAACTGTTTTGGTTCGCTCCTGGCACGATAAATAAACCACTGGAATAAAGAAGGCAGGCTGAGGATAGGAAGAGCCATAGTGGAGAATCTAGGATAAGTGGAAGAACCCCATAATTATGTCACTTGACAGGAGAGGATACATTCCCACTGAGAACATGAACTACTACTGGAAAAAATATATAAGAGGGACAAAATCAAAACATCACCACATATTTGTTGTTGGGTGAGTGAGGTTTGGAATCAGTAAACACTGAATAATATGCTTTGGACCAAGAAAGAAGTATGGATCCCTGAAAGCATCTCCTGCATATAATCCAGAGCACAGCAAAACATTCATCTTGGTATTTCCTAGATAGCTTTTTCTTCCCTTAGGAATGGTAGTTTTGGGCAGGTGAAAGGAACTAAAGATTCAGAGGCTAGGAAAGAGGAGGAATGGGAACATGCATAATTCATTGTGTGAAGATGGTTATAGGAAACAGCAGAAAGTGCCTAGTGTCTAAAAATATCATCTCTCTTTGATGTTGCTATGTGCTTTCAAGTCAACTCTTGAAGTAGGTTACCCTATGCTAAGTTTTCTTGGTAAAATTTATTCAGTGGAGGCTTGTTATTGCCTTTCATTTAAGGCTGAGAGAACATGACAAGATCGCCCAGTTCATTTAATGACTGAACAGAAATTCTGACTCTGGTCTCCCGAAGTCCTGGTCCAACACTCAAAATGCTAACTATACTGAATCTCCATTTTAAAAAGTCAATAACAATGGGAAGCATTGGATATATCTAATCCATGAACCCATTAACTTTGTTAATGCATCAGATTGTTTCTTCCATGTATAGAGGCAGTCCCCAAGTTATGAACAAGATAGGTTCTGTAGGTTTTTTCTGAAGTTGAATTTGCATGTAAGTCAGAACAGGTACATTTTTAAGTGAAACTCCAGCCAAATATAACTTTGGATAGCATAAGAAAGGGTTAACACCCCTGTGGTGTTTCTTCTGCTGACTATGTCCTGTTCAGATGATTTCATCTCACTTTCTGTCCCTGTGAGAATTGGATTTTGAAAAAAATTGGCTTGTTATGGAAACAAGGATTGGTGAAACAGCTTCAAGGGAGATGCATTTTCCCCATGATAATTCTTTCAGGAGTGAATTTTCCTTCCAAGGGGTAGATTTCTCTCACTTCCTGTTGTCTCACCTCTGTTCTTAACTATGAGTCATTTTAAGTCAGATGTTTGCAACTCAGGGACTGCCTGTATGTTTTTAAGGATGCTGCATACATATGCAAAATACACACAGAGAAATTCATTAGTGGTTTATTTTATGTTTTAGAATTAATGAATGCTTTGTTACATTCCCTGAAGCATATATGTGTGAATTATATGCACAGCCACCTTGGAGCCTCACAAGCCTCTATTCTACACACTGCTGCTCGCTGCTGCAATATGTTCAGTCAACCTAGCAAGGCTATATTTCAGCACTGCATACATCTGTCTACATTGGCCTAAGTTTCTTATACAACTCCAAGTTGGAGAGACCAACATATTTGCTCAAAGGACCACAGACATGCTGGCAATGGGCCTTGCCAGAATCAGCCCTGTGAGAGGATGCTAGTCTCTTGAAAGAGAAAAACACAGCTACTTACAGCAACTCTGTTTTTCTGTTCCTGTTCAGAGAAGAATGTAAGTTTTGTGGTCTCCAGGAGAGAAAAAGCCCAAAGAGGTAGAGCATATTTGTCCCCTCCGTAAGAAACCATAGACCTCTGTTCTATACAGTGCTACTGGCCACTGCTATCTGTTTAGTCAAAATTATGAGATTATCCATCAGCATTGACCAAGCAGCATGAAACTGTCCAGTGGGTGGCACCCTTGCAGTAGGCCGTGGACCACCAGTGGTCTGCAAGAACTAAAATATGGTCTGTGGCCTCAGCATTACTACACCGTTGCGAGTAGTATGACTGGTCTAGCAAAACCCTCTTAGCTTTAAAAAGCCCAGGCTTATTAAATATGGTTTTCTGTGGGTGAGCAGATGGCGACTATTGGATGGCATATGTTCTGCATCACAAATTAGAGCTGATGTGGTCTGTCCAATGCAATTTTCTGAATCAACACCCAAATAACCAAACTGAATATAAAGTTGACCAAAAACTGATTAGTAACCCTTTTGATACTAATGTTGGAGAGTGGTCTCTGGTCAAAAAAGAAGGTTGGGAACCACTAGTGTAGCAAGAGCCAACTGGGTGCATGGCTCTTTCCTCTCTCCAGGAGGAAAAAGTTTTAGTTGTTTAGGTAGGATAGAGGTTTATGTGCCTTTTGACACTTAAGGGTCTTAAGAGAAGAGGCCCAGAGGGGTGCTATCTCATAGCCCTATACTGTATTGCACTGCTACTAGTCACTGTTATATGTGGAGTCAGTATGTTTGTTCTAGTAATGCAAGCACGGGTCCCTTTTGTATACCATTTTTGTTAGAATGGGTTCAGTGATTAGACATCTTGATTTAAGTACAAAACATGTCCATGGCTTGTAGAAAGAAATTTAGCTTTACTGTAGGAACGCCATTCTAAGACAGGAACATTATTCAGGGTGCTAATGTCACCTGGCTACATATTGAAAGGTTCCAAATGCCTTCTAACTAATATGGATTTTCACGTAGAGACAATACGTTGTCCCCGGAGTTTGAGAACAAGCCAGTGGCTCCACGTTGAACTCCAGGACTTATTATGATTGATGCCACCATTTATCAACTGTGACAAACATGATGTAAATTAGAAATAATAGGCTTTCAGATTACTTATAATTTTTATTCATCATACATTTTTTCCTTTTTTGCAGCACTGTGTTTATAATATTTTCTGTATGTTTATTGTTTTACTCAGAGGAGATGCAAAGCATTTTTGGAAAGCCAATGCTGGACTATGTTCTCAACTTGTGCCAAGAACGCTATGATTTCCTAATCCGAATGCCCGAAAGCTTGATTGTGCACATCCTGTCTTTTCTTAATACGGAGGATATTAGGCAATTGTCCAAAACATGTAAAAGGTTTTGGAAGGTAATAATTCTTACAATTATTTTAAGGCATGTACTAATATCCTAAGTAAGGAACTTTGCAGAAGTAGTATGTAAAACATTTTACCATTGGCAGTTACCATATACAGCTAGAATTATATTAAATTCCAACGGAATCAAAGTTAATGGACTGAATGTGCTATATAATGAAAGGGTTACCAATGTATTTTGAACAAGAGTTGGCATTCTTATATGTATTATGTAATATGCATTGCAAATATTTATCTTTCAGTTGTGTAACACTGAAGAGTTTTGGGAAAGAATACAAAGACTGCAAGACAAATATACATTAGATGCACAGACAGACAGGTTGCCGGCTTACAAGAAACCATTTAAAGTCAACCAAAGACCTGGTCATTTGGCTCTGATGCAGAGAAGACAGACCACATTCTTCTGAAATTGATGACAAATAGGTGATGGTTGGTATACATTCCTGTATTCCAAGCTAGTCAAGTGTGTACAAAATCTGTGTGCTCATCCAAGGACAGCCTTATTGTTGTAAAAATCCACCAAGCTGGAATACAAGAGGGGAAAGCCTATATCCAGTGATGGGTGTTAAAGTAACCAAAGCTACAGATGCTAAGTAGGTCTTGCTCATGCTGTTGTATGTGTGCAATAAATATATCACACTATCCATGAGTTTGAACTCTTCAATATTCTTGACTATTGCAGAAGCATTTGACACTTAGAGCCAGGATAGTATTCAGGTTTGAACATTAGTCTATGACTCGGAAGAGCAGTGGATCAATAACAATTCGACAATGAAAACCCCTTGGGTGATCTTGGGCAAGTCGAACTTTCTCGGTCTCAGAGGAAGGCAAAAGCAAGCTCTTTATTGAAAAATCTTGCCAAGAAACCCCAATAATAGTTAGTGTCACCATAAGTCAGAAATTATCTGAAAGCACACAACAGTAACTAGTTGGCATTTCCACCTGTCCAGCATATAATTTTTTTCGTGTCAGGAGTTACTTGAGAAACCGCAAGTCGCTTCTGGTGTGAGGGAATTGGCTGTCTGCAAGGACATTGCTCAGGGAACGCCCAGATGTTTTACCATCCTGTGGGAGACTTCTCTCATGCCCCTGAATGAGGAGCTGGAGCTGACAGATGGGAGCTCACCCCGCTCCCCAGATTTGAACCGCTGACTTTTGGGTCTGCAGTCCTGCCAGTACAAGGTTTTAACCCATTGCACCACTGGTTATTCCTAGCATATAATTGAATATACTGAATTCTCTAGTTGTTTTCTCCACTCTGAAGATTCTCAAGGAAAAGATGCATTTGATTAGTTTGTTCTAACTTAAGTATCAAGATGCGTATGCACATATCTATCTTCATCTGTATTTGGTTGTACACATGGAAGCCTAGATCTAGATGAGTTGAGCAAGTGAGATTAAAGCCAAGTTCTGCATCAGCCAGGAACCAAATAACAACTGAAACTGAAGATGTCCTCTGGAAATGTGAGACTGTGTAGGTATTGAATACATGTATACAAATATATATGTTAAATCAGCACTGCACATTTGAACCTGTTATTTTGTTTTGCTAATCATTAATTATATTTTACAACCATTTAGGTATAACACATCAAGCATTTCCCAGATGATCATGTTTTAGTTTATTCTTCCACTGGCTGAAATTCCAGAAAATCACCTTTATTTACATTAGAACAATTGGATGCTGACAATATGATTAAGGAATAAAAGGTTGAGACAAGATGTAAAAAAGTAGTAAAATAAATTATATGTTTAGACAAACAAAATGTCAGCAGTATCAAAGTGATGCTCTTCCGTTGCCTATTAAAGACACTAGAAAAGCACAAAGGTGTATAAAAGAAGTGCTTTCAGAGATGAGCTGCCACTGTTTGTTCTCCCTCTGACATACTTTGTTTCATTGCTCATTTACATATCAGTATTTCCATATCCACTGGTGACATGTGAGAAAATATTTTATAAGATATTAGCATACAAAACATTGATAAAATGACACATTAAAAAGTGACAAAAACATTTTAAAATGCTATCTCATGAAAGGTAGATGCAACAATTTTAGACTTTTTCTGGTTTAAACATACAGGCAGAGTCAGTTCAGAAACCAAAATAAAATGAAACGAACAAAACAAATGCATTGTTGACACCTGATGGATTAGCAAACTGAAGAATAAATTATTGTGGCAGATCCATGGTAGACATAGGTGACATTTGAATTCCTAATAAGGTACTGGTGACCACTGCCCACACTTTCTCCCCTGAAAATGTCTATCTACTCCAAGTAACTGGAGTAGGACTGACCAATCTGACTAGGAGAAAAACTGTTGCTACAAATAGAAAGGGTCAAGAACACCTCTTCTATGTGCACATGCTGTGCTTTAAACGAGTAGTAGGGAAAGGCCGGCTCATAGGTTGCATACCTCTCACAAAGGTGTAGTCCTCCAAGGAATTACAGGGGAACCCTTGCAAAAATAAATTACTGAAAGATGTGACAGTGGATACAGATGTGCAAATTATGAACCTCATTCTACAAAGTACCTTGTAACCACTCATGATCCTGACATAAGTTGAGTGGGGCTCTTCCATAATAATTGAAATATATGTTCCTAATCAAAAGTACATGTTTCAGTTCAATAAAAAGATGGGCTCAGTTGCTAAAGTTTGTTATATAGCATTGCATTCATTAACTTACTTTAACCTGAACTATGAACCTGATCAGGGAAAATATTACCAGTATATGTGTCCTTTTTACTCCCTCTTCACAGATATAAAAACAGTTACCCTCTTTATAAGGCTTTGTTTCTTCTTTATTTTCCAGGACGGGGCCTCTGTAGTTAATGCAGTTTATAGAACACAATCAAATGCCTCAAATCTGACGGAAACAGACTTTAAAATATTCTGCTCATTTAACTGAATGGAAGTGCTGTAACATTTTCTGGAGTGTTTTATACAAAATGTAAACACGCTAAGAGCTATCAAAAATCAAATTCTACATTCTGTTCACTAGATTGTCCTATTCATGCCCTTTCGGCATCTCAAACCTACGCATATGATCATAAGACCACCATTTCAATTGGGGGAGCTATTTGATTGTGTAGTATGTCAATGATAATGCTGATAAAACTCACCCTGGTGGATTATATTTTAGTGATTATTATCATAACATACAATCAAATATGCACCCATTTGCAGTATGGAAATATAATTTTTTCCCATGTGCACAGAGAAGACCCACAGTTGAAAAGAGAACAAATGTTCTTCTCATTTTGCATAACACCAACAAATCCTTTCCCTAACACATAAACTACATTTGGGCATGGAGCCCAAATTACTGCTAGAAACTATAATAATAACACTAGTCCAGTTCTAAACACATAGAATTTGGAGACAGACACTAAATCTTAATATTGAAGTTTCTGTCCATGTTGTTTTTATTCTACATCTTCACTCTTCTCGGAGCCACCTCCTGGTGAATTGTCTGCCTCATACTTTCTGTCATAAGCCTCTTCAGGATATTTCTCAGCACAGTCATAGGACCTATTTGAACACCCCGTAGGTGTTCGAATGCGAACTCCTGGCTGGTACAGTTGCATTGCTGGTCGATCCTGTGTGATGGGGAAAACAAAGAGAAGATAAAGACTTTCAGGAAAATAAACATTTATCCACCTACAAGATCTCAAAATGACTTCATTGAGTGGTATAGACAACAGGAACTTTTGACAAACAGCTTTTACAAAGAAATAGTAAAAAAATCTAGATTATGATCTGACATTTATTTCACTTTTGGCTTCTGAAAGCCAAGTACTTGAAGCCCTTAGATGCAGTTCTAATAAACTATGATAGCCAAAGGCTTTAGTTGCAAATATGCAAAACACTAATCACCTGAACCATATTTATATTACCAACAGCAAAATTCTTTAAAAAATAGTCTTTTGGAAGTCTTCAGAATCACTTTTTTAAAAATACAACTTGTTTTAGTACTGAAGTCAAGCCTGTATGTTTTTGGCCTATTATCTGACCAACATCGATGCTATTGTAAATTAGACTCCTTTGGTTTTCCAATTGTATTAATTTACTAAGACATAAAATCTGAATTGTTTAGGGTAGATTGGATAAAGGTAAGGTCCTTAAGGACAATGTGTTGTCGAATGCTTTCATGGCCAGAATCACTGGGTTGCTGTGAGATCTGTTGGAAACTAGGCTACAAGCATATGGGCAATTTCAACAGAAAGGAGGAAACCATGAAAATAAACAAAATTGGGCTATCAGTGTTTTAAAAAACCTCTAAAATCAGGACAGTAAATAAAGAACAACACTCAGAAAACAATCAGGGCCAGCTAACACCTCCCAACAAAGAATTCCCCCAGGCAGGAAGCGGGCAGGCTTTGAAACTGCAAGTCCATTCAGTGCTAATCAAGGTGACCAGTTATAGCATTCACACTTGCCTCAAGCAGACAAGAGTTCTTTCTCCCACCCTGGAGATTCCACAGATATATAAACTCCACTTGCCTAGTTTCCAACAGACCTCACAACCTCTGAGGATGCCTGCCATAGATGTGGGTGAAATGTCAGGAGAGAATGCTTCAGGAACATGGCCATACAGCCTGGAAAACTCCCAGCAACCCACTGCTTATGGACAATTCAAATATACTCTTATGTATTTATTAAACTTGTTAAGCATTTAAAAAACAGAATTACATTAATGGTACTTCACAAAAGCAAGTGCTTTAAATATGCAATCACAGATTCACGTCATTGTTCACTGCTTCAACTGTGTAAAGTATGGAGATTTTCATACTTCTGAAAATCAAACTCTCTTTAAAAACTCATGCTGTTAAAGCAAATCTATGTGACCCTGAAGTAATTTTACTAATGAAAGATTATCCTAAATGAATAAAAGAACCTTATTTCTTATGCGCTCCTTTTTGGATGCCATGTCATCACACTTGTCCTCTTTACCCAGTTTGTCTACTGTGTCCACAGTGAAGTTGTAGTTGTAGTTCACTTTCTTCCCTCGATCTTGGTTGTATCCTTTTCCCCACTTCACCTCATCATCATTTCTTCTCACAAACTTGTCAAATTCATAGTGAGTTCTGTGCTTTCGGCCGTCTTCCAACCGATACCTTTGTCTCTCAGGTTCTTTGTCGCGAAATCTTCTGTCTGAATCTCGTTGTTCTTTATCACTATCATTCTGTGATCTGTGTTTATAACAATAACCGATCAAACTCAGAAAAAGAATATATAAAATTCAGACAATGGCAAAGAACATAAAGGGAGTTCTATTGGAGTTCATTTACAACTATATTCACAGGACAATCCAATTCAAGCCCCAGAGGCCTTATTTCTTGGGAAGAAGAACAAGCTTTCATACTTTCAACCAGTATGTTGTAACTCTTCTTGGTTTTACAGTTAATAACATGAAAAGAAAAACATTGTATTAATGTAAAGACCAATTTCACATTCAGGTAAGGAGAAAAAAAAGAAGGAGATTTACAGAGTAAAATCTCACATCCAAAATCTTATCATTTGGCTATAGAAGATTTCCTTCCAAACCTCAGTCCATCAATTCCTAACTGTTTAATTTTATGAATTAAAAAGTAAGTAGGCCAAAAGCAAAATAAAATATGTTGGTGCATAAAGAGGATTCCAAAACCCATGGTCAGGCAATACATTTATTATGACCATCCAGAACATTATAGAATAGCGAGCATGCATTCACTTCAACCATCCTGGTAAATATAGAGAACCTAAAGGGCTCTTCACTATTTTGCCTCATCAGTCCTTTATGATATAAGCAGAAACTGGATCTTAACAGCCTGATTGATGGGAACAAATTTGATGGATACATCCCAGTTCCACAAAAACATTTCACATAGGCCTGGCATAATGTGAAGATTCTCCAAATAAAGAAAATCTGTATAGTTTGGTTCAAAGTACTGAGACAGTGAAGCTATAGCTCAGTCAGCACTAGTCAAGTTTCATACATCTGTCCAAATGTATCTCCCTCTATGAACCATCTCAGAGGTTAAGATCTTCTGGGGAGGCCCTGCTCTCGGTCCCATAGGTGTGGCTGGTGGGGATGAGGGACAGGGCCTTCTCAGTAGTGGCCCCTCAGCTGTGGAACTCCCTTCCCAGCAAAATCAGATCAGCCCCCCCCCCCCCCCCAACCTTCATAAAGAAATTAAAAACATGGCTTTGAACAGTAACACAGTGCAATAAGTGAAGATGGGATATGTGCAAACATGACTGGAATGTCTCCTATGATTTTTGGATTGTGTGGTTTATTAATAATTGGTTTTAATGTTTATATGCTTTTTAATTTTATGTTTTTAATGTGTATGTTTATTTCATGTCTGTTTTATTTGGCACTGAATTGTTGCCTATTGTAAGGCCGCTCTGAGTCTTCTTCGGGTGATAAGGGCGGGGTATAAATACAGTAGATAAATAAATAATAAAATTTGGAGAACATTGTATGTTAGGGTAAGGACCTTGAATGTTCTAGAACTGGGGAGGAAAACATTTTTCTGTCAGCAGGGGTGAGGTTGCCTCTTGGAAGTAGCTCTCACTAGAATCATCAGTGAGCAAGTTGACTGATCATGAACACCCAGCCCCTTACTCCACTTTTCTTTTAAGAAGAGAAGGTTTTCCTCTTTCTATATAGAAAAGAAAGTGGGCTAAGATTATTGAGAGAAGAAATGAAGTATAGCATATTTTGCCACTATAGTGTATCCTATCCTCTTAAGATCCTTAAGATAGAAACGATTGAGGTTGGAAAGTTACTTTTAAGGAAAATTCAAAAATCTTTTGTACTTCTGCTCAATTATTGATGGCTCCAGTGTATCATTATATTCAGGCTTCTTATAAGTAATTTTTCAGTTCTGGCCATAGGCTGTCAATTGTGCCAAAGCAATTAAACACACTAGCATTGTTTAACATAGATTCATATATGCATATAAAGTCTCAGTGCCGTGTGGAGGGTTTTATGCATGAACTTCATAGATCAAATGTCACAAAGCTTTTCATATGACAGTGGATTCAGTTCTCAAACCGAAATGATGCTAGCACATATTCAATAATCAAATAATGAGATACAATGATACATTCTTATAATTCTTACAATCTATGTAATTCTAATAAAAAATAAGAATGCTTCAGCATTGCAAATTCTAGGACTCTAGTACCATAGGACCCCTGGTGGCGCAGTGGGTTAAACTGTTGGGCTGCTGAACTTGCTGACCGAAAGGTTGGTGGTTTGAATCCGGGGAGCAGGATGAGCTCCTGCTGTTAGGCCCAGCTTCTGCCAACCTAGTAGTTTGAAAACATGCAAATTTGAATAGATCAATAGGTACCGCTTCTGCGGGAAGGTAACTGGCCACGTGACCTTGGAGGTGTCTACGCTCAGAAATGGAGATGAGCTAGACTTAATGTCAGGGAAAACCTTTACCTTTACTTAGTTCCAGACATAGAAACATGTTGATTCCTCAATATACAAGAAGAAATATCAGAAAATCATGTTCCAATTTGGTCTAAAATAAGGCAAAGTGATTATTTGATTTAAAAACTCAAGGCATCAAGTTAAGGTATGACTTACTTTTCTTTAACTTCCTTTAGTGAACCTTCCTGTGGCTTGGATTTTATATTCCCGTGTCCTGGTGACTTCTCCCATTTGCTGTCGTCAATGTCAGCTTTTTCTTTTTCTCTGTGCTTTTCTGAGGTTTGCTCATCTCCTTTCTCTGGCTTCTTAAGAAGCTAAGAAATATTTGATTTTGTCTATTAAAATATCAGTTGCTCTTCACTGAACAGATACCATGATAATGAACAAAGTATAATATGAAATATTTGTTCAATCACAAAATACAATTAAGTTGGCTAACATACAATAACAAAATCAATTCTAGCATGTTAGCAAATACATAGTAAATCAGCTCCCTAACTTAAAATGCCTGGGGAAACAGAAGTTTTAAGCTGACTTGTAAATGTTTTCAAAGTCAGCACATAAGACTCTTTCTAAAGTGTCTGCTGAATACTGTGTGGTAAATGTGAAGAGAGATGTCCCATTCTAACAAATGGGACATAAAAGAGAAGGCATTATTTCTCTCCATATTTACCACACAGTATTCAGCAGACACTTTGGGAAGAGTTGTATCTGTTGATTCTAAGACAAAAGAAGATTCATATATGAAAAAACCCACAGTTTTTCAGGAATTTTACCTCAAGATACTCAAGACTTTGAAGAAGAAGAAGCCTTGAATCAGTCACTAGAATTAATGTCCTAGAGTTCACAAAAACATATTGGAGACCACACTAGCCTGCTCTGAAATATAGATTGATGGCAGTGATGATAAGTACTCCAGAACAATGCTGATCTGTCTCTCTAGTTCAAATTCAAATTCAAACTCAAATTCAGATTAAAAGCTGATAGGTCAGAAATATTCCTTCTGCCATATATTCCTATATGGCAAGAAACCATTTCCAGTCCTCCAGGCTGCATTGGTTCTGCTGCACAAAGGTGTCCAGGTCAACAACATTTGGATAGGCTCCATCCAGTCCAGCCATCTGTCGATCCATACAGGTCTCAGTGACACTTATTAGGTCAACCCCTTTACCCACAATTCACAATAACAGGTTATCTTATTCTGTCATCAAAAAGCCACACCACTAAGACAGAGGGCAGGTTTACAAGGCAACCCCCACCCATCCCAATAAAACTAGTTGGAAAGAAAACTGGAAAAAATGATAAATTGGAGGTGCCTTTTTTTCTTTTTCCCTTAACTGGCTAGCTCAGCCCACCTTTCCATACTTCTCTCTGGACCCCAATGCATGGACACCTAAATCCAGAGTGGGTCTGAAGCATTGTTGCTTTGGACTGACCCCAAATTCAGTTGGGGTGCTTACATTTATCCACTCCTGAATCGCAGCAACAGGAACAGAGTCCTGATTGTTCAATTGGGCTGAACCCAGTTTAGCCTACTGGATAGTCACCCTTACCCTTTGTATCATTTGTCACTGCTCTGGAAAGCTTCTGGCCATCACCAGATGCTTCTACTGCTGTCAGCAAAGGTGCCTTTACAATTTGGATAAAGAAGGGGGGAAAGGAAGGGGTGATCCCTTTCTTTTCTCCTGGCTGGAAGAGCTCTGGAGATCTGTTGCTGTCACTGCAGCAACAAACAGAAAGTAAGTGCCATCCTTTTTATTGCTGGGGAAATGACAACACTGGCCTGTGTGAACAACACCCCTAGTTCTGAATCAGAACCAGCCCAGCTGTCCACACAAACCCCAGAATCTCAAGCTAGTGCAGATACAGAGACTTCTACTAATAATAAACAGGTTAACTAGTTTTACCTTACATTGGGGACTAGAAGTCCTTGAACATCATCTGGATGCCTAGGAGCAACTTTTAGCAAGACTCCGGCTTTGTGGCCCATAAAGAAGGGTCTTCTACCTAAGTTTACTACAATTTTCCTCACAACTTTCCACATTATTCACAGTACTCACACCGGGACCGTTGTGCAGCTGGCTGGGAGTCAGCTGCATTAAGATCACTACTGACTGAAAAGTCATGAGTTCAAAGCCAGTCTGGGTCGGAGTGAGCTTCTGACCAATTTGTGTAGCTTGCTGTTGACCTTTGCAGCCCGAAAGACAGTTGAATCTGTCAAGTAGGAAATTTAGGTACCGCTTATGCAGGGACGCTAATTTACGATGCCATAAAAAATTCCAGAAAGCATGCAAAGAATGAGGAAGTACTTCATCAGTATCACAAATGGACAGTGAAGTGACAGCTCCCCTGGTGGCCAGAATACCCTCATGAAAAAGCTGGAATGTTAAATAGCCTCTGTGTGTCTGTCTATATATGTTGCATGTCTATGGCATTGAATGTTTGCCATGTATATGTACATTGTAATCTGCCCTGAGTCCTCTGTGAGGTGAGAAGGGCAGAATATAAATATTATTATTATTATATTTCTTATTTTACTCTATTATAATTTCATTACATTTATTATTTCATTCTATTATTATTACATTTCCTATTTTCTCTATTATTGTTGTTATTACATTTACATTATTTTCCTCTATTATTATTTTATTACATTTATTATTTTACTCTCTTTATTATTACTGAAATGATACATAAGCGCATTTATATTGAATAAGGTTAGAATAATGGTTTAATTAGAATTGGACAGTCTTATCTTAAATTACAGTTTTATGTACTGTAAATATTCAAAAACATTTAACCTACTGATGCCTCGATTCATGTAATTTTATTGGTGTCTATTTTTATTTTGAAATTTACCAGTAGCTGCTGCATTTCCCACCCTCAGCTTATACTTGAGTCAATACATTATCCCAATTTTTTGTGGTAAAATTAGGTGCCTCAGATTATATTTGGCTTGGCTTATACTCGAGTATATATGGTAAGTTGAGGATACATATTAAACTAAAATGTTGAAACTCCGCATAATTGTAAGGCCAGCAATAGCTTTAAAACATTTTCTGTTTCAAAATTACCTTTATCCTTATTTCTTTTTCAGCAATTTTCTTTTGCTTTTCAGCTTCTTTTCTTTTACGTCTTTCTTCCTCTCTGCGTTTCCGTTTTTCATCCTCTCTTAGCCGTTTCTTCTCCGATTCCCTTCTTCTTCGTTCTTCTCTTTTTTCTTCTCGGATTCTCTAAAATGTTGGAAATGTTCAATGTAGATTTATACAAGTATTAAAAAGAACTTGAAACACAACACTTAAACTGGAGTCCAAAACAAACATACCTGTTTTTCTAATTTTCTATTTTTAATATATTCCAAAAGTGGTGTTGTTCTTCTAGCTAAAACACAAAAAATGTGATGTATAGTGCTCCATTCCTAATATAAATATATTTTGTGTTTGATTTTTATCATTAAGATTTAACATTGTAATTATTAAGTAAGCAATCATGAACACTGTTTCATATGGGTTTTCTGTAATAAAGCATTTTCACATTTCTGTTACAAACAGGTCATTTGTTCTTTTTTTAGTCCATACATCATTAATGATAAACCAATTTTTGAGATTATTTAACATGTCTAACTATTCACATTTAATGCACACAATTAATACAACGCATAGCACTGCTTCTTAAGCTATCTAACATAGAGAACCAGCAGAGGGTTCCCCCCAATTGCCAGGGACCAGTGCCACATTTGTGACTTTTGACTGGAACTGTTACTTTCTTTCCTGGAAACTTTCTATGGACTGGCATCAGATCACAGATGCCCCTGTTGAAAAGCAGTGATGTATACAATAAAAATACTATACTGTTTCCATAAATATTGTTCTACAGCTTTCAACACTTTGGAGAAGAAAAATGGTTATGCTGCAAAATATGTTTGCTTCATCTTTCCCCTGACTGGTGGTTTCGTTGCATTTATCTTTTAGCTTGGGCCTGAAATGTCACTTATTGTGTATGATCAAAATTTTCTAGTTGCACATTTCAATGCATTTATCATTATAGTTCAGGTTTTTAATGGGAATGTTTCTTGCTTTTCAGAACTTCATTTCCAAATATGCACTGAGCTATAATTAGCTAGTAGCACAGGAAATAACTTTAAGTAAAATTAATAATTTATTAGTAACTTGATCCTCCTTTTTAATTTTACTTAATTTAAATTATGGTTCAGAGTAATAGATATTTTAAAGTGCCTTCCTAATTTGTAGGAAGACTTTGTACATACTAGAGCAGCACAGACACAAGTTTTACGTTGTCTAATCACTTAGAGGTTTTTTGTGTGAGAGTGTCAGGAGTGACTTCAGAAACTGCAAGTTGCTTCTGGTATGAGAGAATTGGCCATCTGTAAGGACATTGCCCAGGGGACGCCTGGATGTTTGATGTTTTACCATCCTTGTGGGAGGCTTCTCTCATGTCCCTGCATAGGGAACTGGAACTGACAGAGGGAGCTCAACCTGCTCTCCCTAGATTTGAACCACTGACCTGTCGGTCAGCAGTCCTGCCTGCCGACACAAGGGTTTAACCCATTGTGCCACCAGGGGCAATTTCACTTAGGTAAACTGGTTGAACCACGTGGCTTCTTCTTATGCAAATAAGCATATTAGTCTGTAGTGTCAGTTGAAGCCATAATGGGAGGCATCCACATAATTGAATAAATCACATGAGTCTAAATTCAATTGTTAATTTAATCTATTAACAATTGATCTAATGGTTACTTGGTTACCTTATGTTTGCTCCATAGTTTAAATGGTTCTACTATATTTGGAATTAATAACTGGTTTTCTTTATAAAGATATTATGGAAGTATCACATGACCAAGGCTATAAGATTTCGGTGTCTAACCTTTAGTTCACAGGCCTAACCTCTTACATATACATAGACTAGAAATCAATGGTCTCTTCCATTATGATTCTATGAATCAGAAACTACTTTTCATCTCTTTAAGTTGTGTCTAATTTGTTCCTTCTTAGAACTGCACATTATTACTGTAATTATCTTATTGCCATAGTTATCTGAATTTCTTCCACAATTTTGATTAAACAATATATAGTACTACATGTTGCTGTTGTGTGCCTTCAAGTCATTTCAAATGTATGTCAAACCTATCATGGGATTTTCTTGACAAGACTCATTCAGAGGAGGGTTGCCTTTACTTTTTGTTACACTGAGAGAGTGTGACTTGCCCAAGGCCACACAGTGGGTATGCATGGCTGAGCAGACCCTGGCATCCTGAGCTGGAGTCCAATATTCAAACCACTATACCATGCTGGCTCTTTGTACCACATATTGGGGGGAAAGATAGACCTATCCACATAGTTTAACCCAGTGGTTCCCAACCTTTTTTTGACCAGGGACCACTTCACCAGAAACCACTTTGACCAGAGACCACTCTCCAACATTAGGACCAAAAGGGTTACAAATCAGTTTTTGGTCAATTTTAGGTTTTATTTGGTTATTTGGGGTGCCAATTCAGAATTGGATGGACCACATCAGTCTAGTTTCTGATACAGAACATATGCCATCCAGTAGTCACTATCTGCTCGCCTACAGAAAACCATATTTAATAATCTAGAGCTGATGTAGTAGTAGTAATATTTCGTGGATAGTCAGCCTCTCCCTTCCCAACATCCCCGTTGCCTTGGCACTATAAGAGGGTTTCATGAGACCAATTGCTCTTATTGCCGTGTGGTTTCAAGGCAACAGTGAAGTAATGGTGAGGCCACGGACCATATTTTCGTTCTTTTGGACCACTGGTGGTCCACGGGCCACAGGTTGGGAATCACTGGTTTAAAATAATGAAACACACTAAAAGCTAAATATTTTTGTAGTGGTAAGAACAACAAAACAATCTCATTATCAACCAGTACTGAATGGTTAGTAACTCCCTTTCTTAATGGCTATTTCTACATAAAACAGAAATTGTACTTTTAAATGAAATATTTCATTTGCTGGGATGATTTTGATCTCTTTATACTCCAAACACATAGCATTAATTTCTTCCATAGAGTTTGATTCAATGCCTAATGTCCTTTAGTAAAATTTCAAATGTTAAAAAGTAGATCATGAGAAAGGCTTAAATACTAAAGAACAGTCTTCTTCTCACGGTAAGTTTATGAAGCAGCATAAGTTAGAAATATATGTATTTTCATTCCTCATTTGGATTGCTTATGATTCCCTTACTTATGGAAGAGATCAGTACATAATGCAAGTCTTGAAATAATCCCCTATAGAGATCCACAGTAATGCTTTATAATCTCCTATAGAGGTTCACAGAAATATTTGACCCTCACTAAGAGAGTGTCTAACCAACCTTACATATACATCTGACTGTATGTTCTGAGAGCACTAGCTAATGTTAAATAATGAAGAAAGACTAGTCTCCTTATTAGGAACTCATGCAATGGCACCAGACATAGTCTTCATTTAATACTCATAATTTCAAGAAAACTAATAAATGGGCAAATAAAATATAATTTTTAAACTATCAGTTACGGGATGGAAAAATAATCTTAACAGACCAATGAGTTCCCTTGTTTTTGCTTCAATTTCTCCTAGCAGGGTCTCAGGGTTGGCACTTATTTTTTCTTCTTCAGCACAATAACTTTCTAAAAATTTTCTATATTCTGGATCTGTAAACAAAAGACATTGGAAAGAAAATGAAGCACATCATGCCATCTACGGTATTACATCAGATACCACAAAACTTCAAGCTGTCAAGAAATGTTTGTATACAAAAAGATTTACCATCTTCTATGCTTCCAGCTTTAGCATCTTTCTTCTTTAGCTTCTTTTTAGAAATCTTTTGGAATGGTGCAAACTCAACCACAGCGGGATATTCTAAACCTTGGAGAGATTACAAATGACATGAATAATTAAAGGTAGAAGGACATAAACTTTAAGACTGAAGGAATCTTGCTTATTTCCTTCTTGAATTGTACTCCTTCCAGATAAAATTATCACAATTGAAAGGGGTTGTTCTTTTGCTCCCTAAATTGACCAAAACATTCCTTTTTTTCAGAAGAGGAAATCTGCACCTACAGATAAATTATAGCTTTCTCAACCCACAGCTCTGCTTGGTATTGCTCTTACTTGTTGTGTAAATTTGCATTGGTGGACTTTAGTGTTATATATAAATAGTGCTGCATCAGAACCAGTGTAACACAAGTGCACCAACATCTCTTCCATTTATATTTATTTAAATTCGGAAGAAATACACTTCTCAATAAATATATCAGCAAATATTCTATAGCTGGGCTATCAAAGTACAATTATTTGATAATGTAGAGTATACATATACAGGCAGTCTCCGGGTTACAAACATCTGATTTACAAACGACTCATAGTTAACAACAAGGGTGAGACAACAGGAAGTAAGAGAAATCTACCCGTTAGAAGTGAAATTCACTCCTGGAAGAGTTATCATGTGAAAGTGAAGCTTTCTCACCTATCCTTGTTGCCACAACAAGCCACATTTTTCAAAATCTTCTGAACACGGGCACAGACAGCAGAACAAACACCACAGGGCTGTTAACCTTTCCCTATGATAGCCAAGGTTAGCACATATATGTATGTATACATATATGGGCACAGACAGCAGAACAAACACCACAGGGCTGTTAACCTTTCCCTATGATAGCCAAGGTTAGCACATATATGTATGTATACATATATATGCACACACACACACACACAAATGTTCTGACTTACATACTCACTTTAAGAACAAACCTACAGAACCTATCTTGTTTGTAACTTGGAGACTGCCTGTACTTCATTTTAAAGTAATTTATTAATCATGTTAGAACATCATTTTCTGTGCAAAATGTCAATAGACCCTGATTTTGTCTTTCACTAGGTTACAAAATTGAAAATATTGATTTTATTTCTTCTACAACCCAGCCTGCTCAAGGCAATTTCTCAGCCATTTCTCAGGGGATCCAATTGTGGAAATGAATTGGCACGAATCTTTAACAAAGATATCTCTAAAAAGACTTTCAGCTTGTGAAAGTAAACTACACATTCATCCATGTTGGTGTCTGCTCAAGTCAACAAATGTAATATAAACCATGTTATATTTCAGAGGTTGCAAAAACAAAACCCAATCCCATGTATATGTTTTTGAACTTTTGACTGCAAACACGTGTGCATGCACACACATAGGACCTCATCACACTAGAGAATGGATCCACTTTAAATCCGATTTCTGCCTCTTGCAGAATTCTGGGTCTTGTAACTTAGGGAGGGCAGGTCCTGGGTCTCATTAAACTACAGACCCCAGAATTCTGCAGGAGGCAGAAACCGGATTTAAAGTGGATCCATGCCCTATCTAGCGTGATGAGGCATATAGATTGATGCACACAATTATGGGTAGCCTTTACCAAGACTTAATTATAATGGGAACTTTTAACTCCTTCCCCCCCCCCCCCAATTTATCATATGGAAAAATTAGCTGCTGTTTACCAAAAATGAACCAAAAATGGGGTTCATGGAAATCACCATACAATTCTGTAGTTCCTCAAACGAGATGATAATAGGTTACCTTTACTGTCAATGAAGACATATCCATCAAAGCGATCTCTAAAGAGAAGGATGTCATCAGGATTTCTGAAATTGATATACGCCCTTGAGTAGAGATGAGGATAAAGACTGCAACAAAAATTAATATCTCCTGTTATTTGTATTCCAAATGGAAGAATGGGTGGAAGTATGTGCCCTGAGTCCCCCAGCAGCCCTGAGTCCCCCTAGGGGTTGAGAAATTAAAATGTTCAAAATAAATAAATATGTGTCATCTCAAAGAAATTATAAAAATGATTACAAAACAGATATTTCTTAGATAATGGCAGGGATTTAATATGTACAACTATTAAGTGGACTTATGTGTGTGGGAAATAGAACTGAACAGACAAAAAAAAGACTGCAAGTTTTAGAAGGATGATATGCTAGGCCATAGAAAAATGAATCTTGAAAGGAAGGCAACCTTAGTGGCACACAGACTTGGGGACTCAAACCACCACCCTGTAGGAAGACCACTGCAAGACTGACTAAAGCTGTAACATTCATTTCCCTTATCCTAGGGGCTTTTTAATGACATATGTCATGATAAAAAAGACTAGATAAGGAACAAATATATTTTTCACTGTTGCACAACAAAGAACGTTTATGATTCTCTCTGTATTAGAAATGGATAATCCTAAAATTGAGGTGACAACATGTGATCCCATATCAAATGCCATTTTCATTCACAGAGATGGTAAGTACATTTGCCTCACCTGGGATCCGAAGTACAAAATTCAAAGTAATCATGAGCAGGAAGAGGATGGAGTTGTTCTTCCAGTTGCTCTTTGGTAAAACTAGGAGGCAGCCGGCGTATAACTACCTGCAAATATCACATGAAAAACTGAGGATGCTCTCAGTGGGATCTCTTCCAATGCATGCAACACTACAAAAACAAACATTATTTGCATTTCATGTCTGGAAAAATGTACTCGTTACATTACTACAGGGCTAAGCATCTTGTGAAGCTCCACATGTTATTGGATTTCAACTCCCATACTGGCTAGAACTGATGGGAGAGAGAGTCCAAAAACATCTTAAGAGTCTCAAACTGTGCATTCCACCTTTATTTCTACAAGTTGAAATGATGTTCCATTCTTCTGCCACTCACTAATAGCTAGACTCAAGGTCAATCATTTGCAATGCTTTTCCTCAGCACAATCCTGTTCTATTTGAAATGGACAATGCTGTGTCAAATCTACACTTGGGATATTTTTCTCCTGCTTTGGTTTCCAATGTAATGGGGAATGGGGTGGAGAAACATTACACCCGGCCAGACAATCCTACCAGGATTTCTTCCTGTCATTGATAGTAAAATTGAATTAGCAACAACAACATAAAGAAACCCGGTAGAGTTAACACAGTGTGTTGGTTTGAGTGCTGGACTAGGACTCTGGGAGACCAAGTTATGAATCCCCACTTGGCCATGCAAACCTTGATGACTTTGGACAAATCAGATTTTCTCAGTCTCTGAGAAAGGAATGATCACTCACCTCTGGACAAGTCATGTCAAGAAAACATCATGATGAATTCACCATAAACCAGAAAGGATTTGTAGACAAACAACAACAAATGTTAAAGGTCTAAATCCCAACTAGAGCATGCCCACTGAAACAGTGGAACAAACATATGCATCCAGTTACAACAGGACTAACAATCTTCTGGATGACCCTGGGCAAATCACCTTCTCTCAGCCTCAGAAGAAGGGTAAGGGGATCTCTCTTCTGATCATAACTTCTGATCTCATGTTAGGTTCACCTTAGAGTTACCATGAATCATATATAACTTGAAGGCACACAACAACAGCAAAAACCAAACAACAACAGCAACAAAAATCCTCCATCTTGGTGGGGGGTGGGGGTGGGCAGTCTTGCGGCAAATAAAGATGAGATTGGGACTATATAGGCTCCTTTCTTTAACAGGTGCTCAGGATCTAAATAAGGCATCCTGCCTAGTCCAAGGCTACTAACAGTACTGGTGCCTCTGGCCAGGGTCCTGAACCTGGCCAGAGCCACATACTGCAGCATCTCCACTTTTTTACCTTGCATATACATGATGCCCCCCACACACACACACACTTTTACACATCAATAACAGCTTATAATTCTGGATATCTCTATCTATCTATCTATCTATCTATCTATCTATCTATCTATCTACATACTCCCAAATATATACTCTTAACAAGATTAACAATCACTATAGTTAAAGCAAACTTTGCTTTTGCATTTTATACCAGGGACAATATTTTAGTCTATTGTATACAATGGGACTTGAGCACTCAGGGATTTTGGTGTCCACTGGGAGACCTAGAATCTAACCCTAGTGAATACCAAGTGTTCACTATACACATTTACTGGTGTGTGTGTGTGCGCCCCTTCATGCCTCTTGGCATCTCATGGAGATTTCATTAATTGTCCACAGAATTTTCTTAGGAAAGAATACTCAAATAATGGTTTTGCATCCTGGTTTCCCATCCAGGTATTAACCAAGGTTGACCCTGCTTAGCTTCCAAGACCAGACAGGATCTGGTTGGTTTAGGGTTCCTATCATTGGGGGTGGTGGTGGAGGGGGAGACTTTGCTCTCCCATATCAGCTGGTGGCCCACCTGTATTCCCCACCTCCTTTTAGAAATGTCCCCCTTTTACTCCCTCTTTCCTTCCTCCCTCCCTGCTTCTCTACCTCCCCCCTCTCCCTCTTTTCCCCTCTCCCTTTCTTTCAACCCCTCCCTCCTCTATTTTTTCACACCTTCCCTCCCTCATTCCTTCCTTTTCTTTTTTCCCTTCCCTCCTCCTCCTTTCCTTTTCCTCCCTCCCTCCCTTTCTTCCTTCCTTCCTTCCTTCCTGCCTTCCTTCCTTCTTTGCTTCTCTCCTACCTTCTCTCAAAGGTTTTCCCTTTGACATTAAGTCCAGTCGTGTGTGACTCTGGGGTGTGGTGCTCATCTCAATTTCTAAGCCAAAGAGCCAGCGTTGTCTGTAGACATTTCCAAGGTCATGTGGCCAGCATGACTGCATGGAGTGCCGTTACCTTCCCGCCAGAGCGGTACCTATTGATCTACTCACATTTGCATGTTTTCCAACTGCTAGATTGGCAGAAGCTTGAGGCTGACAGTGGAAGCTCACTCCGCTCCCCGGATTCGAACCTGCGACCTTTCAGTCAACAAGCTCAGCAGCTCGGTGCTTTAACCCACTGCGCCACTGGGGGCTCATATTGTCTATATGTATAGACTATATACTATACTATTAGCATAACAAAATATTAGTATTATATATTATTATATTGTACTATACCACCATACTGCAATATTATTAGTAATATAATATATAATATATAATTATATTATTATACCACAATACATATACCTCCAGTATATATAATATTCCCTGTCCCCTACTTCTTTCCCTGATTTTTTCTTACCTTCCTTCTCTCCCCTTTCCCCTTTCCTTCCATCCTTCTCTTTCTTTCGCACCTTCCCTCCTTCTTTTCCTTCCCTTTCCCTCCTTCTTCCTTCCTTCTTTGCTTCCCTCCCTCCCTCTTTCTCCCTCCCCTTTCCCTCCACGCCTCCTTTTCCCTCTCCCTCCTTCATTTCCCTTCCTCCTCTTTCTCCTTCCTTCCTTCCCTCCCTCCTCCTGCGTGCCGCTGTCCCTGGTGCTGAAAGGAAAGCCTCCCTTCCCTCCTCACTTTACTCAGCGCCGCTCTTTTCTCCTCCCGCTGCGGCTGTTTCCCCGCGGTGGAAGGCGCTGGAGGCGGCGGCGGGGGCGGGGGCGGCAGGAAGGTCGGGGGCGACGGCGGAGGCTGCGGAGGGGGGCCCGGGGGCGGCGGCGGAGGCGGGCTGCCCGGCACCCGGCGCGGAGAGTCCCGCACCAGCGGCGCCTCCATCCCTCTCTCCGGGGGGCGAGGCCACTGTCAGGCAACAGGAAGCATCGCGAGAACGGCGGGTCCTTCCTCAGAGGGTCTCGCGAGAAGGGAAGGGTCCACTGCGCGAAGGGGGGGGGAGAGGGAGTTTCAAGGGATCCACAGGGATGTTGCTCAGGCACCTCCTATTGGCTGCGGCGCATTCCGAGGAGGAGGCCACGCAACGTTGCTCACAGCCTCTTAAGATTTATATCAGGCATGGGCAAACTTGAGCCCTCCAGGTGTTTTGGACTTCAACTCCCACAATTCCTAACAGCCTACTGGCTGTTAGGAATTGTGGGAGTTGAAGTCCAAAACACCTGGAGGGCCCAAGTTTGCCCATGCCTGATTTTTATGACTCCTTTTGTCTCCCATTCTCTTCATCTAAATGACTTAATGTCAACTTCAGCATATCTGCAGGTAGAACAGTGGTTCTCAACCTGTGAGTCCTCCCAGGTGTTTTTGGCCTACAACTCCCAGAAATCCCAGCCAGTTAGGATTTCTGGGAGTTGAAGGACAAAACATCTGGGGACCCACAGGTTGAGAACTACTGAGATATAGCATCCCTTGCAGGATGTGTGTTAACATTTCTGATTCCCCCCCCCCCCATTTTTTTTTTTTTGGAAATTCAGATTTAGATGATCTTAAAACAAAGGCATGACTGCTTCAGCCACCCACGTAAACAATTCTGAATTTTGAGCATCCTAAACCCCATCCCCAAAAGCAGCAACATATTGTATCTGTTTATAATGTATTTTGGTGATTTTAAAAAAAAATAAATGTCATATCAGTCACAGTTCTTTTACAGATTCTCTGTTCTTAGTGGTTAAACCCTTGTGCTGGCAGGTCAGAGGTTTGAATCCAGGGAGAGTGCAGATGAGCTCTCTTTGCCAGTTCCATCTCCACATGAGGGAACATGAGAGAAGCCTCCCACAAGGAGGGTAAAACATCAAAAACATCCAGGCGTCCCCTGGGCAACTTCCTTGCAGACAGCCAATTCTCTCACATCAGAAGCAACTTACAGTTTCTCAAGTCGCTCCTGACATGAAAAAAAAACCTGTTCTTACTCAGTCTTGCTTAGGTTTTAGATTTAAAACAGATTTTTATGTTTCATAACCAGTGAATTAAAGTGTTTTTGAAAGTCTGTTTATAATGTATTTTGGTGATTTAAAAAAAATTAAATGTCATATCAGTCACAGTTCTTTTACAGATTCTCTGTTCTTAGTGGTTAAACCCTTGTGTTGGCAGGTCAGAGGTTTGAATCCAGGGAGAGTGCAGATGAGCTCTCTTTGCCAGTTCCATCTCCACATGAGGGAACATGAGAGAAGCCTCCCACGAGGAGGGTAAAACATCAAAAACATCCAGGCGTCCCCTGGGCAACTTCCTTGCAGACAGCCAATTCTCTCACATCAGAAGCAACTTAGTGTTTCTCAAGTCGCTCCTGACATGAAAAAAAAACCTGTTCTTACTCAGTCTTGCTTAGGTTTTAGATTTAAAACAGATTTTTATGTTTCATAACCAGTGAATTAAAGTGTTTTTGAAAGTCTGTTAGAACACTTTCATGTGTTGTGTCTACTCTTTACTCCCCAAATAAATCTTTACCAGTTACATATTACAAAATAAAGCCATCAAAGCAACTTAGATAGGGGGCTACACATTATGGAGGTCTGAGGTCATTTTTGAACATCAAATTTACATAAAACCAACATGCATTTTTCCAAGTTTTTTGACCCTTAATTTTTCCATTCTACAATTATACTCTACTACCAGGTCAACTATTATTCCACTTTTATTACCTGTGAGGGAGCAAACTGTGAATCTCCTTCATGTAGAATGGGGCAATTTTAACACTTGACACAATTAGTATATGTGATCAACACCAGGTTGAGCTCCCATCTTTCAGGTCCAGCTTCCTATGCAGGGACATGAGAGAAGCTTCTTACAGGATGGTAACACATCCAGGCGTCCCCTGGACAACGTATCTGCAGAGGGCCAATTTTTTCTCACAAGTCACTTCTGACATGATAAAAAAAAACCCCACCAGAATGTTGCCACAGCACCACCCCTTCTCTCTGCTCTTCCCCATTCTATGCCTTTATGGGACTCTCTTTACAATACTACAGTTCTGAGAACTGCAGCTCTTCAGAGATTTGCATAAAAGGTCAATAGATTAGCATGAGATAGTCAGAAAATGAAATCATTTGCTGATTCCTGGAACACTCTGACATGCAGGTAAATTAACCTTTACATCTATTTCTCTAATTAACCTGCTTGACCCTCACCACGAACTTAGCTTTTCTATTATGTCTCTTTAGACTTCCTTGTTCTTTTATTGATTCTCCTTTAAGGAAGTCTTACTGACATTTTAATACAATGGTCAGTATCTAACTATGACATTTTGCTAATGCAAATACCACATTCCCAAGGGAATCCTAGCTGAAGACTAGGAATGGACCATGGCAAAAAAAAATATTTAAAGGCTACAGGGATGCACTGCAACATATTTAAAAAAGAGATTCTGGACAGCTGAAAACTTCTAGGGCCACTGTTTCTTTGGTTAGTAAGGGCTTCTTTGGGGCTAGGAATCCCATTATTCCCATTTGTTCTAGACCAGGAGTCCCCAAACTAAGGCCTGTGGGCCGGATGCAGCCCTCCAAGCTCATTTACCCACCCTAAACTTTAGACTTAGAGTTGCCCTAAGCCTGAAACAACTTGAAGGCACACAGCAACAACTCTCCTAATTAACTTGACAATCTCATCAGCCAAAAGCAGGCCCACTCTTCCTATTGAAATATTGGTAGGTTTATGTTGGTTATATTTGTTCTTTGCTTTAAATATTGTATTGTTCTTTCATGAGGTTTTTTTTTGCACTACAAAAATATGTGTAGTGTGCAAAGGAATTTGTTCATGTTTTTTTTTCTAATTATAGTCCAGGCCCTCAAAAGTCTGAGGGATTGTGAACTGGCACTCAGCTTAAAAAGTTTGAGGACCACTGTTCTAGACCATGGGTAAGCAGGACTCTAACAAAATGCACATTCAGCATCGGGATCTTTCTTTTTAAACCATTTATGCACAGGAATTCTCTTATTGACACTGAAATTGTGGGTTCAACAAACAGGTAAAAAGGTTTGCATTGCAATATGGCCCACGACTACATGTGCAACTGGAGAATCCACAGAAGCTCTGCCACTGAATTAGGGCATAGTTCACATGTTTCAAACGATCTCTGTTGCTATCCTATTTCCATTTTTTCATCCCTTACGGGCTTTGTAAAGTCTTAAACTGGAGACAGCAAAGTACAGTCCCTCGAGGGTAATAAAAATATAAAAAAATGGTTGCCCTCAAGTGCCTTCTGGAGGTTGTGTGGGCACATTGCCATTATTTGCCCCCTGGTATAATTTAGACTCAGGAGGGCCCCTTTAAACCAGTCCCATTGTTTTTAATTAAGTGACCCTGGTCTCCAAAACATGCCAAAATGCCCTCACATTTTCTAGAGAATGTTTCTAGGCATTTGGGGAATGACATTCTTTTTCTTTTTCTTACAGATGGGGCCGTTTTAAAGGCATTTTAAGAAGTTAAGGCACTTCCCAGCCTTCTAGTTGCCATCTTATTTCAAACCTGTGTAGCACAGTACAAGCTGGCTTCGAGTTTAATCACTAATTTGCACTTCAGAAATTGCTACAACATCCCATGAGAAAACTATGAATAGCCACAAAGTTAAAAGAAGTGACAAATATAGGACAGACAGCACATTTACTATGCACTTAAAAAGACTTGGCAACAGTTCAATGGCACATTAAATTCAGCTACTAAAAATATTTCTCACAATTACATGAAGTGTTTTTTCACACTTAATTCAGAGTTAAATGGCAAAATATACCATATCAAAATCCTAAATTTTGTACGTAGTCTTGATGACAAATATTTAATATAGGAAGATGGAAAATTAGAAAGCCAAAGAAGTAATCAGAGCAGCTCTCGGTCACAGATACTGACATAATGTAAATCAAGTACTTTTCTTAAACATTCACAGTCTTTTAATAGCAGTCACAGGTGCAATGAACAATAAAAAATACATATGATTATTCTGCAGAATAAAATTGATATAAAGAAATACGCTGTCACCATCTTGGACAGTTCTCTGATATCAATACTCCCAAGCATGTAGTCATAAAAAACAGCAGAATCCTAAAGGCATGAGGTGACAAAATTGCTTAGAGATCTTGCAGAGTAATGAACCCACACCAACATTTTAGGGTCATGTGCTATGATCTGACATTGATGTTTCTAACATCATATCACTTTCATTCATTTCAATCTCAAAAGTTTCATCCAATGGACGAGGTGCTTCTGTAGATTTCCTCTGATGTGATGTTTCCAGGGCCATGACGTTACTTTCGTCCAGAATTTGTCTTTCTATATCTAACTCCAAGACATCCCATGCAGGTGAAATTATGTTCTTTAAAGTCTTCATAGTATGCACATCAAAGTCATAGCAGCGTAATTTATCCTTAATAGCGGTTCCTAAAAGAGACTTTCTAGATTAATTTTCCAATGTAATGAATCATTTCTGCCACAGAATGACTTTCTAAGAACAACTGCAAGAACAACTTTCTGTCCAGTCTTCCAGATTTTTAGAAACAATGACCGTGATTCCCTCTGTTGTTTAACTTTACTTATACTTAGTAATGTAGCAGAGGTGCTAAGAAAATCTGTTAGGGAATTGTGGAGACGTGTAGGATATTGGGACATCAATAAAAGTCCTTGATGCACATCAATACCCAATGGACCTTAATCATCAGCCTAGTTACACATTGGCCTCAATGTGCATTGGTACATCAGTCTCTTTGCTGGTTTCCCTGAGTAACATTACAGCAGTCCTTTATTGAATACAAACTTGAGAAATTGCTCAATTCTATTTCCTATAGATTTTAAGTCCATTTATGTAGATGTAAGTCCCCAAGTGAATCCCAGCTAGTATTTATTTTCTTGTCCACTGCTTCTCAAACACTGGGTCCCAACCCCAAATGGGTCCCGTGAGCTAAATGCTGAGGTTGCAAAAATTTGGCAACAGTGAAAGGTTACTGAATGCCACCCATTTACAAAACTCTTAAGTGTTAAGTGTTTACAACAGTGGACTATGCAGAAATGCTTCTCATTACTAATGATCCCAACAGAGATTTCAATATTTTGTCACAAGAGCAATAGATAATGTAATACCTTCCACAGTCATTGTACATTCATTTTAAGTATGCTATTCACAGCTGTTTCTCACTTTCTGCCCTGCCCTTAGACAACTAGGCTGTTTCTTTGAAAGTCCAGAAGGCAGGTGGAAAGTCCTCTGACATTGTCTGCCACAACATTTTGTACAAGATAGTCCTCCAGATAGCCCTGGAGTCCTGTAGCCCTCCTGCTTCCTGTCTGTGGCTATAAATACTGCTGTAGGTGCTACTATGGGAGTGACTCGTTTTTTTAAAGGAAGATTCTTGAACTTGTGGAAGAGCAAATGAGGCACTGCAAGGATATAACCTTCAAATAAATTTCATACATGAAAATAAATGAAATGAGAATATGAAGGAAATCATGTAGGCATAGCGACATTATGGTGAGGCAAAGTGAGGGCTTACTAAGGGAATGGAAAATTACTGGCTGGCATCCTGTTCAGCAATTGTCCTCTCTTAAGTGTAGTTTATTTACTTTTATGGCCATTACATTTGCAATGTACCAAATGTAATGGCCACGTATTCAAAGTCCATTCTGCTCAATCCGTTGCGCAGTTTCCCCCAACATAACCATTTCTGAATTGCAGAGTAGCAGGATAAACAGAGATGCAACCAGCTCTCTTTCTGTAGCTGAATATTTCTGTAGACATGTATCCCAATACAGGATCTCAGCACATATGTGGTTTCTGTCACCCTCAATATTTGATGCAGCTCTCAGGACCAAAAGTTCAGGCACTCTGGTTGTAATCTTAGTCTGCTTAATTAATAATCTACACATATAGTATCCCTTAGTGTATGTGTGCATGTGTGTACACAAACACTTATTAATCAGCATCACTACTAAATTTGGAGAGTAACTCAGTTAAAGGTAAAGGTTTCCCCTGACATTAAGTCTAGTCGTGTCCATCTCTAGGAGGTGGTGCTTATCTCCACGTCTAAGCTGAAAATCCAGCATTGTCTGTAGACAATGGCCAGCATGACTGCGTGGAGTGCCGTTATCTTCTTGCCAAAGCGGTACCTATTGATCTACTCACATTTGCATGCTTTCAAACTGCTAGGTTGGCAGAAGCTGGGCCTAACAGCGGGAGCTCACCCCATTCCCCGGATTCGAACTGCCAACCATTCGGTCAGCAAGTTCATCAGCTAAGCAGTTTAACCCGCTGCACCACCAGGGGGCCTCATAATGGCAAAATAGCTGCACACAACGCATACAACGTTCAGTGTAATTACTGATATGTACACTAAAGCCACAATAGTGTGGGAGGATTTCAGTTGCAAATAGAAAGGATAATAAATGACAACATACCAATGTAGGCTTCAGAATCACCTATGTACATTTCTATGCAATGTCCAAGCATAGTAACAGAGAATGTATCATCTCTTCTAAGACCAAGAGCCTGTTAAAAACATGAAAAATAACAAAATCAGGAAAGGAAAACATGCATTAATACAAATATTTTAAGTGTCTGTACTTGCATAGCCCAAACCATCAATGTACAAAAAGAAAGTATCAACAGACTTGAAAAACATCCTGATATTTGCACACACACACACACACACACACACACACACACACAAAACCTGACTGCAGAAGTCTTGTAGAAAAACCTCTAAGGTGGAGGAACACTTCTCAAGACAACCAGAGAGCTTAAGATGCAATGCAATGCAGCCTTTACTGTGGCTCGGGTAGAATTATAGAATTGGAAGAGACCCCAAGGGCCATTTAGTCCAACCCCCTACCATGCAGGAAAATACAAGCAAAGCATTCCCAACCAGCCTCTGCTCAAAAACCTCCAGAGAAGACTCCACCACCCTGTAAGGCAGCATAATCCACTTGCCAAAAGGCTCTTACTGTCAGGAAGGTCTTCCTAATGTTTAGGTGGGGAATTGAATGTAAGGAATTCAACCTGAATGAGAGGCCTTGACATTGCAACCATTTTTTGCAGGTTTTAAGTAACAAAAGTGGGGCCTGAAAAAAATTGTTGCAATGTGGACACCTCACTTCAAAGAATGTTGACTTAAAACAATATATGCACACATACGGTATGAAAGTAATCAATTGCACTTTCGAAGTTTCCCATCAGACTGTGTATGTATCCAATAGCAGAGTAAGTAGAAGCATTCTGAGGTATCAGCACTAGAGCTTGACGATGATATTCAAGAGCCTCTTCATACTTCCTATGAAGATAAGGATAAATTAAAATTGCAGTTGATATATAACTACAACAAAATAGCGCAAGTTATGCTATTAAAATTGGTCACATTAATTATAAAAATATTATTTCATATTTTCAACATACAATACTCTATAATTTCTTGGAAACAAAAAGAGAGCCATGTTGATGGTAAATAAAGATCTAAGCCGAAGAAGTATTTTTAATACTAAAATACCCTACAACTCATGAATGCCTGACTACCAAAGAGACACAGCATTTCCAAAAAATCTGTCTCTTTCTCTTTGACTTTTCAATGAAAACTGCTCTTTAGCCAAAAGGACAAAGAGCTTGCTATTAAAAATTTCATACTTGAGATTTTCATGATATATCACATTCCCTATACACCAAATAGACTGATATACAAATCAAACAAAATGAACAATTGCAAATATTATTACAAAACTAGGATCCTATGAAATTATTGATAAATCTATAATGTAAGCATTGGCTAAAAATCAGCATTTCTTGTTCTCTCACTCACTTACTTGAGTTTTCTGCACACATGTCCCAAATTATTCAATAAAGGTTCCCATTTGTCAACTGTTACCTGTAAGATAATCAGTGCCATATCTAAAGACAACTTCTTAATGCTGTGCAAATGGAAAGTCCAGACTAAAATGCACCAGGTAAACCATCATGCCCTACTCATTTTTTCATTTATATATTCAACTTATATCCTCCTATTCTTCCTATATGGAATTACAAAGATTAAAAATATCTTTCATACAATATATGATCACTTAGGACCCATTTACACTGCAATATAATGTTGTTTGAACTGGATGATATAGCCAGTGTAGCTTTATTATTTCACACTGCTTTAGGGTGCCTCAGATGTGATAAGTGGCATTTAAATCAGTTCAGCAAACCAGAAATGTAGAGGGATGACTGTATTAGAAGAGATGGATAAAGTTTCTGTAGGCAAAAGATGAGGGACAAGCCAGTCTTCAATTTTGGTTGAACCAGAATGCTAATGCTTTTCCAAGTCACAGATATTCAGTCTCTATAAAATCATGAAGAAACCTGAAGATTATCAGTGCTTTGAACTCTAATCATATCGTATGACAGTGGTGCTCAATAATCTGCAGAACTCAGTATATAATTCATTTTTAATTCACATCCCGGTTTATATCTTCTACTCCATATTGTATTTTTTTCTTTAATGTTTGGATGAATAATAGGCCAACAAATATTGTTTTGTATGTGAAAACATGGACTAGAAACCTTCCCACCCACCCCACCTACACCCCCAAAAAAAACGAAAAGAGAAAGAAAACACCTCAGTTCAGCAACGGCAAAAGCGAAACAGAAGTTTGACTGGCTTACTCTAGTTTAGATAAGACAGTATGGGTGGTGGTCTCAATATATCATGGAAAGCTGGACAGTTTCTAGGCCGAATGCTTGGTGTAAGTAGTATATTGGCATCCTGCTCCTAAAATACTATGGGAAGGGCTACGGCTGTGACCAATTAATTGTAATCAACGGCTAACCATGCATAATAATAATAATAATAATAATAATAATAATAATACCTTAATTCTATTCCGAACTATCTCCCCAAAGGGACTCAGAGCAGATAATAATTCAAATACCTCATTTCCAATGGCCTTGATCTTCTCTAATGCATCAAGAAACCACTTTTCTGCAGTTTTCCAGCTGAAAGAGAAAGGGTCACAAAACTAAAGCACAGTTATTGATCCATAGTTAACTGATCAATTTATTCAGATTAGCCATCAATAGGAAAAAGGTCTTGCAGGCACAGAATGTGCCCACGACATTAAAAGTGCCTATAGTAACTTCTTTTTAGATATATGATTTTCTAAAATATTTCTTTAAAATGCTTGCTGTTCCAATGTTAAGACTCCCACAAGATACAAAAACCGCAAGAAAGACTTAATAGTTTTTGAAATAATGTATTTTCCAACCACAGCAATATGTCGCTGACAAGTCATGTAACAAACATTGCAAAACCAGATTGACCACTTCATTACACTAGAGAGAAAAATCCATTTAAAATTTGGTTTCTTCCTCCTGCAGAATTCTGGGGTTTGTAATTTAGTGATGCTGTTAAAGGATCCTCCCTAAACTACAAACCCCAGAATCCTGCAGGAAATAGAAACCCGATTTTAAGTAGATTTTTTCTCTAGTGTGATGAGGCCCCGTGATCTAAATACTATAATATACTGTTGGTGTCATTTATCTATAAGTTACATAGCAATGATAACAGATAGCAGTAACATTAGAATAAGAGTAATTCTGCACAAGTAAACAGTGTATTCTGCAAATAAAAAAAGAACATGATCATCACTACTGCAATACTTAACTGTCAGTGAGTAGAAAATGGTTTCTAAATTTTGGGTAAATTAGGAAGAGAAATTGGATCTAGAATTTTTCTATCTATACAGATATTTCAGAGTACAACAATAAGGGAAAAACTTACTCTCCATTTTGAAATGCTACCACGCCAACTTCATGCATGACAAAAGGATCTTCAGGGGCAATGCTTAAAGCCTGACTGAAAAAGCGTTCTGCTAATTTTGAGTTGTTTGTCAAGCCATATTCCAGCCCAATATATAACATTGGTAAATGGCATCTGCAGATAATAAAGAAAATTAGAGTATTCAAAGTTAAAGAAGAAGACATTCCTTTTATGAGAGGAATTAAAGTAGGACTTTCTTGTTTTGAGAAAAGCATGGTGAACTTATATTACACAAAAAATGAAAAGTAGATTAAAATGCTGAGGCAATACATCCTTGTAGTTTAATGTATCTCAGTAACAAATACATTTCTATGACAACCTTCAATTTCATTGCAAGCACCAAATACATGACTCAGGATAAAAGCTTTATTTTCTTTCCTTGAAAGGCTTTTGCTGAGCTGTTTTCACTATCTCCTTGAAAAATGACTCTGGCTCACCCTTTCATCAGCTGGGCTGCCGTAAAATAAGCAGCCATTGCTTGGTCATGCTCACTTTCAACTGCAAACGAATGCCCATATGCTATCCATGCTGGTCCATACGTCCTCTCAAGTGTAGTGGCTTTGCTGAAATACAGAAAAAAATATAAAATAAAAACCAAATAAGACATGCAGTAGTAAAGATAGCAAGATTCAATTCAACTTAAAATATATGTCAGTATTTTACCCTAAATGTATAAGGAGGGCTGCACAATTCCAATCCTAGCCTTGTTATATGCTTTTAGGTAAGCTCCAACTTACAGCGACCCTAGAATAAGGTCTATATGGTAACATTTTTTCAGATAAGTTTTCCATTGTCTCCCTTTAAGGCAAGGAGAGTATCACTTGACCAAGGTCATCTAGTTATTTCCATGAATATCTCCTGTTTCCTGGAATACACTCAGAGCATTACACCACACTGGTTTTCACCTCTACATGTGGCTAAATAAGATAAGGTAAAACTTACCTAAGGTATCTTCTAGCATGCTCATTTTTATGTCCAACCATGAGATAATAACATCCTACGGCAAACCAAGATACCTAAACATCAAGCAAAAAAATTAGTCACAAAGGCATTAACAATTCACCAGCCAAAGTCATAACATGTGCATTCACATATGCCTCTGTTTGTGTTGTGTGTGCATTCATGAGCATGTGGGAAATGTTTTGCACATGGATGAATGCCTTGAACTTAAATAGCACAAAAAACAGTAGGCTTAGCAGAGAAGAGAAGAACCTCAAGTTGTTCATCACACAACAGCATTCCACTTGGTTCTGATATTGGATTGTGTGATTTTAAATAAGTAGTTTTAATGTTTGGCATGTTTTTAATTGTTGTTTTAATGTATATGTTTATTTTACTGATGTATGTTTGTATGGAGCCCCCGGTGGCGCAGTGGGTTAAAGCACTGAGCTGCTGAGCTTGTTGATCGAAAGGTCGCAGGTTCGATTCCGGGGAGCGGCGTGAGCTTCCACTGTCAGCCCTAGCTTCTGCCAACCTAGCAGTTCAAAAACGTGCAAATGTGAGTAGATCAATAGGTACCGCTCCGGCGGGAAGGTAGCGGCACTCCATGCAGTCATGCCGGCCACATGACTTTGGAGGTGTCTATGGACAACGCTGGCTCTTCGGCTTAGAAATGGAGATGATCACCACACCCCAGAGTCAGACATGACTGGACTTAATGTCTGGGAACGACCTTTACCTTTACCTATGTTCATATGGCATCAAATCGCTGCCTATATCTGTTTGCATTCTGACAAAAATCTGTAAGCAGCAAGTTTTTAGAATTCTAAAGTTTCTTACATATCCAGTTATTTTCCTACCCAGTAGGCAATGCATTAAATAATAGCTGTCAGGCATGCAACGTACAGCTCAATTCTCCTGTCTAATCAAAAATAAAAAGGATTTCTCATTTCCATACAGGTTCCTTGTCAGATTGGTTAAAATATTCTACTCTTTAAATATCTTCTAAGTATAGAGTATTGAAAGAGCTGACAGCTTGAAAATTGTATTACTGCAATCACTGACAGATGATAAGAATTTGTTCTCTTCCCTTATCATTAAAAACATTCCACACTTTGTGAGACTCCATTCTGGCTTTGCTTACTAAAATCTCTCACAGCCCAAATGGGATACTGGCAAAAGTGGATGGTGGCTTTGCACAGTATGTGGCACTGAAGCATGGCTAACTTTATGACCGTGTGCTTTACATGTTACCTAACTTTAAACTTTTGTCAATGACATTCATGCCACACTTATAAAAGAACAAACAGAAGTGCAACTTACAGGATTGTTTGGGTATAAATCCACTAGTTTGTGTGAAAGATAGAAAAGTTCTAGGAGTAGAAAAGGGAGGGGAAAAAGTTAGTGCACTGAAATAACATCTGCGTCCAACAAAGATCCAATAGGGAATAGTTTTACATTCGAATTATTTATTCCAACTCCCTTTAAATTTCAATAATCATAATAAAGTGTTCAAGTAAAAAATTAGAAAGACCAAACAGTAATGTAATGATTGTTAACTGTCCATTTCAAAATGCCTTTAAACAGGGAAATGTGAAATATTTTAATGCAAAACCAGAAGAAATGTACAGCTGTAACTAATCCACCCTGCAAGAGTTAAATGCAAAAATATTTAAAAAAAAACTTAGGTTGATATTTTGAATTTAGAATCAATTCATTAAACATACAGTATTCCATATTTACTCCACCTTACTTTGTCATTGTAACTATCTAATAGTATTTCCCAATAAAATCTTACTATTTATTTATAATATTTATATCCTACCCTTTTTTTAAAGAGTAGTGTACATTGCTTTCTGTTCCCCATTTAATCTCACAACCTAACAATGAAGTAGGTTAGACTGGGAAGTTGTGCCTGGCTGAAGTCACCCAGTGAGCCTCATGGCTAGTAAAGATTTGAATCCATATTTCATGACTCCAAGTTCAGAACTACATTCGTTTCCTACATTTTAAACAAAATGAGAACGAAAAGGCTTCGTCTAGCATCCTAGAAAAATACATGGAGATAAAAGAGGAGATTTGTGTATTCATTTTCTCACCATTTGCTTTATTCAGCTCCACAAGTGTTCCAATATGAACAGGTAAACAACTGGCATGGAATGGATCCTTTTCCATTACTCTAAAAGTAAATACACATAAAACCCACAAATGTTTACTGAGTTAGTTCAGACACAATTAAATATTACTACTGTAATGTACTATAGAAATGTTTCGTATTTTATCCTTCCTCCAAGAATTTAGACATATACTAAATTCACTTCTGTATATTGTTTTATTAAGGCATTCAGCCTTAAGACATTTGAGATGGTCCAGAGAAATGTAGCCAAATTGTTATCTAGGGTTGGCTACAGGGGTAAAATGACTTATTTTTGCATCATTTCCACCAGTCTGTTTCTGGACAAAATACTGGTGAGAACTTATGAAGCTCTGTATCATTTGCCTCTACAGAATCACAGAATCATGGAGTCAGAAGAGACCACATGGGGCATCTAGTCCAATCTCCTGTCATGCAGGAAAAGCACAATTAAAGCACCCCTGACATATGGCTCCAAAGTTATCTGAAAGTAAATACTCTCCCATATGTACTTGGCTCCGTTCCAGCATCCTTACAGGTAAGACTGGTGAAACCATAGAGAAGCCGTTTTTGGTGGCTGTTCCCATGCTTTGGGAGCTAGACTGGGCTCTGCCTTGATATATTCAATCATCCAGCTTATATTGACAAACTTTTTGGAAATATTGTACTATACTGTTTTATATGTTTTCTTAATTCCACAGATAGTTAAATCATACTTTAATAATAACATTTTTCTCATTTTATAGATATATTTTACACATATATTTTATCTGCATTGTTTTAAATTTTGTAAGCTGCACTAAACTTTCCCCAGTTCAGGGGGGAAAGGCTGATATGTAATAATTGAGTGAATAAGCCCAGAATGTACCATGTTTCAGATCAAACAGGTAGCTTATCAAATGATAATTTATCTCTTTTAAGCCATTCAGTACACAGAACATATAATTAACAAATTACCCATCAATTTAATTAGCTCCTCTAAGACTGTCACCAAATAAATACCATTCTATAACAATACTGTTTCTTTACTTACACAGAAGTAAGCTTGTAACACATTTTGAAATCACAGTTATAGTAATGCCTTTCTGCCAAGGACACTACTACATCCAGATTATCTTGAAGACCATCGACAGATTCAGGAATCACTGTTTCACTAGGTTTGTTATACTGAAAGATAGAAGAAATTTTGACAGAGAACCAAGTAGCATCTTATATTAAGAATATGAGGGTTGCCGTAGCACACTGGTCTGTGTTCTTTTCATGGCCACATATTGTTGAGTCTCAATTTTGTTTTGAAAGATTGGCTGCCAAGTTATAACTAGGGCAAAATTAATTTGGAAATTCCTGCTGACATCCTCAACTGAATTGGAGAAAGAAGAATTCCACACTCTGGCCTGGGATCTCCTGAAATCAAGTAGTTTTAATTATTCTCTTCTTGTAACGCATCCAGGTTTTCTTTTATCAACTGACTATTGAGAGCCCTGAAATGTCGAATGTTGTAAAATGCACCTCATGTCAGGAGTGTGCATGTATTTGCTAAGCAAAAAAGACAATAGATTTATTCACAGTTCCAGAACCATAGCACTCTTCCATCCAACTGTGCCTTTGCACTACCCTCCCAATAAAAGCATAGTGAATGCCAAGGAATGTCTGAAACCGCAGCCCAACAACATCCAGAGAACTGCAATTTACCCAACCTTGAGCTAGCAAAAATACTTGTTCAAAGTGAGACATTAAGTACCTCTTTTTACATTTTATAAACCCATTGAAGTCACTGGCTGGAGCTAATGGGAGCTGATTTCAACACATCTGGAGGGCACCAGGTTGGCAAAAGTTGCACTAGTGAAAAGCTACTGTGGGATACAGCTCTAGGTGCATCAGATTTTCTGAACTCAAGAGTTTTCCAAAAATGATTTCTAAGTCTATCTGCCTACATTAATTTTGGAACCCTCAACATATATTTCATTCCTAAAGTTCTCCTGTCCGTGTTGTTTAATTATATATTTCAGAAAACCCGATCATTCCAGGACCAGCTCAACTAGACTGATAACTATCTTTAGATTCAGCCAGAATTTAAAAATAATATCCTGCCTCCATGGACTGCCATAAAGCCATTCCTCTTTATATAATCCACCTACTAGCCATCTATCACTCTTCATTCTGTTTGTATACTTGCTCTCTTATATCTTCCTACATTTCAAAGAATGAAACTTGTTTAAAGAATAGGAGGGGAAATATTTTTTTCAGCCAAAGGGTAAATTTTCCAGTTTACAAATACTAAAAAGCTATGTAACTCATACAAGGACAAATGCTCAGTGTTATTTCATGCAATTTAAGCAATCTGCATCATACTATTTCAATCTGTCCAAAGATAGATAGATAGATAGATAGATAGATAGGAGAAGATCTTTCTGTATCTTGTATTAACCTGATGAAGCAAAGTGTATTCTAACCCAAGTTATTCAATAAATTAAAATCTGAAGCATAGTTCAAGGTTGCACCACATCTTTTAACCATGGTTTCACAGGTTATCACATGATTTGCCTTTCATGCACAAAATAAAAGTAGGAGTGAAGGAAAGTGTGGATCTAAGGCTGTTTTTAAGTTACTTTGTGAGCTTAATCTTATATTATTTTGACAACTTTTATCCTTCATTTCTAACATCTCAATTAATGCATGAATTCTGCTAACTAAATTAAAAGCTTCTGAAGAGTAAAATTTCTTTGTTTGACGCTAAGTAATGATTGATAAACACAAGATTAACCAGATCATAAAATCTATTATGTAAAGTGCAAGTTATTACTTATATTAAAGTCTTTATTACAACATCTATGAAGTTCAGATATTGCTTCTCTTACTTTAAGAAAATTATTACCTTTTTTAGTTTATTCTCAAACAAAAAACGCAGTAATACTTGTTCTTCTTCTGTACACCGCTTTCCAAGACATAGATTTGCAAGAAGTTCTTTTTCTGAAAACGTGAGAAAACAAATGAGAATTGCAGTACACAGAGTTTAAACAAAGATTATTAAACTACATAAGTATCTTCAGTCCTCTAGATAGATGTACAGCATACAAGTGTACATGATATATTTCAGCACAATATCAAAGTCATATTGTATTATACTAAATTGGTACATAATTACCCATCATCACATTTGCTCAAACATCAAATTTCAAGAGAGGCCACAATAATATTGCATCATAATCAGTTGGACTTCATATAAATTATTCCATGTAAATATACAGTTGTTCTATGGATGCATCTATAACATAGAATTAATGCTGTTTGACATCATTTTAACTCCCATGGCTCAATGCTAAGGAATCATCGGGATTTTAGTTTTAAAAGATCCTTAGCCTGAACTATCAAGGAATGCTGGTGCCCCCTCCCCAAACTACACTTCCCATAATTCCATAATATTGAGCCATGGCAGTTAAAGTGGCAATAAACAGCATGAATTATGCAGTATTTATAATCTCTATGGCAAAATCTCCTAACTTTTAAAACTTGCACTGCCCCTCTGCAACATACTAACTGAAGCAGATAGGGCTGTGGACTTGAGCAGTAAGCTGATGCCTGTGTTAGAGAAGCACTAGAAGAACAAGAAACTGATCTGTTTCCTAAAACCAGTGTTATCAAATTTGTGGCCCGCCAGGTGTTTTGGACTTCAGGTCCAAGAATTCCTAGCCACTGGACAAGCTGGCTGGGGTTTCTGGGAGTTGAAGACCTAGACATCTGGAGGATCACAAAACCTCTGCCTTAAACAATCACATGCAAGGAGTTGGAGTCAAGTCAAACAATAGCATCCACTTTTGGGGATAAGGCCCTGCAGATTCAATTGTCTTTATATATTTAACATGAAAATTAGATTAGTGAAACACTCCTGAACACAACCAAAGCACAAGCTAGCTCCCTTATTCTCTGCTCTTGCTCACTCCATAATCTGATTTTACGGTCAGATTATATCATTTTTCAAGCATCTCCCACATTCTGGTATAAAAACCTAACACAATACTTTGATTACAATTCCTATCTGAACCTGAATTTTGTTACTTGGTATGGTACCAAAGTGTTACCAGAACTGATGATCGCATCTCTGTACATATGTACGATCAACTGTACAATTTAATTTACTCTCAAAGATCACTCAGGCAGCACATTTTAACATCAATTTGCCAGCAAATTATTTTGACATTAAAGGTGCCATCATCTGTAATCTAGAGGCAATGTAATGTTTTATTAATACATTTTGAACGAAAACTGATCTTTTAAAAAACATTGAGGAAGAAAAAAGCTTCAGTCCAAACCTTCTTCTGCAGTCAGCATGTGGTGTGACGTTAAAAGGTCAAATGCTTCAAAGCAGTAGACATCAATTTTCAAGGCATCTTTATAGCTGGCTGTAGCCAGAGTTCTATTATCTAGGGCATCATAGATCTTCCCTCGCAAAAGGCAAATAGAGCTCCTCATCTGGTGGAGAAAGATAGTATTTTAAATATATGTGCTATTGTGGTTTTTAATGCTTATTTTTTCTTGTTAATTTTATGTTCATGCTGTTCTCTTTGTATGTATTGATTATGTCACTTGGAAACCACTCTGAGTCCCCTTGGGGAGATAGAGCGGTATATACATAAAGTTTTGTTGTTTTGTAGTTGTAATCACAGACTGGAACAGTACTTGCTCTTTGGTTTTGGGCAGAAAATAAAGTATCATTGTGGCATAAGGTGTGGACATACAATCCAATATACTCTATGTACATGCCTTGTGGGGACTCATAAAATGCAGACCTTCTTACTTTTACCTAATCCATATTTCAATACTTATTGCAGATGATTATTACAAACCAACTTCACCACAAACTGTGTCTCACACAATCATTAAAGGATTACATTTTTAACTCACAGAAGATTGAGAAACTTCCCAGTCACTAGAACAGTCTTTCAGATCACTTTCAGCCTTCAAAAATTTTTCAAACAGTTTTCTGTTGATTGGTTCTTCCATATCAAGAATGTCAAGAGCCTGCTGATATTCTTTTGCAGCATACTATAAAGAGAAAGAGTAAACGTAAAAAAGAAAATTTCTTTGCCAGTAACCATTACCAAACTTTATGCCTCAACAACACAAACCTCTGCCCCACTTCTAGTTAAATGCAAACCTTATCTTCTCAATGTCTTAATCAACAAAGTTTCTGTCTCTTCCAGTCTCAGTTAATTTTTCTCATTTTCTACTCTGAGCTTTCAAGTGAGTCGCCTTCGGGCTGAGAACAGCGGTATATAAGTAAGGTAAATAAATAATATCTACCAGGCGCAAGCCGAACATCAGCCCATGCCCCTAACTTTTTGTTCCTAATCTTTACCCCATTACTACCATTGTGTTCTATTTAGAGACAGGTTTTCAGAGTAGAAAACAGTGTTTTAATATTTATTAAATCGTTGTTAACATTCTTGAGCCTTTATTAGTCCCAGATTTACATTAATAATTTAACTTTAGGACCATTTCAACAACAGTCACAAATTACATAAAGTTCAAATTTCACATGTCAAGTTCAACTGTTTTCTACCATATGTCTATCAGCAACCAGTGAAGAAAGGGTGATATAAAAATAACATACTCACATGACATCTAGCTGCAAGGTATCTACATGCTTCAAATAACTAAAAAAAGAAATAAAATTTGTTGAAATTTATTTTGCACTTTGCAACAATGGTCTTTTTTTAAGTAGACTTCTGTCATGTTGCAAGTCACCTTGGATCCCACATTGGGAGAAAGGCACGATACGTATTAAATAAAAATAACTGAATAAATAACTCTGTGACTCCACTGTCATATTCTTAATTTATTCACCTTTTATTTTATTCCTATTATACATTCTGCATGTTCTCAACTGTTATTATCTTTAGTTGTTGTTGTGTGCCCTCAATTCATTTCCAATCTACAACAATCCTAAAGTGAATTTATTGTGGGATTTTCTTAGAAGACTTGTTCAGATGGCATTTGCCACTACCTTCCTCTGAGGCTCAGAGAGTGTGAGTCACCCAAAGCTACCCAGTGGACTGAGAGGGAAATTAAATCCTGATTTCAATGCTCAAACCATTGCACCACACTGGCTCTAAGTTGAGTTTTTTTTCCTTGCCTGCATTCTACTATAAATTTGTCAATGCTTTTAAATAATTAATAAATAATAAACTTTATTTATATGCTGCCACTATCTCCCCAAAGGGACTCGGGGCAGCTTACAAGGCACTCCAGGGTGCACATATAACATACAACAGGTAAAAATGGTACAAAAGTATAAAACAAGTCACATAAAATTGTAACAACCCAAAGGAATGTAAGATCTTGCTTACTGTAAAGAAAAAGTTTAAATAACAAGAACTGTGTACACTTCCTTACCTTATCTAGTTTTCTTGACCTAAGAGCATGTGCTGCCCTGTGGTACTGAGCTGTGAGGTAAAGGCATTGAGCCAGCCAATAGATGTCTTGAGGATCTTCTAGAAATAACAACACATCTTTATTAAATATGATTTAAGCTATACAAAATTCAAGAATTTCATCTTGCTTGAATGAACATATAAAACACACATGGTCCTGTTTGAATGAAATACATAAACTAGAGTACTTTAACAATTATTACATTTCTTATGCAAAATAAATATTTTATATATAGGTAATAAGCGACAATATAAAACCCATCAGAATTTTTCACAGCAGTTTCCACAACAGCTTATCATTGTAAATATAAATAGTAAATACACTGTTAAATTTTGGAACATGAACCTGACACAACTATTGCAAACATTTGTTTGGGAAACAGATACATTATACTCTATTGGAAATTCAGTATCAAAAACTTTTCAAAATCCCAGGGACCACATCAGGGTTACTAATAATGGTTGATGTTGAAATCCTGAACACTATAATCTCATCTGAGTTCAGGAGTTAGGGGCATATTTATAAAATACCCCACAATTTACGATTAAGGCAAAATATGTGGACCAAGTGCCTCTTGTTGTTGTTGGCTGTTATTACTTTTATGTCACATTTTTCTCAGGCCAAGATTCAAGATGACTCATAAAAGTAAAAGCAAATAGGCTTCTGTGACATTATAAGCAAACTACACGTGCCTTTTCAAAAGACAATTGTGTTTATTTGTTGTGATGCTGCAAATTCATTACATTTTAGTAGCAGGGGATACTTAGGATTTTTTTAAGTTTGCAAACATGCAATCTCCATCTTGCACACCACTGCTGAAAATACTTCCAAATTATCATGTGGCCTTCAAGACTGAAGGACCAATCAAGTCATGAATGAGGGTATATTGAAAAATAAACATTACAGAGAAAATAAAAGTTAATTAAAAGGAGACTTTTTGATGTCAGTTTCTAAAAAGAAGCACTATTATGAAAGATAAAAAATCCATCTTACCATGAGATAATGATGCTACTTTATCTGCCCAAAATAAAGCACTTTGATACTGTTGCTGTTTTAGAGGGGGAAAAGAGAAGGGAGATAAAGAAGTATTACAACATGTTTACAAAAAAGTATGTGAATTTATTACAGCTATATCCCACAGTGAGCAACACAGAGCTGCTACTTGTTTCATCTTCACAAAAGGGCTATGTGGTAAAGATTATGAAGCTGTGAAAAAGTGATTGGTCAAAGATCATGCAGTGGAACTTCATTGACTTGAGTGGGTCCTTACCTCGGTTATCTTATGTTTAATCTGGTTCTTATCATACCATAATAAGAACATACGGTGCTTCTTTTATTGCCCTCTGAGTTTGTAGTTAGATTAACTTCTTTTGTACAACCTTGAAACTCCACTGAGAAAAATCCCTTTTCTCAAAAATACACAGCCTTGGAATACGTTTCATATGTTACCATTCAGATACAAAATACAACATTTGGCCATCTCTCTTCCAGATACTTCCCACACTTGTGATTAAAATATCATGGCAAAAGACCTACAATGAGCTGGGCATGTTTAGTCTGAAAAAGAGAAGGCTGAGAGGAGACATGTTGAGGGCCATGTATAAATATGTGAGAGGTATTTATAGGGAGGAGGGAGCAAGCTTGTTTCCTGCTGCCCTGGAGACTAGGACACGGAACAATGGCTTCAAACTACAGGAAAGGAGATTCCACCTGAACATGAGGAAAAACTTCATAACTGTGAGAGCTGTTCAGCAGTTGAACTCTCTGCCCCAGTGTGTGGTGGAGGCTCCTCCATTGGAGGCTTTGAAACAGAGGCTGAATGGCTATCTGTCGGGGGTGCCTTGAATGCAATTTTCCTGCTTCTTGGCAGCGGGTTGGACTGGATGGCCCGCAAGGTCTCTTCCAACTCAAGGATTCTATGATTCTAACTGTCGGCAATGTAACATGATAAAATTAAATTATTGAAATTATGGCAAAGAGCAAGTTGACAGTTTTGCATCTAACAGAGCACTGCTATTTATCATATTGCAAAGATGATGCAAAAATTGAGTATAATCAAAGGAGTACTGTGTACCTTAGCACTCAAACAAACAACATAAATCAAAACCAGGGGAAAATGGAGTTCCTTCTACCTGTTTCCATCTTATCTAAATGACTCTGCAGCAGAGCACCTAGCAGGATTCCCCTTGTCTCATACATTTTTTTATTATTCTGTTCACCCGCACACTTTGTATAAAACACGCGAGTCAAAAAACAAATGATAAAAAAACAATGACTGCAAGGCAGTTCCAGTACATTGTATACAGCAGTGTTTCTCAACCCCTCGGGACCCCTGGGGGGGTTGCGAGGGGTGTCAGAGTGGTTGACAAAGACCATCAGAAAACACAGTAGTTTCTGTTGTTCATGAGTATTCTGTGTCAGAAGTTTGGCCCAATCCTATCGTTGGTGGGGTTCACATTGCTCTTTGATTGTAGGTGAACTATAAATCAAAGTAACTACCAACTCCCAAATGTCAAGGTCTATTTTTCCCAAGCTCCACCAGTGTTCACTTTGGCCATACTGAGTATTTGTGCCAGGTTTGGTCCAGATCCATCATTGCTGGACTCCACAATGCTTTCTGGAAGGGTTTGGTAGGCATAGACCAAAACTCAAGGTCTATGTCCACCAAACCCTTCCAGTATTTTCTGTTGGTCATGGGAGTTCTGTGTGTCAAGATTGGTTCAATTCCATCGTTGGTGGAGTTCAGAATGCTCTTTGTTTGTAGGTTAACTATAAATCCCAGCAACTACAATTCCCAAATGACAAAATCAATCAATTTAGGTATCTGTGCCAAATTTGGTCCAGTGAATGATACATCCTGCATATCAAATACTTACATTATGATTCATAACAGTAGCAAAATTACAGTTATGAAATAATTTTATGGTTGAGGTCACCACAACATGAGGAACTGTATGAGGAAGAACTTCCTGACTGTGAGAGCCGTTCAGCAGTGGAACTCTCTGCCCTGGAGTGTGATGGAGGTTCCTTCTTTGGAAGCTTTTAAACAGAGGCTGGATGGCCATCTGTCAGGGGTGATTTGAATGCAATATTCCTGCTTCTTGGCAGGGGGTTGGACTGGATGGCCCATGAGGTCTCTTCCAACTCTTTGATTCTATGATTCTATGATTAAGGGGTTGCAGCATTAGGAATGTTGAGAAACAGTGGTATCGCTGCTATGATAATTGACCTGGCTCTCAGGGTGCAGTAATGCTGCTATATAATCCAGTTCCTGAATGCTGTGTAGTCTCATATAATCCAGTGGAGCCCCTGGTGGCACAATGGGTTTAACCCTTGTGCCAGCAGGACTGAAGACTGACAGGTTGCAGATTTGAATCTGGGGACAGTGTGGGTGAGCTCCCTCTGCCAGATCCGGCTCCCCATGCAGGGACATGAGAGAAACCTCCCACAAGTAGGGTAAAACATCAAAACATCCAAGAGTCCCTTGCACAACGTCCTTGCAGACGGCCAATTCTCTCATATCAGAAGTGACTTGCATTTTCTAAAGTTGCTCCTGACACAAATATATATATACACACACACACACACACACACACTAGCCATCCCCTGCCACGCGTTGCTGTGGCCCAGTCTGTGTATATGTGTTTTGTGCATGTATATATGTGTATATATTTGGTTATGTTCATGTATTGTAATGTATTTTTATTTTTTAGCTTTTTAAGTCTCTTCTACTGTGTTTTCCAGTGTTTTTATGAGTGATGGTCACTCATTGGCCTGATAAGTGTATTGTGTCCAAATTTGGTGTCAATTCATCCCATGGTTTTTGAGTTATGTTAATCCCACAAACGAATGTTACATTTTTATTTATATAGTGTGTGTGTGTGTGTGTGTGTGTGTGTGTATAGAGAGGGGGGGGGGGCATATATAATCCAGTATAAAGCAGATCATCTGCATCCCGAAACTGGATTATATGGTCAGTGCAGATGGGGTCTCAGGATACACTGTAGAAAGAATGCAGTTTGCCATCACTTTAATGTTATGGCATAACGGGAGTTGTAGCTTCACAGGCTTCTTAGCCTTCTCTGCCAAGGAGTGCTGCTGGTGCCTCACCAAGTGACAAAACCCAGGACTGCTTAGCATGGAGCCATGGCAGGTGAAGTGGGGGTCAATCTGCATGAACTCTACAGAGCCTAGGCTAGCTGCATCTTCAGGCGCCCCCTCCTCCCCAAGCTCCCCGGGCCTTGGAGCTGGAGGCGCCCGGGAAGGGGCTGCTCCGCCCCGCGTGCGGCCCTTGGCCTGGCCCACGGCCCCTCCGCGTGTCACCGAGCGGGTCCCGGCCCAAGAGGCGAAGGAGGGAGGCCCCGCTTGGCTCACCTGGTCGATATACTGCCGCACCCGCTTCCTGAGGCGCTCCAAATTCATGCCTTCGGCTCCCTCGCCCCCGAGGCTCCCTCAGCTCCTCTCGCTCTGGAGCCACAGAACCCGAGAGGTCCGTCGCCGATTCCACTCCTTCCCCCGCAACATCGCTCAGCTTGGTGCAACGCGCTCTCCCCTCCGCCGGAAACACGGGCCCTGCGCGCGGCGTCCCGAGAGGCAGCTCCCTGTTCTCAGCCTGAATGCATCTCCACATCGCTCAGTGCTGGAATCGTGGGATAACGTTTGACTAGGGGCCCTTCCAGACAGCCCGATATCCCAGAATATCAAGGCAGAAAATCCCACATTATCTGCTTTCAACCCGGTTTTATTGTTTTAATGATTGTTTTATTGCTTGTGGATGTACTGTTTTTAACTTGATTTATGTCTAATTGTAGTGTATTATTGTAATTGTTTGTACTGGCATTGAATTTTGCCATTACTTACGTGTAAACCGCTTTGAGACCCCCTCGGGTTAGAAAAGCGGTATACAAATACTGTAAATAAATTATCTGAGTCCACACTCAGATAACGTGGGATTTTCTGCCTTGATAATCTGGGATATAGGGCTGTTTGGAAGGACCCAGGCTCTTAATGTTTGTGTTATTTCTCCCAGGGCCCTTTCCACCAGCCATATAACCCAGAATATCAAGGCAGGATAAGCCACAATATCTGCTTTGAACTGGGTTATCTGAGTCCACACTGCCATATATCCCGGTTCAAAGCAGAAAATGGGGGATTTTATTCAGCTGTGTGGAAGGGGCGCCAGTATGGCGTTCATGTAATAGGGTGTCAAATTTCAATGTAATTTAATTGGCTCTTCATAAAATAGTTTTTTAATTTTTTAAAAAATACTTTCTTTTTCAAAGCAACACGCACTAGAGCTAAACACTGCTTTGGAGTTCTCAGGCTGGATCTACACTTCACTATAAAATCCATATTACCTGCTTTGAACTGGATTATATGGTGGTGAAGATTCATATAATCCAGTTCAAAGTAGATAATGTGGATTATCAGATTTGATAATCTGGATTATGGGGCTGGATTGACACTGCCCTATAATCCAGTTTCTGAATTCAGATTATCTGCTTTGAACTGGATTATAAGAGTCTACACTGCCATATAATGCAGTTTAAAGTAGAAAATTCTGGATTCAGAAACTGGATTATAGGACAGTGTAGATGGGGCCTTAGATCCACCTACTAGAGGGACTCTGTGGTTCAAACCAGTTTACCAGCTATGGCCTTTTCCGAGCTAAGGTGCATCTACACCAGTGGTTCCCAACCTTTTTTTATTTTTTGACCAGGGACCACTTTGACCAGGGACCACTCTCCAACATTAGTAACAAAAGGATTATGATTCAGTTTTTGCTCAACTTTAGATTCTGTTTAGTTATTTGGGCTGTTGATTCAGAAAATAGCATTAGGTAGACCACATCAGCTCTAGTTTCTGCTACAGAACTTATGACATCCAGTAGTCACCATCTGTTTGTCCACAGAAAACCATATTTAATAAGCCTTGGCACTATAAGAGGGTTTTGTGAGACCAGTCACTCTCATTGCAACGGTATAGTAATGGTGAGTCCACGGACCACAGGTTGGGAACTACTTGTCTACATTGTGGAATTAACACAGGTTGACACCACTTTAAAGGTAATGCTGATACTATGGAATTATGGGAGCTGTAGTTTGGAGAGGCACAGAAAGCTAAAGACCTTGTAAAACTGCGGCCAGAAAATTACTGTTGGAATGTAATTGAAAACTTATTGATGTTTTAAAAATACTTAAAATGATAATTGTAAATAGTGGGCCCATGAAGAACCAACCCACTTCAATAACGGTAACCAATAAATGTTGCAGTCTATATTTTCCAACCTTATAATTCAGCGCAATGATTCTTGTCCCGGAGCAAGGTTTTGCATGGAATTGATTTTATTGTGTGATTAGTCTGGAATGAAAGAAACAGTTACAACGAATACTTGAGCAAATCAAAATTCAGAACCACAGGAAAAGAAATAGGAAGAAAAATCAACAATTTTTGCATCCTGTGATGTCTCGGCCTAGTATTATTTCTTTGTTGCCTGTTGGACTGTTCCATTTTGCCAAGTTTAGAGTAGGAGTTTAGGATTCCCCTAGAGGTCGAGCTCAGTTGGTTCAGCCCATTCTGGCTCAGAGCTTGGCAGAAAGACTTTTTATTCCATTCCTTTTGGTCATAGTTTATAGATAGTTGCCAGAAAGTGTCTGGTCTGGCCTTGCAATTTGAACAGGCCATCCTTATCACATATTTGCCTTATAGATAGATAGTTCATAGATAATACGTATTTGCCTCATAGAATAGTTATAGCCATATACTTGCCCTATAGATTTTAGATTAGAATATATTTACCCCAGAGTTTATAGTTTGTTACCTCAGAGTTTATATTTCATTGTTCTTACACCATCATAATCAAACTGTACTTTTATACCTTGATTATTTAGTAAACAATTGTTGAATTTAGTCTTGTCTCTAGTGTTTTATTTTGAGGTATTAAAGTAATTTAGGGCATACCGATGGTCACTGGGAAAATAGCCAGACACATTTAGTTTCTCATTAGATCTTCCTGGTGTGCCATCATACATCCAGTTCATTGACATCATAAAGCCTAGCTATGGAACCCTGGAGATTTCTTGGCTCTTAAGCATAAGAAATCCTGCACTAGAGGCTGACCCCGGATGTACCAGTATCTGAACCCTAAATATTGTCAAGTCTAGATTTAATGCTATGTCCAGGCAATGCTTTTTAAAAGAATATTCTCAGTAATTATTTGAAAGTAAGTAATTTAACACAGTGGAACATCTGTCCATAAGAGTGTACTGCCAGAGGAACTGATGAATGCCTAATTCTTGGATCCTGAAGCTGATTAAACCACTGGGAAGATACTGACTATGGCCCCATCTACACTGCCATACAATCCACTTTCTGAATCCAGATTTTCTGCTTTGGATTATTTCGCAGTGTAGACTCATATAATCCAGTTCAAAGCAGATAATCCGGATTCAGAAACTGGATTATATGGCAGTGTAGATACAGCCTATATACAGATCAATCTGTGTGGATAACCAAAACTATATATCATTGGAGCATGGAAACCATGAAGTTGACCTGTTTTATGAAATAAAGACATTCTGGTCATACTGAATGTGGTTAATACCAAAAGATTGTTTTAACTGATGTTTTAAAAATCAAAGTTCAAAGCAGAAAATCAATTTATAAGCTTTCAGTGTCTTTTTCCTTGCAACTTTATGTTTAACTAGCCATCCCCTGCCACACGTTGCTGTGGCCCAGTCTGTGTGGGTATATATGTGGTTTTGTGCATGCATTGTAATGTATTTTTTATTTTATTTTTTTTGGCTTTTAAGTCTCTTCCACTGTGTTTTTCAGTGTTTTTATGACTGATGGTCACTCATTGGCCTGATAGGTGTATTGTGTCCAAATTTGGTGTCAATTCGCCCAGTGGCTTTTGAGTTATGTTAATCCCACAAACAAACATTACATTTTTATTTATATAGATACTGTGATTTTTGTTACTGCTGAACCATTTAACCTCTGATAATCTTCATATAAACACTTAACCTGTTTTCTTCCAAGCATTCTTCAACAATTTCAATTGAATTTATTTTTCAATTATTCTGATGATTGTGGCTTTGTTTTTTATGTGTCATATCTAGTAACTAGAATGAACAGTTTTTTTTTTTTAAAAAAAGCCATGTGTTTAGTTTATACTCTTGGCCTAATATTTGTTATCTGCTGTCAGTTGTGCCTCTATAAGGATTGAAACTACAGCTTTTATATTGAATTTGCTCTGTGATGATCCTTGCTTGACTCGATGCTGTGTTCAATTAGTTCTTTTTTTTCTGGTTTGTCTTTCAAACATTCATTTTTCAGATGCTTCTCTTTCTGCCTCTTTTTTTCTATCTTGTTGCGTTTTTGTTCCTGTGCAGGGATACATAAATTCATGTGCTCATAAATATATGTATTCTTAAAATTAAACATTTTTATCATTGCAAAAAAGTTTTTAAAAGCAATTTAGCTAATACAGTGATGCCTTAAGAGTTTAATTCGTTTCATGAATGAGCTCTTAACTCAAATTGCTCTTATCTCAAAGTGAATTTTCCCATTGAAATGCTATGTCCATTCTGCCCCCCCCCAACCTCCCTCCAATTTTTGTTATTTTTTAAAAAATAAGAAAATGTACTTTATAAATAACAAATAATTTGTAAATGCACATTGATATGGAAAAATAAAAAAGAAAGATCAACTTTAAAATGGTAGAAGCACAAAGTTGTGGCAAGGAATCACAAAGCACAAACTGAAGAGGCAGAAGCATCACTTTCTTCATACTGTACTCATTCCAACCTCTCTTCCTCTCTTGCTCTCTCCCCCTCTCTCTATTCTTGAAGCTAAACATACCAGGAATAAAAACCACACAAAATCAACTAACCCTGAGTTTCTTAAAGTGGAGAAGAGCAAAGCAGACAAGAGCACAAGGTACAGAGGTTGCTCCCTTGAAATCCTAAGACCCATCGCAAACTCTGTTCCTGCGAGAGAAAACCTTGCTAGCATGTCCCTGACGTCACGAGACTCCGCCTCTCTCCCCGCCCCTTTCTCTGCCCCTTTCTCCATGCGAGCGTGGTTTTTCCTTTGCTAGGGCAGCATTGCCCGCATTTTCTCTCAATTGGCAGAATTCAACTGAGAGAAAATGCGGGCAATGCTGCCCTAGCAAAGGAAAAACCACGCTCGCAAAGAGAAAGGGGCGGAGAAAGGGGCGGGGAGAGAGGCGCAGGCTCATGACGTCAGGGACTTGCTAGCAAGGTTTTCTTCTGCAGGAACCTAGTTTGCGACGGGCCTAAAACCCTGTAATCTTGTGCTAGCGCTCCCTCTGACGCTAGCTCTTAACTCAAAATGCTGCTCTTACGTTAAAGTAAAACTTGGGCTGAGCAACAGCTGTTAACTCAAAAAGCTCCTAAGTAGAGGTTCCACTGTAGTTCTTTTAAACTCTTAGGGCTCGATAACTTGTGATTTATTTATATTTTAAAGTTGTAAATAATACGTTTATATTCTTAGAACTAAATTCAGTGTTAGTCTTACCAAGGAATGACACAGAGAAATTAATGGGAGTTTAGTTGTGGTAGTCCTATTCATTTTAGTGGGATTACTCTAGCAAGAACATTTAATTAAGCCATATCTATACATAAACTTAAACATCATTATTCACAATTCTAATAATAACAATAAATCCCAAGATATTAAAATAACCAGTATAATTTGTTTTCTTCTTCTTTGCCTGATCTTTCAAGCAACCCAGGACTTGAAAAGATTTGTTGAGAACATAAAAACTGACCTTAAAGGAGTGAGAGAGGTAATGTGAGAGGATTCTTGCAAAGAAATACTGATTAAGGGCTAATTTGCACACCTTGTGATAAAACATGCAAACATTTTAATGACCTTCATATTCACAAATGCAAATTTCTTCTTGTCCAGGGCACATGCACAGAACTTTTAGAAGGACAGAACTGATCCTTGGGCTTCCAAAAAAAAAACTTGCAGAAGTTGTCTGATCTTTTTTGTGCAGTTTTCATCACACAAAATCTATGACCATGATGTCAGATTGCTTGGAATTTTTCTTAATTTGGTACACATAAAGTATAGCTGGTGATCCTGAGAGTATCTCTCTAAAACACAGATGGATTATCTGTGGCAAAATGTAAAATTAAGGACAAGGAATTATTTTTGTCATATCGTACTCCATAAGACATTTTAGGCTCCAGAGAGACCTTTAAAAAAGAAGTGAGCAGGAAGTGACTTCTCAATTGCTATTGTTAAAAAAAAGATCTGTCTTGGAACTAAAATTTCCGATAGGGCCTAAAAGCACAACACAAATGCTTGCAGTGAGGTCATGTGCAATCTTCCAAGACCTTCTAGTGCAGACCCCCATTCTTCGACTGTTACCCACACCTGCTCTAAAATTATGTGGATCATATTCCACTAACTTAAATACATCTTTTTAACCTTTTAAAATTAGATACAAATATTTTAATAAGATTCTTTAATGTTTAAGTAGTACTCCTGTAGAGCCAAATGATGTGGTGGTTTGAGCACTGGATTAAGATTCTGGAAACTATCCCTCAATTTTCTGCTTAGCTGTGAAAACTCACTGGATGAGCTTGGACAAGTTACAGCCTCAAAGGAAGGTAAAGGCAAGAAAACCCCATGATAGGCTTGCCTTAGACTCTCCGTAAATCAGAAACAACTTGAAGGCACATAACAACATAACAAACAAGAGGGAAAATGTTGGCTCTCCAGATGTTAAACTTGGAGTCTCATCAGCCCTAGAGTGCATTTTCCTCTTGTATAGTGTTTCAAAAGAGTTCAAAACAGATTTAGTTTCCGTGGGTTCAAGTCTGCCAACCCTGGCTTGTGCATTCCTTTTGTCAGTGTTGTTCCCTCTGAAAATTGAAAAGGTAGGACTTGCATTTGTGTAAAAAAAAAAAAAAAGTAACTTTGCCACATTGTGCTTCCATTTATCTTAGGCTGAATCTGTACTGCCCTATATCCCAGGATCTGATCCCAGATTATCTGCTTTGAACTTGATTATATCAAGACCCTTTAACACTGCCAGATAATCCAGATTATCAATGCAGATAAACCACATGATCTGGTTTGAACCGGATTATATGAGTCTATACTGCTATATAATCCAGTTCAAAGCAGATAATCTGAATTTTATATGGCAGTGTAAAAGGGGCCTTAGTCTACACTGCCAGTTAATCTTGGATAAACAGATAATCCAAGATCAGATCCTGGGATATAGAGAAGTATAAATCCAACCTTAAGCTTCCCCATCATCTAATCCACTGCTTTGCAGGTTTCCTTCCTCTCCTCTCTGCTTTTTTCCTTTTCTGTGAAGTTTATTTCTTGCCTGTAGCTGTTTACATTTTACAATGCTCTGGTGGATTAAAACTCAAGCATTAAATGACCTTTCCGAGAATGAGATACAGTGGCAAAATAGGAAGGACAGGAGAGCATAATTGCTAGATCCCTGAATCTGCTGTTCAGAGGGACCTTCTCCACAGGCCCAAGACCTGCAACCCATCACAGGTTAACCTGGAGCGTCAAGAATCCAAACAGATTTAATCCTTAGATAGATGTGGGTTAGGACCATAAAGCATGGATTCTGTTGGCTTTATTCTTTGTAAGCCTTAAAAACCATTTCACTGGTGTATCAAGATCTGGCACTTGTACGTTGAGACAACAGTAACATAGATAAAAGCAAGAGAAACATATTATTTAAAATAATGTTTAGTTTTATCCTTAACAGCTGTCTATCACCTATATTCTCTCAATAGGATAGTATGTATGCCTTAGCTGATAAATGTATCATGCACAGATTGGCCAGTTATTTACCAGTTGCATTCTACTTCTTGAAATTAGGCTGCACAGAACCTGCTTATTTTACCCCAGTTGTTAAAGCTAGCGAATATAAATTATGATAAATCAAATTCAAAGAGATTTGCTCAGTCAAGCTTTTAAGACACCTTATCTTTACTGAAGCTTTTTGGAGCACCTCTAAAATTTTCCATAAAGACATCTCTTACACTTACCAAAAAAAGTGGTTTTCACTAAACTGTAGGACTAAATATTTTTAGAAAAACAAAAAATAATTTTAAACAACCAAGGATACCTTTTGATCTCGCAACACAGGCACTCCATGAGGGTATCTTGTGATATTGTTTGTGTAGTATTCAGTCTTTTGCCAGTCTTCATTCCAGTTCTGGACCTTGTATTGAGGCTGACACTTTGTAATCCTTTCCAGAATGACACGATTCTCTCGGGTTATTCTTAGTAATTCTTGCTCTCGTATTTTTCGGTTTAAGCTAAAGTACAGGATATATATATATATATATATATATATACACATATATACACACACACGCACACATACACATACACATACACACACACACATATACATATACATATATATAAAAATGAAAGAAAACGTTTGAATTCCTATCTCTAGTTAGCTTAGCTAACATTCTCTCCTATGGTGTTTCTTCTATTTAGACAGGTATTTGTTTTATCTAATTGACATATTTTGCAGTACATTACTGTTTCATCTTCTTCATCTGACATTTTGGTACTTTTTCCCTTTTCAAAAGTTACTGTATTTCAACTGGGTGAAAACGTGACTTTGGGGTCAAGCCTTTGACAAATAACACAATGCAATAGATTGACTTGGATTTATGTTTAATCATTACTGGAATGGTCTGACTATGATTGCGGATAATGTGGTTTTATAGTTGTAATTGCAATGTTTTATATGTTTTAATGCTCTTAATCTTATTTAAAATTTTAATTGAAATGTATATTTAATTGTATATTGGATGTATATTGCTTTTGAGGCATTGAATTATTGCTTATGCTGCAAGCTGCCTTAAGTCCCCCTTGGGGTCGAGAAAGGTGGGATATAAATATAGTAAATAAATAAATACTGTTTTTAATTTTCTTTCTGTGGCTTTGAATTGTGCATAAACCTCACAAAAGTAGGAGCTGTATAAATTGTCCAGTCATTAACAGGAAAGGGTGGATGCAAATAAGTGAAAGGACAGCGATGACTATTATTAATTATTATTTTCTTTATTTTTATCCAGCCTTTTCCATTTTTGAGTGCTAGACACAAGGAACATTAGAAATGGAAAACAGACAGATCTGCTTGTAAATTATGGAAGCACTAGATTACCAATCATACCTTTGACTTTGGCTAGCAAATATTTCCAGTTTGCTTTCTTTTGCAGAAGTGATTAAGCTAAATTCCAATTACGTTATAATAATCCACAATCATTTTTTTGGGTTCTTGTCCAGAAAGGAAATTGTATCAGAAAAATAAATCTCAGTTATGCAACAGGGAAAGATCTGCCACACTTAAGTCTTTGTACACTTGCTTGGCATAAATCAAATAAATTCAGGAGGCATATCTTTTGAACAAAGCTTCATAGGATCAGTAAATTGGTTTTTGAAACAATATTTATATGGAAAACTCTTATATATTTATTGGTAGGAAATTCTTCTTGCTGCTCTGTGCTGGGCATTATCTGCACTGTTGTGTTGACTCATATAATCCAGTTCAAAGCAGATAGTTTGTAATAACCACATTGATAATCTGTATTACATAACAGTATAGATCCATCCTATGAATTATGTTAATCTCAAACTACTGGCCTCACACTGTAATTCAGCCTAAATGCTACTGCTTGTATTTTAGACATTTACATGAACCTGTCAGTCAGTTGTCCCAAACATGTATTGATTACTTATAACGTGTCTAGTCACAGTTGATTCTTCCCATGACTCATAGATATTCAGATATATCAAAAGCACGGCTTGGAAAATGTTGAGGGGGTAGCTTTATTACTCTGTTACAGAAAAAAACAAAAACAAAGAGACTTGTGGAACCTAAAATATCTGACATGAATGAACTATAGACTGTGAGTTATCGATATAACGTATACTGGTATATACATTCCCATACATTACTTTCCCCAATGTGACCTTTTCTAGTTGTATAGGATTACGGTTCCCATCACTTCAACCATCAAAGCAGCACCCTCTGACTGGGAATGTGGTAGTTATAAATAAATACATCAGGAGAGTGTAAAGTTGTGGAAAAATCCTTAATTACTTCACAAGTCTAGTAAGGTAAGGGTTTCCCCTGACATTAAGTCTAATCATGTCTGATTCTGGGGGATGGAGCTCATCTCCATTTCTAAATCGAAGAATCGGCATTGTCCATAGACACCACCAAGGTCATGTGGCCAGCATGACTGCATGGAGCGCCATTGCCTTCCCACAGAAGCGGTACCTATTGATCTGACATTTGCATGTTTTCGAACTGCTAGTTTGACAGAAGCTGGGCCTAATAGCAGGAGCTTACCCTGTTCCCTGGATTCAATCCGCTAACCTTTTGGTCAGCAAGCTCAGCAGCTCAGCGGTTTAACCCACTGCACCACCAAGGGGGGCTGTTGTCTAACACAAATCTTACTTCAGCTGTTTACAACTTCCTACAATTTCCGTTTTCTGTTGTTATCCTGCATTGTCATGAGATTTTGTACATTTGAGAAACATGTAACTGGGAAACTTTCTTTCATTCTGATTGCAAACCTTACCTTTTGGCCTCATATTCATTTTTGTTATCAATTCTTCCCGTAGTTCTCATAATATGAGATATCTTCCTGAGTAGCAGATGGTTGTCTCTCTCAATGATTGACAAACGTTCCTTTTCCAGCTTAAAATATTTTAAAAGACAGAAGAATTATTTTGTAAACAATTTATTCCTTACATCCCTTTCTCCAGTTGCAAATGACCATCATGAATGCCCGATTTGCTTTGCGACATGAGTGAAAGACAGGGACAGGTAATATGTGACTCTCCAATCAAATTGCATTTCCAATCGCCCATCACCATTGGTTTTGCTGGATATGGCAGAAGGGAATTGCAGTCCAGCAATATCTGGAAGCCCCATGTTCCACATCCTTATTTTAGGCACGTTTCTTTCAGAATGAAATTCACAATAAGCATTTTAAAAGAGTAGGAGACTTCGGCATCATTTAACACTTAGTTAAATTGCATTTTAAGATATGCAAAATATTCCTAATCATTCAAGTTAATGAGAAACAGGAGACCCTTGCAACATCATACCAGAGGTCTGAATAAAATTCCTACTTGGACCAGTGAGAATGCAGTTTTTATAGGGAAATTGATAATGTCAATTTTATACTTATTTCTCACAATTAAGTGAGAAATAAGTAATGCTCACATTAAGAGCATTACAAAAGAGACCACATCAAAATCACAGAGTTCTGGTCTATGGTATGTTTGTGCTGACACTTGAACTTGGCACTCTCTTTTGTTTCTCTTTAAACAGGATATGGCTTTACTCCATGGTTTTCATCTCTGCTATTTTATAAAGAAAACAAGCCATAGCACTGGCTGCTGCCAGTTCATGTTACAGTAAATCAATGGACCATATCGGTCAATATTTCACAGATGAAAACTGGGACAAGTGTGACCAAGCAGCATTAGACTGTAATCCAGATAGGAAAAGTTATCAATGAGGAGGAACAGACAAGCTGCAGCAATTTGCATTTGCATATGCAATCCTCTTTCCTTTGCTGAGTTAATTTAGGCCCCTTCCACACAGCTGAATAAAATCCCTCATTACCTGCTTTGAACTGGAATATATGGCAGTGTGGACTCAGATATCCCAATTCAAAGCAGATACTGTGTGATTTTTGCCTTGATATTCTGGGTTATATGGTTTTGTGGAAGGCCCTCAGTCCAAACTATTTTGCACTCTGAACCCATCAGTTTGTAGCCACTGAAGTAATCTGAGGATAAAGAAGGAGAATGAGAGGAGGAGAGAAAAATTGCACCATTTTAAAAGCAGATAGAGAGGGCATTAATTGGGACTATCTCTACCAAAGGACGACCGTTGTTGGGTATTATCATTGCATTTATGCATGACTGGGGATGCTGCCTGCCCTCAGTAAGCCATATGTCCCATGGTTTCCTGGTTTGTACGTGACCATTGTAACTTGTCTACCTAAAGGTTCAGACCTGTACTAACCAAAAGAGTTCCATGCAACTCAATGACATTTTCTGTATAGAGAGATCTAGGACAGAGATGGGCAGCTGCGGTTAGTGGGCCTCATGACCCCATGAGACTGCAGGGCTTCCTCATCTTCAGTTTGTATGGCTGGGTGTTTTAAAATCAAAATGCTTCATGTCCTGTCTAGGGAGAGAATTTTTCCTCCACCGCCTCCTCCCATTACAGTGCTTGAGGGATATCTTCCCCCTCAAACTGGAAAAGACTTCAATCAAAACCTAGGTTAGGAGAAAGGCCTGATAAGTCTCATATTATTACAAAATTGTCCTCTTGCATCCTAAACTGGATCTACACTGCCCTGTATCTCAGGATCTGATCCCAGATTATCTGTTTATCCCAGATTATCTGTCAATATAGACTCATATAATCCAATTGAAAGCAGATCAGATCCTGGAATATAGGGCAGTATCGATCAAGCTCTAGAGAATACGCGGTGGCTCTTTATCAATAAACCAAACATTTTTAAACCATCAATTTATAAGCATCAATGTACCTTGAGTTTTCTTAATTTCAAATGAAGATGCCCATAAGTTGGAGGAGGAGAGGTATCTACCACAGGGTTGGCTCTCTGGATCTAGAGCAGAAAAAAACCCCACCTATTTTTGGAGATACTTATATTTTCCATTAGGATAAAAGCAAATGTCTGTATTATTATATTTTGAACACTTCCAGCAGCACATATATTCTACATACAGTATATCAATATAAGTTCAGAGGCACTCTCCTAGGTAAGACTCAAAAGCTCAGTAGTAAGAGAGAATGTCACTACAGAGAGAGCAAAAGAGGGCATTGTCCCTGAAAGTTTCCTTCAGTCTCCAGATTTATAGCATTTATAATCCTTTATCCTTAGATGCTTAAATAAGAAGTATAGTTTGCAAGATCTTCCTACTGCCAATAATAATAGGATGGATCCTTATTCATAGGGTTACCATGTATTTGGTACAACTTGATATCAATTAACAATTAATAACATACTTAAAATGAATACCATTGTAGTGACAAGAAGTAGAATTATGTTGTCATGCAGAAGGAACTTTTTTCCCTTCTGCATGACAACATCATTCTACTTCTTGTCGCTATAATGGTAGTACGTCAATACCTTAAATCAAGAAATAGCTTCCTAAGATTTACAGAGACACTTGCTGGAACACCTCAGCAAGTGAGAGTCCAAAAGTGGCAGGCCAAAACCCAGAACCTTAATCAATAGCTGATACCAAATGAGAAACTCCCTCCTGGGCACACAGAAGACCGGGCGATTTGGAAGGCGCTGAACAGACTGAGCTCTGGCACCATGAAATGCAGAACTAATCTTAAGAAATGGGACTACAAAGTGGAGTCCATGACATGCGAATGTAGAGAAGAGCACAGACCATTTACTACAATGCAGCCTGAGCCCTGCCACATGCCCAATGGAGGACCGTCTTACAGTGGCATCAGAGGCACTCCAAGTGGCCAGTTTCTAGTCAAAGAACATTGAGTATAATGCTAAGTTTGTTTGTGTTTCTAAATACATTATAACTGTGCCTTCAATTCGCTTCTGATAAATACAAGCACAGAAGGAATAAATACTTGCTACAATATAACTGCTCTCAGAGCTGTCAGTGAATCTAATACACCCTCCGGATACATCCACTTTGGATTACAACACATAAAGCGATTATAAAGCAAATTCTCATCTCAATCTGTGCATATGTATTCTTCTATCTTCCTTTTAAAAACAAACTTACAGATTTAGTTTAATTTTAGGTGTTCTATAAATATGTCTTTTTAATACTCCATTTATTAAATTGTTGAGCATAGCCTAAAACAAAATTAGCAAGCCTCTTATAAGTGTGTTGTGAAAGCATTCACAATGATACAAAAGTTTAGAAAAAACTCTAAACAAGCCTAGAAAAGTGAGGTTTCCATTGGAAGTTCTGCTACTATATTCCAAGATAAATAAAAATTTCTTCCAAGAATATGGCAAGAAAAAGGGTTACAAACAGTGTCTTCCGGCATCAAATGTTTGCCGTTTATATGTTGTGCTCCGCCCTGAGTCCCCTTCGGGGTGAGAAGGGCAGAATATAAATGCTTTAAATAAATAAATTATTTTATATCACTGTGATAGGGGAGAAACTCACTCATTAATAATTGCCATTTTTAAATGCACGTGTCACTTCTTATTGGAGAAATTCATGCCCATAACAGGAAAAAATAAGGCACCTATGGCATTTGCCACCTTTTTTTCTTTGGAGGGAAAAATCATATTTTCTGTACTGTGGTCATATAATTTTATTTTGATTTTAAATGTGGGGTCAAGAAGAAGTCATATCTAGTGCACACAGAAACAACAAGCATAAGCAATACCTAATTATTTATTATGTCTTTGGCAGAAATGCGAAGGCATTTCCTTTCAATAAGTTTGGCATGGCACAAGCGGCCCATTCTGCCTGTCAAGTTTGAGGTATGCTTACCTTTTTCACGTGTTCTTCATATGTCACTTTGTCCCACTTTTGCTGAAGATATTTATTGCCACATGGCAAAATTGGCTGGTAAGCACGATGCATCTTGAAACAATGAAATATCTCCAAATCTAAACCCTTTCAAAGGGAATGAGTCATCCCCAGCCAGGACCTTCTTGAACTAAGCTCTTAACAACACTGTGTGTTTGGAGCAGAGTCATGTGGCAGTTGTCATGGTATCATTGAATCAAAAAGTGAATAGCTGGTGGGAGCATTTTAAACAATATGTTCCAGAAATGGCAAACAAGTATGTAGGCTCTAAAACTAAGCTACCATTTTCCAGTACATTTATCACTTATTTTTTTAAAAAAATTACATTTCTATGATCTTGCTGAGTGCTTCAACAATGAAAAAAGTGGGTCAGCTAGTAATACTGCTTACTGCACTGCATACAAAGGTGAGCACAAATATAATATTTATCTTATCAAGCACTAGTTGTTGTGTGCCAGCACTCAGATGACCTCATTGGCTTCCATAAAGTATTAGATAGTGTGCCTTTTGTCATTTATTTAAAATGCTTCCCTCCTAAAGACTTCATGCATTTCAAAATGTGGAAAATGTCCCCACCTGGACATTGTGAATAGAAGCATGTAAATCGCTCTGTGTGAGGACAACATATGAGATATTTCTTGCATGTATGAAGGTCAATCACAGGTTTGTTGGTATATTCCCTCTGACTTATGGCAGCCCTAACTCAAACTTATCATGGAATTTCCTGAGAGTAAAGAGTGTATGTCTTCCCCAAGGTCGCCCAATTGCTTTTCCTTACAGCAAGTTTGGTTTTCATGGAGCCCCCGATGGTGCAATGGATTAAACTGATGACCAACATTTTGGAAGTTCAAATCTGGGAAGAGTGCGGATGAGCTCTCTCTGTCAGCTCCATCTCTCCATGTGGGAACATGAGAAAGGCCTCCCACAAGGAGGGTAAAACATCAAAAACATCTGGGCGACCCCTGGGCAACTTCCTTGCAGACGGCCAATTCTCTCACACAAAAGCAGCTTGCAGTTTCTCAAGTTGCTCCTGGCATGAAAAAAATGGCCTAGTGAAAATTCAAACTCTGTTTTCAAACTCCTAATCCAATGCTCAAACCTAATGATACTCATATTGTGAATTTTAGCTTTTGTAAACGTCTCATTTCCTCAAGCTGCAAATTCATTTCACTATACTAAAACATTCATCCAGAAATCTCTTTGAATATTTATACACATGCCTATGCATGTGTTTCCAAATAACTGCATACAGGTTTGCTAGAACAGGCACATTTTGCAGGTGTTTACTCAAAAAAATTGCAATTCTCTGCATGGTGTCTGCACAACCTGGCTGTGGAGCCACTGTCCTGCAATGAAGGCAGTTTCCAACAACTCAGGTGACCATAACGCCACCCTAAAATGGTATGTTTAATATTGGTTCATAGCTACATTATGTGTTTGTGCAGAACTGTCCTTTGTAAATCACCATGGGACCATTCATGATAAATCTGGTTCTATCTCAGCACTCTCTTAGATCTGCCCAACTTCTCCAGGCTCTGCTTGCCATTTTCTGCTCTGTCCTAGTTCTCATCTCACACATACAGTCACTTGTTTTTCAGTTCATCTGTAGTTCTGACCCCACACAGATGAATGGTCTCCCTAAGCTCATATCTTGCTTATATTTAATGAATCTGTCTGGTGGGAGAAAAACACTTTGTAGGAAGGAGAAAAAGATTAAATGGCTGTCAAGAATGTTAAGCCTGGTGATTTCTCTCCCTTGCTGTTTCTATTTCTTTAATTTTTCAGAACATTAAGGCAGAGTTTGATGTGGTAAACTGCTGTGCAATGTGACATAGCACAGCCCATTTACAGTAATATTTCACACTAGAGCTTTCCTGCTTCTGTTAATGGCATTCCACAGTTGAAAGTCTGGATTCCTGTACAAGTGTTCAAACACTTGTCTAAACTGGTTCTTCCTCCTGCTAAATTGGAATCTTCACATATGAAGGAGTACACAAAATCACACATATCTCTCCTCTGAGAATAATGTTGACCCCTAAGAAAGTTTAAACAAGTTGCAATAAACAGTTTGAAGCTACTCACTCACTCTTCCCATCTTCTTCAAGTTCTGGAGTAGAAAATATCTCTAAAATATATCCCCTTTTTCTGATGGTATATTTATATATATATATATATATATATATATATATATATATATATATATATAAAATACAGGTTCATAAGTACTTCTTTTTTCAAATATTTTTATTATGTTTATAAGTACTTATGTAGGGAGCCGTGGTGGTATAATGGGTTAAACCCTTGGGCCAGCTGAACTGCTGACCTAAAGGTTTGCAGTTCGAATCCGCAAGACAGGGTGATCTCCCATCTGTCAGCTCCAGCTTCCTTTTCAGGGGAATGAGAGAAGCATCCCACAGGATGGTAAAACATCGGGGCATCCCCATGGGCAGCATCCTTGCAGGCCAGTTCTCTCATACTAGAAGCGACTTGCAATTTCTCAAGTCGATTCTGACACGAAAAAAGTACTTCTTTGCCTAAGCCAAAATGCTCTGTAATTGGAAACTTGTTCCTGTTAGAGAATGACAACTTTGTTATGGAATTGGACTCCTAGGGTTAGCTGATGCATCGAAATGTATTGTTCATCCACAAAACAGTGCCTGTAGAAAATAATACCCTATGTCTCTCAAATTTGCCAATTCTAAGCTAACACCTGGCAAACCATGGAGATATTAGATTATCTCTTTGCCGGTTCAAATGCCAGCAAAAACTCCAGCAAATCCAAGCATGGAAATGCAGATCTTCTTATCAAGGCAATACGTTGACAAACTTCATCTTCAGGATTCTGGTAAGCTCCCAGAGCTGAGCTTAGCATTCCAACCAAAGTCTTGCTAGTTCTATGTTTACTTCCTGAGTCCTGAGAACAAAATTCCCATCTATATATTCTTAAAATGTATAGATTGGCCAGTTTCTTCACAGAACTTGAATTTAATTAAGCACTCCCAGCAATTATTTCCTTTCCAAGAAATAATGACATGGCTTTCTAACATTCAGATTGTAACTGGTCACTCTTTTTTTTGCAGTGCAACTATAGCTTTACAGTTTCTTTAACATTAGAGTATGGCCTTACTAAATGGAAAAGTTTTTTTTAATTGTGTCAGAAGTGACTCAAGAATCTGTAAGTCGCTTCTGGTATGAGAGAAATGGTCGTTCGCAGAGATGTTGCCCAGGAACACCCAGATGTCTTACCATCTTGTGGGAGGCTTCTTTCATGTGCCTGCATGGGAAGCTGAAGCTGGCAGATGGAAGCTCACCCCATCTCATGGATTCAAACCATTGACCTTCAGGTCAGCACTTCAGCCAGTACAAGGGTTTAACCCATTGCACCTCTGTGGCTCCTAATGGCAGAGTGATCTGATCCTTTTGTTGGCTTTTGTGGTGTCTTTTACTCTCTTGTGGGTAATGTGGCAATGATGAGGTGAATGGGAGAACAACAGGCTACAGGTTTTTTTTTTTTTGGAATTTCTGTTAATAATTATAAAATTATTGGGGGGGGGGCAGTGTCAACCCAGAGAAAATATGTTGCTATGTTGGAGTGGTGCCTCTTACATCAGAGTTTTTAGGACTGGAACTCAACTGTGAAATTTCACCATTTCCAGCAGGTGGCATGCTTTGGAATCTAGCTAAACATGGCAGAGTTCTCAGACTATTTGCTTATTTACATATGCCAATACAGTATATTGTGTCATATCTGTGATTGACTGATTTTGTCCAAAGCTGTAAGACTGCATTACTGACACAAATAGGAAACAGCTATAGTTCATCAGTATAATGTGCAATTATAGTCTCAGTAATTGATGAAAGCATAGAATCAAAAAGAAAGAAAAGCTTAAAGAAAGCAAACAAAACAGCAACATCCTAAAAAATGACAAAGTACTTGCGTAAAAAAATCATCCCAACAACTAGTTATCATGCTTTCTAGCATTGCACTGTCCATCAGTTTTTGTGAAGGGATAGATTTCCCCCCAGAATGTTTTTCTTCCAGAATACGCTGCTTTCTAGTGTGTTACAGCAGCTAAAGTTAACAATAAGAGTACTTTTTATATATTATTATGGGATGTTGAAGGGATGTTACAAATGTTATCTTAGAAATTCATTTAACAAAGCATTAAGTGGGGTTAGTTTTTGTATCCTAAAACTTGAGGTAAGTTCTGATGGATAAAGTGACATACTCCAACAAGAGCTACTTTCATACTTGATAAGTTATATTATTATGATTTCCCCTTTATTGCCATGGTGACATCCTATAGAGTTTGGAGATTTGCCATTTAGGGTGTTCAGTCATTGAGCTCCTGTAGTATTTCAGTAAACTTCAGGATGCAGTCATTGTAGTTAAGTTGGAGTCATACTGCTATAATTATGTAGTCTGAAAGGGTCTTCAGTCAGGCTGGATCTACACTGCCATATAATGTAGTTTCAGAATGCAGATTAAATATATTGAACCAGATTATAAAGCAGTGTAGACTCATCCAGTTCAAAGCAGTTAATCTGCATTGTGAAACTGTATTAGATTGCAGTGGAGATCCAGCCTCAGAAACCTATGTGAAACATTCCCCACCAATAGCTATCCTTTGCTGAACAGCTCCCACAGTTAGGAATTCTTCCTAATGTTTAGGTGGAATCTCCTTTCCTGTAGTTTGAAACCATCGCTCCATATCCTAGTCTCCAGGGCAGCAGAAAACAAGCTTGCTTCCTCCTCCCTGTGTCTTCCACTTACATCTTGATACATGGCCCTCATCAAGTCTCCTCTCAGGCTTCTATTCTTCAGGCTAAACATGCCCAGCTCTTTAAGCTGCTCCTCATAGGGCTTGTTCTCCAGATCCTTGATCATTTTAGTCACCCTCCTCTGGACACATTCCAGCTTGTCAACATCTCCCTTAAATTGTGGTGCCCAGAATTGGACACAGTGTGATTCCAAGTGTGGTCTGACCAAGGCAGAGTACAATTAATGACTTAGATGAAGGGTTAGAAGGCAAGATCATCACGTTTGCAGACGAAACCAAATTGGGAGGGATAGCCAATATTCCAGAAGACAGGAGTTGTTTTTCGATTTACTAATTTTACCTAGTTTAAAATAATAAATAGATTGAAATGATATAAAGTGATAACAATTGCATAAAATGGCTATCTCCCTGAGGATAAAAGGAAATTTCATAAAAATCATGCACAGTTCTTATTACAACGAAATGACATGTATCCTACTCATAACAACAAATGCAGTGAAAGAATTGTGACCAGTTGCTAGTTGTGGCCTTCTAGAAATGCAAATCTGCTTTTTGAACTGTTACAGAAATAGATTTTACATGCTACCAGCAGAGGACGCAATCACACTGACTTTAGGACCAAATGGAGCCGTGGGGGACTCTTTTCCAAAGCAAGAGACAGGAGCAAGAATCTCTGTTTCATTTCAGTGTTTGGGGAAAGGAGTTGTAAAAGCAAATCAAATAAGATTGTTCCAGAATGTAATAGGGTATGTTTGGAGAAGCTCGTTTTGATTATTATGGTGGAGAAGTTAAACGCTGAATTTTTCAATGAGTTTCCGTTATGTTTGCCATGCTTTTGTGAGCTATTTCCATTATGTTGAAGTAATTAGAACATCTCTTAACTTCCTCTCAAGGGAAACCTCTCATCTAGATCATTGAAAGGAAGTGATTTCCTTGCCTGGTAGAAATGAGTCACAGAAAATGACCTTCTGTGGAAGTCTAATTGTTGCTTAATTTAGGCATCAGAATCCTCAGCAGAGTTACAATGTGAACCCATATGGTTCTAGGCAACAATGAAAGTTGGTCCTGTGCGTGAAACCAGTTTCAAACCTTTACATTTAAATTAGCATGGAATTAAGTACATGTCCTATTGTTGTTGTTTATTCGTTCAGTCGCTTCTGAATCTTTGTGACCTCACAGACCACAGCCTACGCCAGAGATTCCTGTTGGTCGTGGCCACCCCCAGCCCCTTCAAAGTCAAGCCAGTCACTTCAAGACTACATATTCTATAAATGCATATATATGTCTAGAAATTTTAGTCAAAAAATGAATCTGAAAAACCTGGACCTATTTATCAACGAGTCAGTGCGATTACTGTACATTAAAGTAAAGTTAAAGTTTTCCCCTTGACATTAAGGCTAGTCAAGGCCGACTCTGGGGGGGGGGGGGGTACTCATTCCAATATCTAAGCCGAATAGCCGGCATTGTCCATAGATGCCTCCTAGGTCATGTGGCGAGCATGACTGCATGGAGTGCCATTATCGTTTCACCAAAGTGGTACCTATTGATCTACTCACATTTGCATGTTTTCAAACTGCAACATTGGCAGAAGCTGGGCCTAACAATGGGAACTCATCCCATACCATGGATTCAAACCACTGACCTTCCAGTCTGCAAATTCTGCACCTTAGTGGTTTAACCCACTGTGCCACCATGGCCCCTTACTGTACATTATCCCATATGAAAAAGGAACCATCCCATTCCCTGAAGCTGGGTCTACACCATCATAAAATCCAGTCTCTGAATCTAGATGATCTGCATTGATTATGAGAGTCTACACTGCCATATAATCTTAGACTACTGCAACGCTCTCTACGTGGGGTTGCCTTTGAAGACGGCTCGGAAGCTCCAATTAGTCCAACGTTCGGCAGCCATGATACTAACAGGAGCGGAGCGCAGGGAGCATACAACTCCTCTGCTGCACCAGCTCCACTGGCTGCCGATTTGCTACCGGGCTCAATTCAAAGTGCTGGTGTTGGCCTTTAAAGCCCTAAACGGTTCTGGCCCAACCTACCTATCCGAACGTATCTCGGCCTATCAGCCCACCAGGACCCTAAGATCTTCTGGGGAGGCCCTGCTCTCTATCCCGCCTGCTTCACAGGTGCGGCTGGCGGGGAAGAGAGACAGGGCCTTTTCTGTGGTGGCCCCTCAGCTATGGAATGCCCTTCCCATGGAGGTAAGATCAGCCCCTCGCTGATGGTGTTCCGAAGAAGATTAAAAACCTGGATGTTCGAACAGGCATTTGGTTAATCGGTGCAATGAATGTGATGATTACAGGAATGGTAATATGGACGACGAAACTGGATCACGATTTTAGTCATGAGATGCATTGGGTTGTTATTGTTGTGTTAATATTGTGTATTATATTTTTATGGTTTTAAATTGTATATTGCTGACTGTTGTACCTTTGTTGTAAACCACGTTGAGTCGCCTGTTAGGCTGAGAAACTGCGGTATACAAGTAAAGTAAATAAATAAATAAATAAATAAATAATCCAGTTCAAAGCAGATAATCTGAATTCAGAGACTGGATTATATGGTGTTGTAGATGGGGCCTGAGTAGAGTGGCAAAAAGCCAGGCTTTAGATGGTTCCGGGAGAACCTAAAAAAAGCACCAACCCCATATTTCCACTACAGCACCACTTCTGGCCTCTTTGAATGTCTGGGCATGGAAATGACAGTGGTGGCCAGCAATTGTTTGTGCCCTAAGGTGCCTTGGTACATTCCCCTCTCTGCAGAATGACCCTCTGTTTATCTACAGATCATATTAAAAAACCATATTTTTGGCCTTAAACCTGCTATCAACTTATACATGAGGTCTATTTGTACATGAGTATATAAGGTAATTGTTTTTGAGATATAAAATAAGGAACTTTCATATTTGAGTAAGGAGACAAGAACAGGAGAAGCTGATTAGCCATGAATTGCTGAAAATCCAGTACAACATAGGGGAAGATTAATTGAATCTAGAAGTCCCAATCCTATTGTACCAATGTTTAGCCAAATTGTGCCCTTCTGTACACTAGAACTGCAAGTACAGGAAGTATTGCTTCTCTTTTTAAAAAAAGTGCTTCAAAAATTTCTGATCATGAATGAATTTATATCTTTTCTTAGCAATTTTTGTGTTGAAAGTCATTAGACAGCAAGGTGGGTTGCCAATCTACATACTGCATCTGCTTGATGGGAGTGTGCAGCATTTTCCATTCCATGCAGTGATTTTTGTGCCATATTTACATATTTAAGATAGTGAATTTAGATCCCACTTTCAGTTAAAGGTATCCCAGAGCACCCAAAAATTTATATATTTACATCATTGTAAATATAACATACAGACACCGATAAATCAGAAGTAGTAGGAACAAATAAATACAGGCCTTCACCGTTGCAGGGATTAGGGGCATAGAACCCCCAGCAAAAGTGGGAAAACTGCAAGTAAAAAAAGTCTATTGTATTTAACATGAGAGAACACATTGAATGGGCCAGGCTTAATCACAGCGGGTTGAACTGCTAGCTGTAGAAAATCTTGCCAATCAAAAAGTTGGTAGTTCAAGCCCAGGTTGGGGTGAGCTCCTATCATCAGCCCAGCTTCTGCCCACCAGCAAATCAAAAAGAGTAATGTGAGTAGATAAATAGATACTGCTTTTAGTGGGGAGGTAATAAAATGCGCCCATAAGAACATGTTGGCAATTCCATTGGGAGGACATCTACGGACAACAAAAATCTCCTCCGCATGGAAGATGGAGCGACAGCAGTGGATGGAGTTGAGCACAGCCCCTAGATGCCAGAGATGAAAAAGATAGGGAAAGCCTATACCTCTGTTTATGTGCTGTCTGTGCTTGTTAATTGTATAATGGTATTGAATATTTGCCATATATGTGTTCTGTAATCCGCCCTCAGTCCCCGCTGGGAGACAGAGTGGAATATAAATAAAGTTTGTTATTATCTCCAGGAATCTACTTGTCCTTCAGTGAAACTGTGGTGTTGACCATAGCATTGCCCTGGAAGAGCAATTAGATGTTGCTCCTTATCTCTAACCATAGGAAGAGGGGAGTAAGAGACAAGTTTTTAAGCACTCCCAATCCTTAAAAGCAGGATGCACAGAGAGACAAAGGAAGGAAAGCCTGGTGCCTGAAAAAGACTTTAGTAAGTGTCACTTAGTAGAGCCTATTTCTTGATATATCTGCATCTCAAAGTATTTAGTGCTTTAACATTAGGGATCGGAATCCCCACCAGTGAATCTGAGGTCCTTTCACACTACCAGATTATGGAGTTATGATTCCACTTTAAGTGGCATGGCAACATCTTATGGAAACCTGGTTTTTTTTTTTAAGTTATCAAACAGATAAAAGCCATTTAAAAGACACAGAAGGGGCAAATATTGATTATGAGTTAGCAAAACAATGTAATATACAAAGAGAAATGAAGCAAAGTGGTCAGTTGTCTCCTCTTTTATTCATTTTTGCTTTTGAGGTTTTGCATAGAGCTATAAGATAAGATCTGGTGCAGCTAGTTAGTAGCCAGCTGCATTAAATCATTACTGACCGAGAGTTCATGAGTTCAAAGCCAGCTCGGGTCGGCCATTAATAGTCTAGCTTGATGTTGACCTATGCAGCCCAAACGACAGTTGTATATGTCAAGTAGGAAATTTAGGTGCTGCTTTATGTGGGGAGGCTAATTTAACTAATTTACAATGCCATAAAACCATCCAGCAGCATGCAGAAGAATGAGGAAGTACTCCATCAAAGCACTCAGTGTCACAAGTGGACGGTGAAGCAGCAGCTCTCCCTGTGGCCAGAATCGAGCAAACCCTCATGAAGCTGGAAAAGCTGGAATGTTAAATTGTTAAATTGTGTCTGTCTATAGATGTTGTATGTCTAAAAGGCATTGAATGTTTGCTATGTATATATGCATTGTAATTTGCCCTGAGACCCTTGTGGAGTGAGAAGGGCAGAATATAAATACTGTAAATAAATAAATAAATAATGTATTAAAAGTTAAAAAAGGAAATATGCAAATAATTGGCCCATGGAGTCTCACTCTTTAATATATTTAACTTTTAGTAAAGAGTTTTCCAGAGGGGATTTGCCCTGGTCTTCCTCTGAGACTGAGGGAGAGTGATTTGCCTAAGGTCACTCTGTGGTTTTCATGGCTGGGCAGGCATTCAAACTTTGGTCTCCAGAGCCCTAGAGTGCATCAACACTACAGAATGAATGCGGGTTGGTCCCAATTTTACTGCCATGGTTTCCTCTTGACATTAGGTCTAGTCATGTCCAACTCGGGGTGGTGGTGGTGGTGCTCATCTCATTTCTAAGCCAAAAAAACAGCGTTGTCCATAGACACCTGCACGGTCATGTGACCAGCATGACTGCATGGAGCGCCGTTACCTTCTTGCTGGAACGGTACCTACTGAACTACTCACATTTGCATGTTTTCAAACTGCTAGGTTGGCAGAAGCTGGGGCTAACATTGGGAGCTCACCCCACTCCCCAGATTCGAACCGCTGACCTATTTGATTACACGTCAGACATATTATTAATTAATTAATATAAATTATTATTATTATTATTATTATTATTATAGAATCATAGAGTTGGAAGAGACCTTGTGGGGCCATCCAGTCCAACCCCCTGCCAAGAAGCAGGAAAATCGCACTCAAAGTACCTCGACAGATGGCCATCTAGCCGCCGCTTTAAAGCCTCCAAAGAAGAAGCCTCCACCACACACCGGGTAAGAGAGTTCCACTGCTGAACAGCTCTCACTGTTTAGCAGTGAGGCACCAGTAATGTGGCTCACAAATGGAACTTTGAAAAAGGAGACTGAGGGCCTGATTCTTGCATCCCAAGAACAAGGCATTAGAACCAATGCCATCAAAGCCAGTGTAGACTCTGCAAGGAAGCAGAACAAACGATGGATCACATCCTCAGCTACTGCAAGAAGATCACGCAGACAGACTACAAGCAGGGGCATAATACCATTGCTCAGATGATTAATTGGAACTTGTGCCACAAATACCATGTACCTGCGACAAAGAACTGGTGGGATCACAAGCCTGAAAAAATTACAGAAAATGAACACATCAAACTACTCTGGGTCTTCCTAATTCACTTTTGGAGCACGATCGTGTTAAAAAACTACGATGTTGCAATCCCAGGCAACAGCAGGATTGAAGAGAAACAACTAAAAAGCCAACATAATATGAGGATTTAAAAATTGAACTGGCACAAGCCAGTAAAGGTGGTCCCAGTGGTGATCGGCACACTGGGTGCAGTGCCTAAAGACCTTGGCCTGCACTTAAACACAATCGGCGCTGACAAAATTACCATCTGCTAGCTGCAGAAGGTCACCCTACTTGGATTTGCATGAATTATTCGCCAATACATCACACAATCCTTGACACAATGTACAAATACAAAAACCAGCATAGTGACCTTGTTTGCTGTGTACTAATCATGTTATATATCAAATTATTATTATTATTATTATTATTATTATTATTATTATTATTATTATTACTATTATTATTATTGCTGGTGCCTCAGCAAAGTACAATGATCCTATGATTCCATAGCATAAGCCCATGGCAATTGCAGTGGTGCTGAACTGCATTAATTCTAAAGTGTAGATGCACTCGACGTTTCCGCCCTCCCAGCCCGTCCCACCCGGCCTAGACCCATCTTTAGCTGCCTTGAACTGCATTATCTGGGTCGACCATGACCATATAATTGCAGTTCCGAAATGCATTATAGAGGACTGTGCAGTAGACCCAACCAAAATCTCTCTCTCTCTCTGACTCTTGTTTCCCTGCCTCCTCGTTTTTCATTCTGTCCATTAGGGAGCGCCCTCCCCCTTGAGAGCTTGGTCCAATGAGGAGGAGGCGCCCGGTTTCCCGTTAGCCAATGGGAGAGCCGCGGGGAGATGTTCTCTCTCTTTCTCTCTCTCTCGCCTTTCAAAGCGGGAGCCAGAAGGGCGGAAGGGGGCGCGCGCGCGGGCAGGCAGGCAGGGCGGGTGCGCGCGCGCGGGGCGTCTCTTCGGGTCCCACTCCTGGCATCGCTTTGCACTTGCAATTGCAGCAGGAGCAGCAGCAGAAGCAACAGAAGAGGCAGCCTCTCTTTTTTCTCCCCCTTCCCGGCGGAGGAGCCGAGGCGCAAGGCTGCAGCATGCCGGTGGAAGAAGGGGGCCTCCGGGTGTTTCAGAGCGTCCGGATCAAAATAGGTACGAGGAGGGAGGGAAGCAGGAGGGGGCTCACAAAGGGAAAGGAAACCGTCCCGTGGCTGCCTTGCCTCCCCCCCCCCCCCATCCCTTGCCTGCCTTTTTCCTCCCTTGCTCTTTCCTTCCTTCGCTCCCATCCTGCAAGGAAATGACAGATGAGAGGAGAGGGAAGGAAAGGATGCCTCTGAATGGGGAAGAAGAGAATGCAACTCCGGGATGTGATGGGCAGCAGCAACGCTTTGCATCTCTACTAGAATGGTTTTATATTGTACTAAACCAGTGTTTCTCAACCTGGGGGTCAGGACCCCGGGGGGGGGGGGCGGTCGCCAAAGACCATCAGGGTTGTGTGGGAAGTTTGGCCCAATTCTATCGTTGGTGAGGTTCAGAATGCTCTTTGGTTGTAGGTGAACTGTAAATCCCAGCAACTACAATTCCCAAATGTCAAGGTCTATTCTCCCCAAACTCCAACAAGTGTTCACATTTTGGCATATTGAGTATCCTGCCAAATTTGGTCCAGATCCATGATTGTTTGAGTCCACAGTGCTCTCTGGATGTAGGTGAACTACAACTCCAAAATTCAACTCCAAAATGCCCTCCAAAATGCCCTACAACTCCAAAATGCCCTCCAAACCCTTCCAGTATTTTCTCTTGGTCATAGGAGTTCATTGTGCCAAGTTTGGTTCAATTCAAGTTTGGCTGGATGGCCATCTGTCGGGGATGCTTTGAATGTGATTTTTCTGCTTCTTGGCAGGGGGTTGGACTGGATGGCACATGAGGTCTCTTCCAACTCTATGATTCTATGATTCTATGGTGGAGTTCAGAATACTCTTTGATTGTAGGTGAACTTTAAATCCCAACAACTACAACTCCCAAATGACAAAATCAAGCCCCCTCCAACCCCACCAGTATTCAAATTAGGGCATATTGGGTATTTGTGCCAAATTTGGTCCAGTGAATGAAAATACATTCTGCATATCAAATATTTACATTACAATTCCTAACAGTAGCAAAATTACAGTTATGAAGTAGCAATGAAAATAATTTTATAGTTGGGGGTCACCACAAAATGAGGAACTGCATTAAGGGGTTGTGGCATTAGGAAGGTTGAGAACCACTGTAATATACTATATATACTATGTCTGTATATCAGGCATGGCAAACTTCAGCCCTCCAGGTGTTTTGGACTTCAACTCCCACCATTCCTAATAGCCTCACGCGCTTTCCTTTACCCCCTCAGCCGCTTAAGCGGCTGAGGGGGTAAAGGAAAGGGCGTGAGGCTATTAGGAATGGTGGGAGTTGAAGTCCAAAAACACCCAGAGGGCCAAAATTTGCCCCTGACTGGTCTACACTACCAAATGAATGCAGCTGGACACCTCTTTATATGCTATGACTTCATGCAATGAGATCCCAGGATTTGTAGTTTGGGGAGGGACCAGCACTCTTTGGCTCAGAAGTCTAAAAACTTTGCAAAACTACAGCTGTCACAGTGCCACATCATTGAGCCATAACAGGCTGTATCCATTCAACTGTGTTAGCAAAATGCCCCAAACTGTCTCCATTGCGAAGTGTGGGCAGAAAGCGTGGATGTGTAGCATATACTATTTTGGAAAAGAAATTCACTTTGTTAGTACCATAGAGTCTCACTTATCCAACCTTTGCTCATTATCCGACGCAGTCTGCCTCCCACCCGGATCCACAGCTGTTTCAATACATTGCGATGTTTTGGTACTACATTCGTAAATACAGTAATTATTACATAATGTTACCATGTATTGAACTGCTTTTTCTGTCAATTTGTTGTAAAACATGATGTTTTGGTGCTTAATTTGTAAAATCCTAACGTAATTTGATGTTTAAAAGGCTTTTCCTTATTATCCAACATTTTTGCTTATCCAACGTTCTGCCAGCCCGTTTATGTTGGATAAGCGAGACTACTGTACTCCCTATGACCCTTTGAGGGTTCACTAAAAACCCTTCTAGCAGGAGGATTCCTGGACCAAAGTTCCTCTGCCTTGTTTGGTCATTTGAAAGCACTCCTCCTTTTGAGTGCTGTGGTCATGCAGAACCTGTGGGTCGTGACCCTCAGAAGCTCAATTTTCCTATCTCTTTGGAAAATTCAGAAGTTGGCAGAAATGTGCTTGGAAGTTCTGACTTTGTCCACTACGCACTCCAATCTGTGGGTGGTTCCTGTTTGCTGGTGGGTGTCAGATTAATCCAGTGCTGTTTTCCCAGGCTTTCCCTCATTTCCTGTTTATTATCTGCTAGATCAAGGATGAAGGGCTTGTGAGCCTCCATAAAATCTTAGAGTTGGAAGAGACCTCGTGGGCTATCCAGTCCAACCCCCTGCCAAGAAGCAGGAAAATCGCATTAGAAGTACACCCAACAGATGGCCATCCAGCGTCTGCTTAAAAGCTTCCAAAGAAGGAGCTTCCACCACACTTTGGGGCAGAGGGTTCTGCTGATGAACAGCTCTCAAAGTCAGAAAGTTCTTCCTCATGTTCAGGTGGAATCTCCTTTCTAGAAGTACTAGTCTCCAGGGCAGCAGAAAACAAGCCTGCTCCCTCCTCCTTATGTCTTCCCCTCACATCTTGGTCCTCATCATGTCTCCTCTCAGCCTTCTCTTCTTCAGGCTAAACATGCCCAGCTCTTTAAGCCGCTCCTCATAGGGCTTGCTCTCTAGACCCTTTATCATTTTAGTCACCTTCCCCTGGACAGCTGGTGCTTCTTAATCCCCCGCTATTGCCAATTCTGACTATGGCTGATGGGAGCTGCAGTCCATCAGGACCATATTGTTATGATCCAAACAGTAATCATGCCTATTTAATATGGTTTTCTGTTGTCACTTCTGTATCTCAGTCTCTGCTCCTCCAACTTCTGATCACTGTTTGATTCTTATTGTTCGATGTCCCGTCCCCCCCCCCCCCACTGATATTTAGTGGTTTCCTCTCAGCATTCCTGCATCCCATAATGCTCCAGAGAAATCTTCTTGGGCCATCTTCTTGCCACTTCCTGTTGGTACAATGTGGTCATGGTGAAATGTGTCATGTCAGTTTTTGTTCCTCTTTAATGCATTTGAATATGTGCATCTATGTGTTTAAAATGCAATGAAACTACATATACAGATTAACTCATGTAAGTAAGGTCCCTTTCCACACAGCCATATAACCCAAAATATCAAGGCAGAATGACCCACAATATTTTCTTTGAACTGGGTTTTCTGAGTCCACACTGCCATATATCCCAGTTCAAAGCAGATAATGTGTGAAAGGGGCTTAAGTCATTCATTTGGACCTTCTCCTGTGTTGTTGTGTTGAGGATTACAACTACAATACGTTACGTCTTGCACTCCCATGGGGAATCTGCTATTTTTTGTGTGATGTATCCCGAACATCCTCTGAAAAGGGGAAAGACAATTTATGTTGCTGTCAGAAATACTGATGGTGGCTTCTTGCCATGACATCTTGAGAACAAACTTATCTACATCTATGTCATCTTGTGTCTTCTACAGTTAAACTTCCTTTCCCCCCCTCTCTTCTGTTTATTTTCTCTTCCTCTGATCTAGATTTGAAGACCTTATGTCTGTTATTGGTGCTAACAGTAAAATTACCATGCAATTATGCAGATCCTGTGGAAGACCTACATAGTTAATTGTACAAGTTCAGAATGCAAATTAGTATTTGTTTCTAGACCAAATATGGAGAACATACAGCTTTGGAATGGATCTTCCATCACCCAACACAGCTGCATATAGCGGGCCACTTATTGTATTCTAAAATGCACACAGATCATGTTTTCTCAAATACAGTCTACAATGTACACATACTGTTTCCCTTATTTCCAGTTGGGTCACTATTTTGGGTCAGATTTTTGCACCAGCTTGTGATAAATGCACTTTTATGTCTCCAGATATGTTTCAACAGTTCACAGACAGGCTTTGAATTCTGTGCCGAGTACTTGTTCAAATAATACTGGCAGATCATTTGTATGCATTACATATTAAACAGGCCCTGAGAAAGTGAACATAAAAGGACTCATTGTGAGCCTAATAGAAATTTCCCATATTTCAAGCTGCTATTGCTTCAGCCTGCTGTTGACTGTTCACAGCGTGCAGTTTCTATGTGACTATCACAGACGGTAGTTTAATTTGTTTGAAGGACGTGCTATTATTTTGACTGTTGAATGACTTCCAGACCGCATCATTAGAAAGTAAGCAACAGATGTCACTGTTGTAGATTAAAATTCACTCTGGTGTTGTTCTGACTATACTGGGTTATAGGACAAGTGCTGCACCCTTGACCAACTAAATCTGGTGGGAAAACCCTGTCCTTCTCTCTCTCTCTCTCTCTCTCTCTCTCTCTCTCTCCCTCACACACACACACTTCAGAAAGCTTGGCATGTTGATGCTTGTAAATCACAAATTCACACCCATCATATAACACAAATCTAGGTAGTAAATATTACCCTCATATGAAAATGATGTGATAGCTTTTGCCAGAATGCTACTTATTCAACAAACATTTATGTTGCTATGTAAAAACTCAGTTTAAATACATTAATAATAAGGTGTGTTAGGCTGTTTAACTCATTCAGAATCCTATAAGTTGGGTTGTTTTAGGTTTTTCGGGCTATATGGCCATGTTCTAGAAACATTCTCTCCTGACGTTTCACCTTCATCTATGGCAAGCATCCTCAGAGGTTGTGATGCAGGCGAAACATCAAGAGAGAATGCCTCTAGAGCATGGCCATATATCCCAAAAAACCTACAACAACCCAATGATTCCAGCCATGAAAGCCTTCGACAATCCTATAAGTTGCCTTCAGATTTCACAAATAAAGGTACAGGGTATCATAACAAGCATTACATATTGTGTTTTATTTTGTTTTGTTTTTTAAAAAATGTCAGTCTTGTTAATGTATGGAAGCCAAGTTCAGTAAAACAGAAGATCTGTCCTCTTTTTTACTATCTTGTGGCAAATCCAAGCAATTCAATTTCCATATTATGTAAACTGAACACAGCTGCATTACCGTATCTCTCAAATCTTTGGTGTCCAATCTGTGGTTCTCCTGGTGTTTTGGACTTCATTTTCTAGAATTCTTCACCATCCAACAAGCCAAAAAGAGCTTCTGGGATTCCCAAACATCTGGATGACCAAAGTTTGGACACCGCTGCCCCAAGCCACGCATTTTGTATCAACCCAGGATGTCCTCTTTGACCATTAATGAGCATTCACTGTGGGTCCTTGATGGTGTTTCTTCATGAATAGTGAAGAAAACCATGAGATATTAGGACTGAACAAGATATTATGCTAAATGGGACACTAGAAAGCATATCAGTCTCATTCATATACATATACATACATACATATATATATATGTGGAGAGAGTCAGCTCTCCACATTCACTTGAGTTATAATAATAATAATAATCTTTATTTATATCCTGCCACCATCTCCCCAAGGGGTCTTGAGGCGGCTTACAAAGGCACTCCAAGGTGCAGCAAATGACATAAACGGCACATGAGTATAAAATAATATCACATAGAAATTATAAGACAACCACAGAAAAGTCAAAGTGAAGAACCGCAAATAAGGATATCATTATTTTTTTTACTGGAGAGAACACCTCTCTAGGAATTCCTAGTGATTCCAGCATAACCTTGTGGTGTACGTCCAGTGGAAACTGAACATAGAATCACATAAGACTTAGAGATTCTTAGAACATGTTAATCAAACTCTTAAAACATTTTAATTATATAATAAATTTGCAGGACCAATCTTTGTGGTTTCATTTATCCACTTCCGACAAAATATGGCCTCTCTAGGCATTTTCTTGGTCCTTCAGAGTTAGTCTATGATATTTTTGGGCTGGAAGTAATTTATTTCAATAGAGTTTACAATTATCCACTATTTCACATATGTGCATGGCATTCAGGGATATATCCCCTACAGATACAGGGATCATATTTTATAGCGTGCACTCAAATTATGTGTATATTTACATAGATGTATGTGCCACTGAAGTTATAAATGTTGGGCTCACTCATAAATGTGTTTAGCCTTGGAGCTCGAGTAGTTCCAATATACCGTATTTCCTCACATAATAGTCACTACTACGTAACAGTTGCACCCTTATTTTTGGGATGGCAAAATTGTTATTTTTGTGTTCCCTGCATAATAGTTTCACTCTTTATTAACTCACTGTCATAGCTAGAATTTTTTTAACCACATAATAGCCCTACCCACCTTCATCCAGAAAAGGGAGTTAAAATGCGACTATTACAGGGTGAAATATGGGATGCCCAAAGCCACATCACCACATGCTCTGAACTGCCTGTTTCTATTTTTCAGGCTCTATGGATTTTATAGCAGGAATAGGAAATAACGCAGCCCACGTATCTTTTTGACAATACTCCCTATAAATCTCAGTCATTATGGTCAGCCATGAGGAATTATGGGAGCTGTAATCTTAAAACATCTGAAGCATACTAGTTTGCCTACTCCTGCTTTACAAACAGCTTCTTTCAGCTTGGCTTAAGTTGAGAGCAATTAACAGCAACATATCACTTTTCAAACTCTTAATTTATCCAAAATCCCCAGTTCTCCATAACCTATTACTTTGCATTCTAGGGCTTTCCTGAGAATCCTGCAGATTTCAGAGTATTCTTTTTAATATGATTGAAATGAAGAGGTGGGGAATTCCCCTCGCACATGTGTCATAGTATTTTATGTTGCATTGGCTGCAGCAGCTCAAATGCAAGTTTATGAGTGTCTAGTCAGACATCAGTAAAGGTAAAGGTTTCCCCTTGACATTAAGTCTAGTCGTGTGTGACTCTGGGGGGTAGAGCTCATTTCCATTTCTAAGCCGAAGAGCTGGCATTGTCCGTAGACACCTCCAAGGTCATGTGGCCAGCATGATATCATGGAGCGCTGTTATCTTCCCGCTGAAGCGGTACCTATTGATCTACTCACATTTGCATGTTTTCGAACTGCTAGGTTGGCAGAAGTTAGGGCTGACAGCGGAAGCTCACACCGCTCCCCGGAATCAAACCTGCGGCCTTTCGGTCAACAAGTTCAGCAGCTCAGTGGTTTAACCTGCTGCGCCACAAGGGGGCCCTAGCCAGATATAGTAGGCATTATTCCTCGATGAACAAGTACAGCAGCACTGTGGACCCAGGGGCCATAAACTTCCTGAAACCATCAAGGGTCGCACTCCTTGACTGAATTCACAGTAGCCATTCCCCTCCCCTGGGAGCAAGGTGCTGGTGCTGGCTAAGAACAAGGAACGTCTTACTCACCCTCCCTTCCCAGGTGTGTGCCATGTTTAAAAAGACAGTACCCAAGTCTTTCCTCCCCACCTTTGAAAGCTGTGCTGCAATTTGGCAGTATTCGTAAGTAACATGCTCCAGGATGATAGGCATTGATGCTTGCCATAGCGTAGTGAAACATTTACAGTGGTGAAAATGGCAAGGGAAATTTGATTACCAGATTAAAAATATGGTTCCGCTGTGGTTACCTGTGATTTCATATTCTGTTGAGGAGATTAAAGGGTGTTAGTGTTTCTTCACTAGACTTTAGTTATTTTACACTTTAGCATCTAGCCATATTTCAGCACTAGTGCATCAGTTTTGTATGGTGGTGATGATTTCAAGCTCCTTAACAATTTTTTTTGTTCAAATCCTCAGCCATGCAGTTTACCCAGTCACTTTTGACCAAGCACTGTCTCAAACTAAGCTGCTTTCTCTTTTCCCTAACCATCAATGCAGGGCTGTTATGAGGATCAAAATGGCCTGGGGGGCTAAACATGCTACCTAGGGCTGCTTCATAGAAAAGATGGCTTATAAATATAAACAATTAATAAATACCTAGCTAAAAGGATATTTTGTAGTAATTGGGGACACAAACACTAATTTGAAGTTGGTCTCCCATATCAGTGGATTTTCCATCCACAGATTGAAGCTTGAAAATATTATTTAAGAATCTGTAAAGCAAACTATCATTTTGCCATTTTACTATACCATTGTATGTAATGGGTCTTGAGTGTTTTTTAAACTCATTTATTTATTTATTTATTTGTGGTATTTGTATACCGTCTTTCTCAACCCTGAAGGAGATTCAGGACAGTTCACAGTGTTGGCAACAATTCAATGCCTTTGGTGAAAAAAGTATAAAACATCAAAATTGATCCTCCTTTGATCAAACATTAACCAGTATTGAACACATCACATAAAATAACTTCACATAGCACACAAAGACATAGCTGTTGTCCATAAACAGTCCTGGATCATTGCACTTTCAACTTTCACTTTAATTTTAATTATTCCTATGGTGGGCCGAACTTGACTAAAGTGTGTGATTGTTAGCCGCCTTGAGTTCCCATGGGGAGAAAGGTGTGGTATAAATACAGTTAATAATAATAGTAATTGAGCACCCAATGATATTGGTATCCATGGTGAGTTCTGGACCCATTGTAATAGGACTGAATTAGAGTTTATTTATTTATTTCAAACATTTGTACCCTGTCCTTCTCAACTCCCAAGGGGGACTCAGGGCGGCTTACACCAACAACAATTCAATGCCAACCCACACAACATAGCAATATAACACAAATTAAACATTGATTAAAATATTAAATATAAAATAGGCAGTTAAAACATTACTAACAAGATCAACCTGATTGCCCACCTTGCCTCCTTCTGCCGTGTCTGCCTTTATGAAGTGTTTTGTAAGCTGAAGATGCTCACACTTGTGTATAGATTTCTGTGCTCTTTATATCATATTTATCATCCCAGTGTCTCTTCCTCAATCCCCTTTTCTATGAAAAAATGTGCCCTTTGTGTCTGGACTAAACGGTGATTCACATGCATCTCATAACTTGATAATGCATCACTGAGTGGTTTATCTCTGTTTCTGGCAGCTGAGTGTTTGAAGCTTCATCCATTAAAAAAGATTGTGTGTCGAGGTGATATGAAATGAAAGCTCTGTCTATTTTCTTCTAAGTTTTCTATATGTACATTGATGGCATAATGTTTCATTCAGTCGGTGGCAAAGTTGACCTGATTGTAATCTGTTTGGTGTAATTATCTTAGAGCTACTTATCTTTGACCACTTGCTTCCCTTTCCTGAATAGAATTTTCCTTGAAAGTTCCACATGGCAGATTTTTTTAACGTGTATTGTCAGGCAGAATACCCCAAAGCCGATTTGCAGCCCAGATAGTGGGTGGACTGACAGTGCATGAGCACCAAAGCCCATGCTCCTAGGGGGTGCCTTTGCCCTCTCGTTGCTAGCATGGCTGGGTACCCTGTTATAACCTCACAAGAAGTGATGTTGCCAGTAAGGATCTGCTTCTGTCCAGCAAAACAGTGATGGATCACCCCAGATTCAGTCCAGTCCAGCTGTTTACATGTCAAAAGCACCAGAAGTCATTCCAGACTTCCCTCAAAACCTGGAGTAATCATAAGTTCTTGTTGTGATGAATTAAAGCCTTAAAAGCCAGTGGGATTCTAGGCTACATCAATAGGAGTATAGTGTCTAGGTCAGTGTTTCTTAACCTGGGGGTCGGGACCCTTGGGAGGGGGTCATAAGGGGGTGTCAGAGGGGTCACCAAAGACCATCAGAAAACACAGTATTTTCTGTTGGTCATAGGGGCTCTGTGTGGGAAGTTTGCCCCGATTATATCATTGGTGAGGTTCAGAATGCTCTTTCATTGTAGGTGAACTATAAATCCCAGCACCTATAACACCCAAATGCCAAAGTCTACTTGCCCCAAAACTCCACCACTGTTCACATTTGGGCATATTGAGTATTGCCAAGTTTGGTCCAGTAGATCCATCATTGTATGTATCTACAATACTCTCTGGATGTAGGTGAACGACAACTCCAAAACTCAAGATCAATGCCCACCAAATCCTTCCAGTATTTTCTGCTGGTCATGGGAGTTCGGTGTGCCAAGTTTGGTTCAATCCCATTGTTGGTGGAGTTCAGAATGCTCTTTGATTGTAGGTGAACTATAAATCCCAACAACTACAAATCCCAAATGACAAAATCAATCCCCCCAACCCCACCAGTTTTCAAATTAGGCCGTATTGGGTATTGGTGCCAAATTTGGTCCAATGAATAAAAATACATCCTACATATCAGATATTTACATTACGATTCACAACAGTAGCAAAATTACAGTTTTTTGAAGTAGCAATGAAAATAATTTTATAGTTGGGGGCCACCACAACTTGAGCAACTTGTATTAAGGGGTTGCAGTATTAGGAAGGTTGAGAACCACTGGTCTAGATCAATGGAAATCATAATCCCACTCTATTCTGCTTTAATCAGACCTCATCGGGAATACTGTGTCAAATTCTAAGCCCCACAATTCAAGAAGGATATTGACAAGCTGGAACGTGTCCAGAGAAGGAGAACCAAAATGATCAAAGGTTTGGAAGCCAAGCCCTATGAGGAACAGCTGAGGGAGCTGGGTATATTTAGCTTGGGGAAAAGAAGGCTGAGAGAGGGGACGTGATAGCCATGTTTATAAATATTTGAAAAAATGTCAGATTGAGGAGGGGGCAAGCAGGGGCCCTTGTGGTCTCTTCCAAGTGTAGCATTCTCCTGTAGAACTGGTCATATGTCATCTGGAGTGCTCACAGCAGGTTCAAGATGAGTGCAGTTTTTTTCTTTTGTATAGATGAGGGACCAGTGAGTATAACAGTTTAGTGGCATCTGGAACTGGTTTATCCCAAGTTCCAGCCACACATCTTCACCATTGCATTGTTCTTTCCCCATTACACCATAGTGCTCTGCCTGCCATGGTTCCATCCTATGTTGTTGTTTAGAGAGCACTATTTAGAGGTGTCAGCCAGAATGCTCTTCTGGTGCCTCTCTAATATACGTGCATATGGATTACAAAGGAGGCAGTCATAGTGGTTTCTAGTGCTATACTTGTGAAAGACCCCACTGCCTTGGCTCTCTTTGAGAGTAAAGAAGCAGCTGGTAGATAGGGTGAGAGTTGGCATAGAAGCATGTTCCAGTGCTAATCTGGTTGCAAAAGTGTGTTTTTCAGTGATGTACTCATGTACTATAACTAATGTTTTAGTGGACCGCAACGGACTGATTTGGATTTTGAACTGATTTTGAACCAGCGTACTGTTTTTAATTGAATGCTTATAATTGTTTTAATTCTGTTAATTGTAACTGTGTGTTTTAATGTATTGTTTTTGGCATGTAATGACTGCCTGCTGTAAGCCTTCCTGAGTCCCTCTTCGCAGGTGAGAAGGATGGGATAGAAATGCCCGAAATAATGATGATGATGATGATGATGATGATGATGATGATGATAATAATAATAATAATAAAAGGGGGGAAAGAGCAAGAAAAGAAGGATTCCTTTTTGTTATGATAAAGGAAGAAAAGCTACTCAGGAGAAAAAAGGAAGTTTATCCAAGGGTGGAATTAAAATGGTCCTGGGTACTGCCAGAAATGGGTTCAGGAGAATAAAAGCATCATTTGGATATTTTACAACTTCTTGAGAACTACAGTAACAAATACTGTAACCCCTGGAGACATTTGCCTCTTATGGATTAGCCTCTTCTTTCATTAAAAAGAAAAAAAACCTAGTAGTACAATGATGACAGTACATGTTGCTAGCAATGTCTTCACCCTTCACAATTTGCTTTGAAAAGAAATTCTTAAAAATTCAGCATATTGACTGAGAGCAAAGGGGGTTTTTGTCATTAAAGATATTTTTGCATTGATATGATTGTTCTTCACGGACACTGTTTGTATTTGAATCATTCTCTACCACAAGATTTTCTTTTTTACTCAAATCCCTTGAACATAAGCAAGACAAATGTTTCATGTAAGGTAAACAAACACTTCCTACGAGATTGCCACTTTGAGGAAGTGTGTGGCTCTGACGTTTCCATGAGTCACTGTACCAAAACCTGAAAGGAAACAACATATGGCATGTAGCAAACGAGTGGCTAGGGGGGAAGATTTTTTGCCTGGCAACATAACTTGTCAATGTCATGAAGTATTCCTTAATTCCCATGCTCCCTGATGTAATTGCACATAATACGTATTTTAGGAGTTTTGTCAAAGCCTATAACTTGAAGCAGAGAGCAGTAATTTGCCCTGTTCTGCACATTTTGTGACATACTCGTGAAATACTCGGTTCTAAGAATTTTAGATGGCCAATTTAGGTTATTCTAGAGGTCCTCTCTGTCTTTTATTTTGCTGACCGTAAACTATACTCTTGACAAATATGTTGGGGTCAATTTACATGCCCAGTAGAAGTGACCATGATAGAAGTGACTTTGATTTTTATTGATTGGTTACTGCTGCCACAGTAGACCCTTTGCACAGTGGTTGTCTCCCAATTACCCTTTTCCCATCAGGGGTGGTGAAAATGGGGCTTTCGAGATGATGCCTATTTCCTTTGCAGGGCTCATGAAGTTGAGGCAGGGAAGAGAGAGCCTGATTAGTGAGTATTGGGATAGGCAAGGAAGAAACATGCAGCACAAAACTGCATGGGAAAAAAGTGTATCAGGACAGATGAGTGGTTTAGTGAAAGAGAAAGACCACCTGGGAGAGAACAGAAACATCTAAAGGCATAGTTACACTGACATTATAATGGAGCTTGGGCAGGATTTGGAGGAACCAGTTTAGCTGGGCAAGTGATTAGATTGCCGTGCCTGGAAATAGTTTGAGGCCAGGAAGAGTATTACATTAAACATGGAGGTATATATGGTGAAAACAACAAGGGAAAGTGACAGGAATGGAGGTAGTCCATGCTCAGAGAAAGGCAGGATATAAATATCTCAGATAATTATATAATTAATCATCTACCCCTCACAGGAGGTCAGTTAGCCCCCTGATGCCCAGTCACGTCTATGGGGAGGCTTTTGGCAGCCCCCATTCTTTTCTGTGCTTCAACAAGACCAGGTGTTTACAGTGTGTTCTGCATTTTGCAGAGTCAATTTGCCCTGGATCTGGGATCCTTTGGGACTTTATAAGGACTTGTTTTGGACTTCCCTTCAACTTTTTAATGCATGCTGCCATATTTATTGGTGGCATGCATTTTGGGGCCACCTTAATTTTCAGTTGGCTTGGAGCTGCTTTAAATGGTCAGTGTAGATGGGCCCTACTGAGCTATGCAATGTGAAGCTTGATATTTCTGCTGGTTGTAAAATGACACAGATTTTGTATTTTTAAAATGATTATTGTTAAATGGCTCACCAGCCGAGGTTCTTAGTGTGCAAGGGTAAGCCTCTAGTGTTTTAAATGACTGTCTCAAGAATTGGGAATATGGCCAACCATTGTGACTTGTGCAGCTGGCAGACCAGATGTATCAACGGAGCTTGAAATGGTATTCTGCATTGATTCTAGGATGGCAGCTCTTTCACTTGCTGATTCTTTCATTCACACTCCAACTATCTATAGAGTTCTGTCTCTCTTCTGATAACCCAATGGGTATATCCAGCTTCAAGTTTGTCTATCCTGCCAGTACCTTCCCTATATCTTATATGTGTGTGTGTGTGTTTCCACCACCATCTGCCTGACTACCGAGCCAGCTTTCTTACTAGTCTGCTTTGCTTTCCTGTGAGATGGCTATCTGTCCACTTATCCTTCCATCCAATCCAACTGTCCATCCATTTGACCCAGCCTTGTGATAGATAAATTGTTATGGGCATTGCAGGGATGCATAGGAATGGGAGCAAACTGTAGCAGAGAGTATACAGGATCAGTATCCATATTCAAAATGCTTGGCACCAGAAGGGTTTTGGATTTTATATTTTTTTCAGATTTTGAAATACCTGCATTTGTGTACATACATAATCAAGTATCTTGGAGACATAATTCATGTATGGTTCATATAACTCTTATACATAGACCTGAAGGTAATTTTATACAGTTTTGTGTATATTGAACATTAGAAAGCAATGGTGTCAGTATCTCGGCCAATATGGAACACCAATATGGATCATTTTGCTTTTTGGGGTCTTTTAGAATTCCAGATAAAGGATGCTCAATCTGTAACAGATTTACAACATCCGGTGATTATGACATCAAATTGTCCATTTCTGGGCTGAAGTACTCATCATCTAGGATTCCATTTTTCTGTGCAACTACCATGATTGAAATGTGAAATTGTAAAAGTAGTTCAGGGGTTGGATGAGAGAGCAGCTTCCTCAATCATCTTCTTTGTCTTGCTAATCTGTTTCCCGCCCCCAATGATTTTTGTTCTGGTTGAAGAAAACACTAGTACTTATGTGTTCATGCATCCATACATGCTGTGCAGGTAGTGGGAAGTTGTTTGTGAATGCTATATATATTTATAGGTTGTAAATGCCACATTTATATATGTGTATGAGTAAAAGAGAAGGAATGGAATGGAACCTTACAGAGGCTATGCGTGTGAGACATCTGTGTATAGTTAGAGAGTGTGCTTTTGTATAATTATGCTTGTGTATAATTATCTGTAGGGACTTACTAACACTGGTGAATAATCACAGAAGCCACAAAGTTAAATAAGAAAATAAGGCCTTTTTTACTTTTAAAAACCAGTTGTGTTTATCTGCTGCAAAAGGGGAACAACTATATTGTATGGAATGGTTGTGTTTCTCTTCCATATCTTCTTTTCCATAAAACCGTTCTCCATCCCAGTCTCACTTAACTTCTTCCAACAATGAAATTCAAGTTAGAACAGCATACACACAAGAGAGCATAACACAACAGTGGGACAGAGGTAAAATAGGTGGTGGTAATGGCAATGCTGCTGGTAATGATAAAGATGTTGGTGATGATGGCTGATGTTAGCATATGCTACTGTAGAGAATTAGGTTGAAATTTCCACTGAAACAAGAAGCTCGTTGGGTGATCTGGACCAATCACATTTTCAGAACCCAGGTTTTCAGTTCTCTGAGAGCAAGTCCCACTGCATGATACAGGACACATGCACTGTTAGCCTGTCAGTCTCATCAACATCACATTGCTATTTTGAAGATAAAATTTGGAGGAAAAAGAACTACATATTATATGTAATCTTAATCTCTGTAGAGTGGAGGTGGAGGTATTAGTAGTAATAAAAAAATAAAAAATATTGCCATTGAAACCAAAATATGTTTTGGAGTTCTTTGTTAGCAGTTGTTACATGTAAATAAAGACATACATTTTTGACCATAAATTGAAAAAAAAGTGGTTCAGAAAGTGATTAGGTGATTAGAAATAAAAGTTATTAGAAGGACCATTTATGCTTTGTTTTGGGATAAATCTCCACTTTGGCTACAACTTCATAATTATTCTGTTTTGGACTACAGTAAGACCCCTGTAATTGTGGAACATATATCCACATTTTCATTTACCCATGCTCAGGAGATAAATGGTCACTCTAGGAATTTGTTAGGTCTTCCAGGCCAGTGTATGGCATACTTCGCTGGGAAATTACCTTGGAGTTGCCTTGGAGGATCTAGCTTCTCTAGGAATCGCTAGGTCATCCAACATAACTCTGTGGTATGCTAAGGACTGGAAATAAGCTTATTTAATGTAGTTGAGTCATATCCGTGGGTTCATGTAATTGTGATTTTACTGCATAATTGCAGTGTGGTAAGACATTCTAAAAGTTGTAGTACAAAACAAGTCATATTCCTACATCATTGCTTTCACACCAGCTATTTCAGATGTTTGTGATTAGAAACACTGTACATTTATGCCACTTAAGTGAGTGGTAAGTGTGATCTCAAATATTTATTGTTCTTTACAAGTAGACAACCTGCCTGGAGGTACTGTGACTGTTCTTTCTCCTTAGTCTTATTTGTTACCAAAAGCACTTCAACCCGAGAATTCATGATAGTTTCAAGAGACACTGAATTTGTCCTGCTAACTTCTTGTCAGTGGTGAAAGTCCTATCATGCTACTTGTCAGAACTGTTCATTATAGGTAGCTCTAGAGGAACTAAAACACGACAGAAGTTACTTCAAGATTCAAAGGTTTTAGTGTTAAATGTATTTTCTCAATAGCAGAACATGTATCCACGATCTGCACAACTATGTGTGTAGGTTGCAAAGTCTTTAATGCCTAATGATTTTTGCTACTGTCCAATTTTATCCATGGGGCTTAATCGTATATTGTCTTTCTTTGTTTCTTTACATGTACTGTGCAGCTGTCAGTTTCTCATAACAAGAGTATAAGATCAAACCAAAGCTCTTCTGAGAACAAAACTTGCGTAGGTGGAGGATTCATTATGTAATTTGGCATGGTGGATAGCTGAGTTCCGTAGCAAGTTGGAACCAAATCTCTAATAACATCAGTGCATGAGATCTTTCCAAACTGTGCTTAAAAGCAGGCAATTTGATTTCTACTGTGTTGTAATAATACTTAAAGTTTTAGTGAGGAAGGGTAATAAATCTTCAAAATTATGTCAATGTATGTTAGTTGAATTTGTAATCTAGAAATCTGTCTCATTGAATTAGACCAGTGGTGAATCAAGTAGATTGATGAATGGTCTAATTCAACAAGGCAGCATTCTAGACAAGGCAGTATTGTCCATACGGACTTGCTAAAGTTCCCTGGGTTTCTAGATCTTTCAGAGCTCTGCTGGAGAAGTCATTACTGAAGATGACACAAACCATACATTCTGTGATCTCTCCATACTCTTTTGCCTTTAAGTAGCAGGACTGCTGTCCACATGGAGTTCATCTAGGACAATGTTTCTCAACCTTCCTAATGCCACGACCCCTTAATACAGTTCCTCATGTTGTGGTGACCTCTAGCCATAACATTATTTTCATTGCTACTTCATAACTGTAATTTTGCTACTGTTAGGAATTGTAATGTAAATATCTGATATGCAGGATGTATTTTCATTCACTGGACCAAATTTGACACAAATACCCAATACGCCCAAATTTGAATACTGGTGGGGTTGGGGGAGGGTTGATCTTGTCATTTGGGAGTTGTAGTTGCTGGCATTTATAATTCACCTACAATCAAAGAGTATTTGGAACTCCACCAATGATGGAATTGAACCTAACTTCCCACACACTACTCCCATGAGCAACAGAAAATGCTGGAAGCAGTTGGTGTGTCTTGACCTTGAGTTTTGGAGTTGTAGTTCACCTACATCCAGAGAGCACTATGGACTCAAACAGTCATGGATCTGAACCAAACTTGGCACAGATACTCAATATGCCCAAATGTGAACACTGGTGGGGTTTGGGGAAAACAGACCTTGATATGTGGGAGTTTTTGCTGGGATTTTTATTTCACTTATAATCAAAGAGCATTCTGAACCCCACCAACAATAGAATTGAGCCAAACATCTCACACAGAACTCCCATGCCTTGAAGGGACCTGCTGACACAAGCCTCCCTCTGGCATTGCACTCTCTCTCTCTCGCCCAGGTATGCACACCACGCTGCCATGCGCTTAACATGCCTGCTCTCCCCTCCCTGCTTTGAGATTCAGAAACAGCCCTCTCCTTGACTGAGAGGCTGGCTAAGGTACCGGCCAATCACAGCAGGAGGAGGGCTTCTGGTGGAAGGACTGGCCGTCTGTTTCCAAAAAGAAAGAGGACAGCTGGCGAGATCTTCAGCCTTCTCTGCCAAAGGGATTTCTAAGGTGATCAGAAATATATTTTTTCTGATGGTGTTTCGTGATCCCTCTGAAACCCCCTCACAAACCCCCGAGGGGTCCTGACCCCCAGGTTGAGAAACGCTGATCTAGGATATTACAATAATGAGGTGTTCCTGTACATCATAAATACTCTTTAGTTATCCTTCCTGAACAGAGTATATACATGCTTGTAAGGGATACATGCTAGCTATGCACTAGTGTCCCCAAACCTATCAGCGTTTTCCAGACCAGAACCTCTCTGTTTGCAATATGGACTTAAAATTAGGCTATACCTCACTGACAATAGTGGTCACATGAAAGAACTCAATGCCAGTTTTCTTCTTAGTATAATGAAAACAATCATATATGGATACCACAAGGAAGCCATGATTTGGTTATCAGAGATTCTATAAAGCCAGGTGCAAGAGACAACATTACACTAGAACAAGCTCATTTTAAAAAAAAAATCAGATCAGTACTGATAAACAGAGAAGAGATGTTAGAGGACAATTGTGTACTCATTAAATTCAAGAGCATATGAATTAACAGTATCATCTGAGTAAGTTGGTGAAGGAATCATCAAGCTGATTTTCATTAAGATGCATACCCTAGAAGTGGTAATTAATGGCTTCCATGTCAATGATGTGATACATCTGCTTCTGTGTTTTACATCAATGATTCTCCAGATGTTTGAGACTTCAATTTCCTGAAGCCCCAGTCAACTTGACCAATTGTCACGAATTCTGGGAACTGAAGTCCAAAACACCCGAAGGACCAAAAGTTGGGAACCACTGTTTTAGATGTACCTTTGCAGGAGCTGTCCAAGGTTCTGAATCTATTTTAGGATAAGGTTTTATAATCTTGGATGGCTCAAATAAAGTTCATGCTGAAACCTGAAATGGATCCTCCACCAAACTCATATGGATGTTACTAGCCACCACTGCTCCCCTGTATCCTTCAATTAGTTCTAGTAAATGTGCACAGGATTGCAGCCTAAGTAACTTTATCCTTATCCAAGATCTCTGTTCAGATATGTTTAAATGTCTAGACTAATTATTGGCACAAAGGGTTAAAGTTTATAACAGATGTATAATTTGATTCAAACAGGACATAATATTTAGTTTATAACAGATGTATAATTTGATTCAAACAGGACATAATATTTCAGGGTTGCACTGCATTTCACTCTGAATATGAGACATGTAAACCATCCTGCTTTCGTCAGAGAAAGACATTTCATTATGGGAACTCTGATAGCAGGAAGTCCATACTTTACAGATGCATTCAGTTATTGTAGGAAAATCTTGTTTTAGTGCTGCCTCAATTGTTATGTGAAATGCACTTGTATCAAAATTGTATTTCCTTATTGCACACTGGTTTTGATATGAGATGATTGATTAGTGGTGGAATTATTCCTTCCAGTAATTGTTCATCTTATAATACAGTTTTATTTTTCTTTGTTTCCCTGAATACTTCTTATGAGTTTACATGTAGTTTCTAGCATCACTCCATGAATGTTGTTGAACAACAGTTAACTTCTTCTTGCCTTTTGGATATCTTTTTGTTGTATTTTTTATTTATTTTTTCTTGCTTGATTTTGGAGATTTCCCCCCAAATCTCAAGTTTTCATATTTCAGATTTCCAGTATCTTACATAATTGAATAGAGATTTGTGCAAAAACAAAAATAGAGCCAGCAGAAAGATTAAGTGATGGTTGTGTAAATTTTTAAGATGATCTTCTTTCTTATTCTGAAATTTCCAGCAGTGGCTTTTGAGAGTTATAATTGTCCCATCTTAAAATCAAAATATTGCCTAATTCTTTCAGATGATTGATTTTTGGAAACTGAAGGCCAAAAGCATTATGCTTGTATTCTTTTACAATCATCCTTGAAAAAACACTTTTCAAAATTCTAAATACTACCTCAAAGACTGGCTGTTCTTTATTGGAATGCATACACCATGATCACAGTGGTATTTTTTTTCCTGTTTAACTCCCCTCCTTATCAAGTGAGAGTGGTAGATTTTATTGTTACCAGGCAGTTTATTGCAAACAAAACTTGAATAACTGCATCGGAAAAGTATGGACCTGCTGTTGTCAGAGCTCCCATCATGAAATGTCTTTTTCTGATAAAAGCAGGATTGTTTACATAGCCGTGTTTTAATTCAAGTTGCTGTTCTGTGAAGAGATAAGGAGAAATATGTTCCTCTCCATAACAATAATCAAGAGGGACAGGGACATTTGCTGCAGAGGTTTTTGCTCATACATATGCCACCTACCTGGTGAATTAGAAACAAACAAACAAGAAAGAGTCAAGTTCACTGAAATGGCACATGTTTCCTACCTGGTGGAACTTTCAGGCATGTTTGGCTTTTTGTAAGGTTTGCAAAAAAATATTATTTTAAGGGGGGGGGGGTACTTAAACTTAGAATATATTGAGCAGTGGTTCCCAACCTGTGGTCTGTAGACCACCAAGAACTAAAATATGGTCTGCGGCCTACACCATTGCAATGAGAGCGACTGGTCTCGCAAAACCCTCTTATAGTGCCAAGGCTTATTAAATATTGTTTTCTGTGGGCGAGCAGATGGCGACCACTGGACGGCATGTGTTCTGTATCAGAAACTAAAGCTGACGTGGTCTATCCAATGCAATTTTCTGAATCAGCACCCAAATTACCAAACAGAATTTGAAGTTGACAAAAAACTGCTTCGTAACCCTTTTGGTATTAATGTGGGAGAGTTGTCTCCGGTCAAAGTTGTTCCTGGTCAAGTGATCCCAGGTCAAGTGGTCCCTGGTCAAAAAAAGGTTGGGAACCTCTGATATTGAGGGAAAACTAAATAGTAAAATGAAAAAAGAAAAACTTAAAGTGGAATTAAACTGGGTGTTGTAAAAAAAAAAAAAGAAGCCAGAATAACAGTGATGACGTTCTTTTCTTAAAATCAAAGTAAATATTCCCTATTGACTACATGTGGGTTGATCTCCATAGTGCTTTATTTGCCACGGAGGAACCATAGCAGATGATATTTTTTCGAATCCCTTCTCCTCTTCATATTTTCACATTGTGTGCCTCAAAACTGTCATATTTGGAGTATTCCCTTTCCCATTTACATTTATTACAGAGTGGGCCCAGAACAGCCGCTGTCAGATATCACTATGAGAACTGAGTTCCGTGGTGGGAAACTTATATGCCAGAAGTAGGCAAACGAAAGACCACGTTATTTTGATTATTTTTGATAATGCTGAATGTTCATTCAAGACGTTTCATGTACATTGTCCTAACAATTCTAACCACATCTCTAAAAGGTAGGCCAGCATTATAGCCTTCATATGTGTTGCCCTAAAAAAAAAGAGAGAGAGAGAGAGAGAGAGAGAGAGAATGGCTTACAAAAGGAAATGTACCGGGTTGTAGATTTTTCTTGATTCCACCCCCTGCCCCCACTTTGACTAGTTAGGGTTGCTTCCTCAGGCCATTTGAGCAAAATTGAAAAGCCAGATTAGAGTATGATGTTGGATGCATGATGTAGCAGGGTTCAAATCCTCACCTGGCTGTAGAAATCCACTCTGAAGAAAACTGATTAAGAAAACCCCATCAAAGACTCACATTAGGTTTGCCATATATAATAAATAAATTGATGGCACACGAGAAGGAGGAGGAAGCAGCGACTATAGTGCTGGTGACATAGTAGTTCTTGATTTGTTAATGGGCAATAAAAACATTTCCATGGGTCAGATATGATCTGCAGTCGATAGTTTGCTTCTGCCCATCCCCTAGTAGAGAACATAATGGGGAAAATCTTGCCATAGACATTCCATTTGGAGTGACATCCTTGTCACGGTTCTAATTCAGTAGCTCAGGTTCCACTCAGGAAAAAATAACAAGGGAGTATCCAAATGGGTTGTTGTAGGTTTTTCGGGCTATCTGGTCATGTTCTAGAAGCATTCTCTCCTGACATTTCACCTGCACCAGTGGCAGGCATCCTCAGAGCTTGTGAGGTCTCACAACCTCTGAGGATGCCTGCCATAGATGCAGGTGAAACATCACGAGAGAATGCTTCTAGAACCTGGCCAGATAGCCTGAAAAACCTACAAAAACCCAGTGATTCCGGACATGGAAGCCTTCAACAATACATTGAGTATCCAAATGTAAGGAATCCATTTGTCAGATCAGGAATAACAGTAACAGAAGAAACAAATCCCATGTAGATTAATGAGAGAATGGATCAAAAGTAAAATCTGGCTGGGCAATAGTGATGTTTAAAAATATATCGATATACCAGAAAGGTGAAGCCTGTGCACTCTTCATTCAGTGAAAAGGGAAAAGGCGAGTCAGCTACCAGGCAGTGTGCCAGGAGCTATGGGAAATTCTTGCACATAATTAGAGTGAGGAGAGAATGAAACTACTTGCACAAGAGTTGAGACTAAGAGAGACATGCACCAGAGAGATCAAAGCAGAAGGCGCCAAAGCTTGTTGCAAAAGCTGAGATTTGGCCTCAAGCTGGAGCTGTGTTGGTCTGACTAGAAACGTCTGCTCCTGAACCACAAGGGTGGCTGAAGAGTTCTTCCAGATGGCTCAGTGGGAAAGGAGACTGCCCTTGAATTTCATAAATTTGGTTTGAGGTACTGCCATTCCTTGCCTGTGGGATTTGAAGCATGACTCTGATCTTCATTGCGACAGAACATAATTTTTACAAAGAGAGAAGAAAATAAATTGGATTAACTTTTGTGGTTCTGGCTGATAAAAAGTTTAGTGAATTCTTCATTTTGCAGGTGGAACCAAATGAAGAATTCATTAAACTTTTTATCAATCAAATCTTGGTCAACAAAGTAATGACCAAGACCTGACTCACTTCATTACTCCTTCGTTCCCATTTCATATAAAAATGGAAGTGTAAATTTTGGGGATATGTTTATGGAGACGGTTCCATGTCCTGGTCTTATGAGTCTAATTAGGAAGAATAAACTTGTTTGCTGATTCCAGACACAGAAAACATGACAGAAGGTTTAAGAGCGGGGTTGAATCATTACAATAAATGTTGGAGATCTTCTCCAATCCTTCCAATAAACTTTCACTATGCAAACTAAAGTGTGCCCTTAAGGAATTTCTGTACTCCGGTTCTATCCTGGACTCATCCTATGACTTTGGGGTTGTGCTGTATTAGAGCAGAGGTGGAGCATCCCCTGGACTTCAGTTTTGTTAGCCCCAAATTCCTCAAAGCTCCGTACAGCTCCTCTGTTTAAAAATGCCCAATTTTCAGATAAATTGTTCCTAAAAATCATACTCAGGGACTCTAAAATGCCCCCAACATTTCACTGTATCCCCAAGTCTTCCACCTCCCCATGAATACCTTCTTTTACACCTGTTTCTTGGTGCCCTTCCACACAGCCGTACAACCCAGAGTATCAAGGCAGAAAATCCCACAATATCTGCTTTGAACTGGGTTATCTGAGTCCACACTCGGATAATGTGGGATTTTCTGCCTTGATATTCTGGGATATAGGGCTGTGTGGAAGGACCTTGGGTTTTCCGACCCCACATTGCCATATATTCCAGTTCAAAGCAGAACATGTGGGATTTCCTGTCTTCACATTCTGGGTTATATGGCTGTGTGGAAGGGTCCATGGTCAACTATAAATGGCATGATGGGAAAGGTGAAGGGGAATGGGTTCCTTGCCACCATGCATTTGCTCATCCCTGTGTTAGAGTTTGTGCTATTTGTAAAGGGAACTTACAATAAAAAGATTTACTGGGCTGAAAGTCTTAGTAGAATCTCCTCCAGTTGATTCTGGGTGACACAAACTGGAATAAGTCAGTAGTTCTGCAATTTCCCTCCTTCCCAGCCCTGTTCTGTGAGTCACTTTCTTCTTGCATGCAAGAAATATCTTTTATGTGACACAATTTTTCAGGCCCTGTTTAAATGAAACACTTATATAAGAATCTATCTCATGTCTAGAGAAACTGTTAATGTCTTCTGTCTATGCAAAATTCAAAGAGCAGAATCTAAAATGACATTCATAGTCTATACCACATTTATTGATTTGGTGTGGAGCATACAGTCAGCCCCGCACATTCATGGATTCAACCATTCACAGCTTGACAATATCCCTTCCTCTTAAATTCCAAAACAAACCTTAATTTTGACATTTTAAATAAGGAACACTTATTTTCCTAGATTATTGTATATAATGGGACCTGGGCATCCATAGACATTGGTATTCATAGGGGGTCCTGGAACAAAACACTAGTGGATACCAATGGTCCACTTTATATGGCTACTTAAAAATACCCTAAGCTAAGGGCACCAGATCCCATCGGATTTTGGAAGCTATGCAATTTTAGTCCTGGTTAGTAGTTGCTTGGGAGAATGCCATTGAATACCTGCTTCTGGCAGAACCACCTCTGAGTATTCCTTACATATGAAAACAAAATTCGTGTCATCATAAGTCAACAGGCACATGCACACACACACATGGCTTCATTATATTTAATGGGGCTTACTCCTGAGTAACTGAGATTATGGTAGCTGCCTAAAGCAAATTATTCAAACCTACAGCATAGAGAGGAGCTAGAAAAATAGAGCAAAATTAGGTGGGTATAGTAAATGTAAAGACTTTGTGTAATTGGGAAGAAAACCCTTCATTCTAGAATGCTCAACAACTATAGATTCACTTATATAAATAAAAACTAATATACATTTTATTTTTCATAGGGTGGTTAGGTTCAAATGAATCCACTATCTTCTGGCCAGTAAAACTTTGCTTCAGTTGTAAATAATTTCCTGCTGTAGCCAAGCCTGTTGATACTCACTGTGCTTCCCAAGATGATTTCATAACCAATACTTGATTAACAAAGCCTGTTCTAGAAATCATTACATCTTGTGCATGTGTGTTCCTGTTTTTGAGGAGAGCTTGCAAAATTCAAGAGTTGTGTTATATAAACCAGAAGGGGAATATCAAAAAGAGCTTCAGGCATTTAGAAACTCTCCTACCTTTTCGGATTATTCACCATTTATGGTGCTTGCTACTTAGGATTTTGTTAAAGGAACATCCAAATAAAGGGTGAAAGCTACCAACATTGCTGGAAGTTAGCCATAGAATCACACTGGATTCTGGGGCACAGCTTCTTAAACTGTGGCTTGCGAACACAAATGGGGTTCCTTTAGCTCAATGTTGGGATCTCAGAACAACCTAGTGGCTGTTTTAGACATTTATACAAATTTGTTGTGCAGTGTTTACAGCATACTCTGCAGAAGGTACTTCAGATGTACTTCATAAAAAAGAAAAGCATGCAAATATTCTGCAGAAGGTACTTCAGATGTATTTCATAAAAAGGAAAATCAACCTATTGTCGAAGGCTTTCATGGCCAGAATCACTGGGTTGTTGTAGGTTTTTTGGGATGTATGACCATGTTCTAGAAGCATTCTCTCCTGACATTTCACCTGCATCTATGGCAGGCATCCTCACAAGTTGTGAGGACCTCACAACCAGTTACTCAGGAGTAAGCCCTTTAAATATAATGAAGCCATATGTGTGCATGTGCCTGTTGACATGTGCTTCTAGAACATGGCCATACAGCCTGAAAAACCTACAATAACCCAGAAAATCAGCCTGTTTCACAAGCCTTGCAAATGCTGATTTGTTATCAGTAAATGTTTGTTTTTATACGGATTTTATGCACCTATATATCTGGAGTCGTGTAAATATTTCTTGGGTCCTAAGTGGAAAGATTTAAGAAGCCCTGGTCTAGGGTGCTTCTATAGTCAATTTCTGATAGAGGTTTCAGGATTGTGTCTACTATAGAACTAAGAAAATAAGTTCCTATTGCACCTTTTGTCACTTAGAACCTAAACTAATGACAGTAATCAGTGAGACCAAATATATTATGTCTATATAAAAAGAACATATGTCAATATGGATTTTATACATTTAAATGAAATGTTTACATATATAAATGAAAGTTTAGGCAAATTAAAAAATCTTTATTCCAGTCATAGACCAGCAAAAGAAGAGTAGGGTACAGTCTCATAAAAGCATTGTATAGCATATTAAAATCTAAAAGGCTAGAAAACAGAGGTATGTTGAAGGCTAACACACAAAATCTATTTAGAGAAGGGAAGGGACTAGAAAGAGATGGAGAAGGTGAGGGGAGATTGATGGAGGGGTAGGAGCATTCAGGGCACAAGTCTAGGGAACTGGGAAGGTTTAGGCATTTTTCTTAGAAAACCTTAAAAAACCAACTGGCAGTTCTGTACAGTATTTTAATCTGGTAGGTTTAATTGGAGCAAACAGATATGAATTGTAACTTGTTTTTCTTGTTAAACCTTCTCCCTTTTTTGGAGGGAGTAACTGGATCTGGATATACATGAACACTGATTTCTTTATGGAGACATTTAAACACTTTTGTAACTGGAGTTTTCCTGTCCTTGGGAGACAAAAGATGCCCTAAGAAAGTGGACAGTAGCGGCCTTCATAAGGCCTTAATTTGATTTCTGATTTCCACCTCCCAGCTGGTGTTAGCGTACATCTGGAATCTGTGAAATTCCTTCCTTTGTTCCTCATTTCCTGCCTCATTGAGTGTTGCACTGTAGGTTGATTTCTTCGAGTTGAATCCACAGGGCAGAGTCACCAATGAGAACCTCTATGTCATTTTCACTCGTATACTTGAAAGGTCAAGCAATTTTTAGTTTTGCCTCTTACAAGATAGTTCTACTGCTCTACTAAACTTCAAAAATGTGTCTCTTCTAGTTTTCCAGTCAAAGTGAGCTAACCCCAGAGGCTTTGGCAGTAGTTCAGACTTCAGAAGATTAGAGGGTGAGGTAGCAGGGAAGGAACAGCCCATGCTGTTCGGCATAAAAAGTGCCTTTTTTACAACGGTGCAATTGCTAAACAGTCAATAGTATGTGTTCGTCTAAAATGGATAGTGTTTTAAGGAAATGTAAACAGCAAGTTGCATGCAGTACAACTGCAGTTAAATAAAGTGAATGCCTATCCAAGTTTCCACATTGTATGTCTTAAAATGATTTTGAGATGATGCTTGAATCTGAAAACACTGTATGAAAACCATTTGAATCCCCACCTCGAAATAAAGAGATCAGGCACAAGATGTGGAGAAATAAATGGGCCATTTATTGACCTAATTAGAAACTGTTAATTGAGCTAATTGACTAGTCATGGGGGGGGGAGCACTGCAACATGGGTAATGGTGGGAGGACAGGTATCTTTCTGGGACCACCTGCCAAATGAACCACTGTGATACCTGACCCTGGAGGCACTCCACATTGATGGTTTTCTATCCCAACTGGTCATTGCTAGAAGGCCGTCAGAGGAAACCTACCCCCCATCCCCAGATAATAAAGCCCCATAGGGGAGAGGCAAACCCCCCCCCCCAAGGAAAGTCCTAAGGAAGATATTTTGGGGAACTCCCTAACCATAAGAGCCTACAGAGATAAATCCAAAATTCCCTTCACCTCAGAATGGGGGGGGGGGTACCAAGGTGTATGCCGATCCAATCTTTCCCCCCACTTCGGAGGGGAAAAGAGGAGAGAAAGGAAGAGCAAGATTAAAAGAGCAGAGAATTAATTATGATATATGTATGTATAAAAGTATGCATTACACTCATTGGAAATTATATCTTAATAGGCACGTAGATTTACAGTCACACAATTGCTTGCACATCTTAATAATAACATGTCATATGTAAGGATGTATTTTCTTAAGTGGTATGACAAAAACATATTTCTTAACTGAATACTAAAAGCTTTCCACCAGTACTAACATGACATGGTAAATACAAACCAACTTTACCTTGTGCACTTTCAGGAGGAACATACATAATAGGTTCAATTAAGAACAAATGTTTATTATGAACTATACCACTGGAAGCAAACTTCAGGGTAATTGTGGTTCCGATTGATATAAATGTTACTCTGTTTGATTATGGATTATTGTGCCTGCAAAACATGCCAACTCTCCACTCTGAGTGGAAGATTTCTCAGATGGAGCCGGATCTGCCTCCTCCTTGCATTGAATTTGTTCTCTTGACTTTATTTATGTTTTGGTCAGTCTCATCTACACGGTGGTTTCCTATGCTATGTTACAAGACAAGTATACAGCACACATTCAAAACCTGACTTGTGTGCACTCACTTTTTGAATCATTTACAAATGAATTAAGAGTCATTGGTAGTGATGTTGTTTAATCTACTGTGAAGGATGGTTTGGTAAATGTCACAGATTAGAAACACCTTATTTCAAACATTATAGTCCCAGGAAAGATAACCTTTCAGCGTAGTTCTGTATCATTTGTCTATCATACTGATAAACACACTGAGAGAGTTTCTTGAGTGTGCACCATAAAGCATAATTCAATTTTAAGATCCCTCTAAACCGGTAGTTCCTAACCTGTGGTCCGTGGACCACCAGTGATCTGCAAGAACTAAAATATGGTCAACGGCCTCACTTTTACTACACTGTTGCAATGAGAGCGACAGGTCTCGCAAAACTCTCTCATAGTTCCAAGGCTTATTAAATACGGTTTTTTGTGGGAGAGCAGATGGCAACTACTGTATGGCATATGTTCTGTATCAGAAACTAGAACTGATGTGGTATTCAATGTAATTTTCTGAATCAGCACCCCAAATTACCAAACCGAATCTGAAGTTGACCAAAAACTGATTTGTAACCCTAATGTTGGAGAGAGGCTTCTGGTCAAAGTGGTCCCTGGTCAAAAAAAAAAAAAAGGGTTGGGAACCACTGATCTAAACTTTAGAGTTATTGGAATTCAGTGTTACTTCAACTGCTATGGCTAAATTTCATGTAATCTTGGGATCTGTAGTTTGGTGAAGCACAACCAATGGTAGAGGAAGCTAACAACTATGTAAAACTACAACTCCCTTGGTTCCATAGCATTGAGCCATAACAGTTCAAGTGGTGTCAAACTGCATTAATTCTGCAGCGCAGATTCACCCTTATACATGTTGCTTAGACCTAAATCTCTAGGATTTAGAATGTGATTTATTCTCAAGTAACTATGTATAGAGTTGCAGCCTTAAGTTCTGCATTGCAGTACAGAGATGACATTTAAAACATGACCTTCAGCAGACCCTTTCCCTTTAAGAGAGAAGTCCACTTCGTTATTTCATTCTGAGCTGCAGGGTCAAGGTGCATGAATAACTATTTTTGATTTGCTTAAATGTTTTTTGCACATGTATGTGGTGTTGGAGAGGACAACTTTGCCACGGCTGTAAATATTCAGCAAGGGATAGCTCTGCAATGTGGAAATGAAACTTGTAGGTGCTAAATGCCGCTGCATGTCTAGTGTTAATATTCCTTCTGCCATAAATAGAGGAAGTAGTGATTCATGTTTAGTTCTTGATTCAGAGCCATGAAAGAACTTAGTATCTCTGGGACTGATCAGGCTCACTTGAGGTCATGAGTCCATTGCACAATCCGTCTGGCAAGTCACAAAAACTAATCCCATTTTGCAGCTGGATTGAAGGTCAGAAATATGAAGTGTGGCTAAATAATAATTTTGCTGAGATGGGATGGTTTTCATCAACAATATTTTATCCGTCATTAAAAAAAACAAGCATTATTATCATTTCGGAAGAAGAAGGGGCTGAATAAATTATAGTCTATCAAGCTAAGTGCAGTTTACCAGCTGTATTTTATGTGGAAAGAAGTGGATTGGATTAATTTGTCTGGTCTGCTGCATACCTTGCAAGCTACAACAAGTGTTTAGAAAAGTGACTTTCTGGGACTGCACCCCCCAAAATGCAACAACCTGAAGTGTAGCCTTTTATAAAAGATCCCTTTCCCAAGCTTTGGCTAAAACCCAAGAGCCAAATATAGTGCAGCGGCCCGCCAAGTGTTGGCAGCCTCTTTTTGCAGTTTCAGGCAGGCATAAAACCTCCTGATTCATTAGATTGTGTTCGATCATGTCTTGTGCAATCCTGAGCTTGGAAAGTTATTTTTGGACAACAGCTCCCAGAACCCCCCAACCAGTATCATTCACGGCAATGTTGACTGAAAGATTCTGAGAATTATGGTTAAAAAGAAAACCTTTTCCAAGTCCTGTTCAAACTTGGATATAAGTAACCAAAAGAAACGCTGAAAGTATGTGTTGTTTTGCTTGAGCCAGGTTGGAGAAGTGTGTGCTTAATGATATAAAGCCCCTTGGTCTACAGGCCTGTTGTTAGCCTAAACTAAAATTCCAGTCTCCTTTCAGCAAGGGATCACTGCCATAAATATAAGTGAAATCATTATATGCAATACATAAAACATAACTTCTTTTTATACAAAAGACGGATTTTAAAAAAATCAATTTCTTTTTCTCTGTAAGGGAAAATATCTGTTGCTGATCTGCAAAGAAATCCCTTCCTTGCTGCTACCTTTTTTATTCAGAAAAAGATAAACATATTGATTGTCTATGTGGGTTAAACTGCTGGGCTGCTAAACTTGCTGACCAAAAGGACGGTAGTTCGAATCTGGGGAGCAGAGTCAGCTCCTGTTGTTAGCCCCAGCTTCCGCCAACCTAGCAGTTCGAAAACATGCAAATGTGAGTAGATCAATAGGTACCGCTCTGGTGGGAAGGTAACAACACTCCATGCAGCAATGCCATCCACATGACCTTGGAGGTGTCTATGGACAATGCCGGCTCTTTGGCTTAGAAATGGAGATGAGCACCAACTCAGAGTCGGACACGACTAGACTTAATGTCAGGGGAAAACATTTACCTTTACCTATGAATGCATACAATTCAGCAAACTGACAAAAATCAAATTCAGAAACAATAAACCAGAGGAGAAAGATGAATGAAAACAAAGCTATAGAATTACAAAAGGTCAGGAATGTATAGTCAAGACATAATGTATTAGTATTGGTTTCCAGACTTTCAAATCATAAACAATGTAAAATAGGACTTCCTTGAAAAGCTCATTTCACAATGCAATCCATTGCGTGTTCCAGGAAACTGAGTACAGGATTGCAACCTAAATTAATTTCATAAACTCGAAGAAGAAGAAGAAGAAGAAGAAGAAGAAGAAGAAGAGGAAGCAGCAGCAGACCCAGTGTTGTCCGTAAACACCTCATGTGGCCTGCATGACTGCATGGAGTGTCATTACCTTTCCGCAGGCGCTTATCCTGTTCCCCAGAGTCGAACCACCAGCCTTTTGGTGAGCAAGTTCAACAGCTCAGCAGTTTAACCCACTGCGCCACCAGGGACCCTACAACATATGCTAATTTTACATTATCAATGTTGGAGTCAAACTGACTGTTAGTGCTGGATTATATGGCAGGGTTTTCCCCCATTTTTTATTTCTTTTTCTTAGGCGCTAACATTTTAATTAAGGTATTTGCAAAGACTATAGTTAATCTAGTAATTTCCCCTGGTTTTGCCTTTCTTTACGGTTATTTCAGTTTTAGTTTATCTGAATATGTCATAGAGCCAAATAATTCTTTCAGAGACATCATATTGATACCATTTTATATTATATCAATACAATGCTATAAACACTGAATTGTATTGACTTAGCTGCTTCCCAGTGGCGTTAGTTGGTCCAGGAAAGAAAAACATAATCAAAATTAAAATGCTTTCTTACTAAGAAAAGTTCAAGGTGTACTACTTAAGGTGATCTAGCCAGCAAAATCCTCAAGAGACTCTTACATAACTCCTTTGACCTTTCTGTACCATTAATCTAAAGTTGGGTTAGGAGAACTGTCTCGTTGTTTGCTAAGTGGTATTGTTTCATGATGATTATTCAGATGTAGGAATTATTCTATTCAGATCAACAACCCCTACTATAAGATTTTGAATATGAGAAGTAATGGACAATGGAGTGCAATAATCTTTTGCCAGTGTCATTTCAGCAGTTTAGTGTAGCATGGACATTTGTTGCCAAGCATATTAAGGCCATGGAAATCCTCCAACTTGCCCATATTGATGAAGAACCCGCCAGGATTATCTGTACTTTCCTAGAGGCAGTTTCCTTTACCCCCTGCCCCCCTCCAGTCCGCTTTAATATTGTCCACTGGATTCATACAATTTTGATATTCTTCCAGTGTCATTCAGTGTCAGATTAATTCAGTTGATTCTATGACAAATTTTGCTTGTTCCCTGAGGACATCTGACCCATACCATTGATTCTTCAGTATCATCTGTCATCTTCAAAGTGCTTCTTTCTTCTTGAAATAAGTGGTGTTTTGACAGAGAAGGGTTGGAGAATGTGAGGCCCGCCTACTGATGTCAAATCTGCAGCTTCCGTACGCTATACCAGAGTCCAGCTCTACTCAAGGTTGTGATAAAAGCTAGGCTTGGGCAATCCATGGTTCTAAATGGTTCTAAAGTACTTACAAAACTAAAGTTCTGGTGGTGAAGATTTCAGAACTCTAACAAAACTTTCAAAATTTAATTATTATTTCATTATTGGTGATTTTAATGACAGAACCAATTAGGAACTGCCATTTATTATGAAATTTTGAGAGTTTTGTTAGAGTTCTGAAATTTTCACCACCAGAACTTTAGTTTTGTAAGTACTTTAGAACCATTTAGAACCATGGATTGCCCAAGCCTAATAAAAGCTTCTTCTTAGTTTAAAACAGCCCAGCATGAGCCCCAAAACACAGTGAAAATTAGATATTTATTAAATACTAGCTGTATCCACCACGCATTGCTATGGCCAACCTTCCCTTCCTCTTTCTCTCCTTCTTTCTTTCTTTCCTTCCCTTTTTTCTTCCCTTCTCTCCTTCCTTCCCTCTCTTCCCTTCCTTCCCCCCTTTTTTCCCTTCCTCTTTCTCTCAATTCTTCCTTCTCTACTTATTCTTGGATTGCAACTCCCAGCAGTCTTCCTGATCAATCTACCTACCTATCTATCTCTATCTAATCTATCTATTTGGAGGATTTCTGGGAGTTGCAGTCCAGGAATAGGAACTGTGCAGGGATTGGGATGCTCTCAAAGAAATCCAAGGAGAAGAAAGCTTATATCTTGGAAGCAGTGCATTTGGATCTTCCTCCTCTCCTAAAGGGCCTGGTCTAGGGGATGCTGGGAGTTGTAGTCCAGAAGAGAGTGTGGATATGCTACTGTGTGCGTGTTTTTATGGGGAAGTTGTTTTGCGCATGTGCTGTAGCATCTTTTTGTGTTTTTTTGCTTTTAAAGTCCCTTCAGCTATGTTTTTTCAGTGTTTTTATGATTGATGGTCATTCATTGGCCTGATAGGTGTATTGTGTCGAAACTTGGTGTCAATTCATCCAGTGGTTTTTGAGTTTTGTTAATCCCACAAACTAACATTACATTTTTATTTATATAGATTAGATATTTAAAGTCTTTTAGGAAAACAAATTAATAAAATAAAAATAAAACCCTGAATAAAGTTCAGCAGCATGTCTCCTGGGGCAGTTTCTCATCTTTGATCTAGAACAAATAATCTCACTAGTTCAATGTTCAAATTAGATACTGGACGAAGGATCTAACATCCTTATCAACCTTTGTTTTGAATCTTAGTGATACTTTTGAACATGGCTATGGTGGGATCACATGCCTTCTGTTACTATGTTGGGGTTCCTCTTAGAATGACTCCTCCTTTTAGAGGAATCTCCCTTGCTGCTGTAGGCACAAGTTTTCAGGTGGTTCTAGGACACTCAGTGATCTAATGTTTCATAGCTTTAGCCAGTGCCAATTTATGCGCATTGCAAATATTCCACCGCAGCATGTTTAAATGGGAAAATTTACTCACATGATGGGATGCAAAGTGTAAGCATGCAGTCTTAACACAGGTGACCAAGGACAGAAGGACAACCACAAATATTGGTCAAGCATATTTGCCTTCAGCTGAGGCCATTCATAAAACTCCCACAAAGTCAACGTTGTAGGAACTTCCCTGTATAAAAATGAGAGAAAAACAAAACTCATGAGTTATGTATCATTTATGTGCTGTTCAGATCATTTAAGATGGGTGTTAGAGCCTGTTGTTGTGAAAAAAATGGAGTTTGTGTGTGTGTGTGTGTGAGAGAGAGAGAGATGGGGGAGAGAGAGGAGTAGTTAGTTGAGTTTCAGGCTGGAGTGTCTTGGAAAGATCAGTCTTATTGATCCCTTTAATGTAGGATTCATTACTGGTATACCTAGAATATTACTTTACATTTCAAAACCTGATGTTGGTGACAGCTGTTCCAAGTATCTCTTTCTCATGTTAGCATATTTATTTATATATAGCCTTAGTCTATGCTACTCTAGTTTGAGCACATCCATATAAAAATAAATATAACTTTTCCAACATCTGCCCAAACTTTGTTTCCTTTGAGGTTTTTTAAACAGAGACTCATCTGACCATCTGTGGGGAGTACTTTGATTGTGTGTTCTTGCATGCCGAGGGGGGCGGGGGCTTGGACTGGATGGCCCTTGTGGTCTCTTCCAACTTTATGGTTCTGCAATTCTTTGCCCCCAAAGTGTAAGCTTAGGGGTCAATATGAGGTCTTTTTTTCTCCATAATGATGAAGGGCAGATGAGAGTCATGGTTTTCCAGGACATTTTTGATATGATGATAGACTAGATTCACTAAATTTTTGGTTTGTTAATGGTGTGTCCTTTTGTGGGTGGCACACCCAGATCAGAAATGGTTTGCTCTTTATCCTATTTTTAGTAAGCCTCTTAAAAGAAGCTAAATTGCAGCCTTTTGGAAACAAGCTGGCCATACATTTGTTATACTTACAATCTCGATTATGCCGTTTAGTTTAAATTGGCAAGGTTGTTTGCTTGCTAACAAAAATCTTTCTCTCCCTCAATTTTTTTCCTCTACGTAGCTTGAGACTGCAGATATATTTGTTTCTGGGTGCTTGTAAAAAATTAAAAATGAATATGTCTTAAATGAAATATGTTAAATACATACCATAACAAATCTGTTATGCTCCAATATTCTGTTTGGATAAGATATTGTTTCAGTGAACACATACATTAGGGCCTTGGTATCTGCTGGGGTTTGATTGTAGGAACTCACCCCCCCCCCCCAATTGGATACCAATGTCAATGGAAGCTCAAGTCCTGTTATATACAATAACATGATAAAATGAGGTCCCTTATATAAAATAGCAAAATTATTTTTTTGAATTTTAAAAATATATTTTCAAGCCATGGAAGGTGGAATTTGTGAATGTAAAATTTATGGATATGAACTGCTGACTGCATTCATGTATCTATTTTGCTCCTTTGCGCAGTATTTTTTGTGACAGGGTTTTTTTCGGTATTTCGGGCTGTATGGCCATGTTCTAGAAGCATTCTCTCCTGACATTTCGCCTTCATCTGTGGCAAGCATCCTTAGGAGAGAATGCTTCTAGAACATGGCCATACAGCCCGAAAAACCTACAACAACCCAGTGATTCTGGCCATGAAAGCCTTCGACAATATAATTTTTGTGACATATTTCTTGCATTTTATTAACATATTTGGGCTAGCAAAAGATTGTGCTGACTTTTTAGCTGTGTTATGATCATTAAGGGAAAAGTGCTGGTCGAGGGGAAATTGATGTCTGATGTTTGTAAAACCTACTTAATCTCGCTCTTTATACCTGTGTTGTATATATCCTTGCAATCAGTTTTCTTTTTATGAGCTTCATGACATCTATTGCTTTAAATGTATTAGCTATCCTTTGGCGGGTTGAAGAGATAAGTGGGACTGTCATGTGCTTTAAGATGTATGTGTCATAAATGTTCTACAGTGGGTAGTGATAATGTAATGCAGCTCAGGCTATTGTACACTTGGGGATTTATTTTGACTATCTGTTACACTATATCCAATTGACTGGAGTAGGGGATAATATCCCACCTTGATACCACTACCTTTTCATTTTGTTGGGATTGAATGATTTTTCTGAGACAAGAGACTGTGCTGATGGCATCATTGCTACGAATAGGAAAGACACACTATTTATTAGAAAGTGAAGTCAAAGAGACTCTGAAAAAAACACATGGGAGAAATAAGCCACCATGAACAGATGGCATACCAATAGAGCTGCTTCAGGCTTTAAAGATGGAATCTATCCAAATTCTAACAAAAATCTGCCAACAAATATTGAAAACAGACTGGAAACACTCAATATACATTCCAGTCCCCAAGAAATGGGACAACTGTAATTTCAGCAAGCAATGGACCATTGCATTATTTTCCTATTCTAGCAAAATTATGCTTAAGATTTTACAACAGTTTGTTTTGCCATATACAGAATGAGGAGTGTCAGATCTCCATGCTATGTTCAGAAAAGGATGAGGTGCTAGGCAACCTATACTGCAAACAGAAATTGGCTAATGGAATTCACCAAAGAATTTCAGAAGAAACCCTTCTTGTGCTTCATAGATTATAGCAAATCCTTTGCAAGTGTATATCATGAAAAAAACATGGTTCCTCCTAAAAGAAATGGGTGGGCATAATACAGTATATGATTGTCTTGATGTGTAACTTTAAGTCTGGGTAAGAAACCACCTGTCAGGTCAGAATGTGAAGAAACAGAATGGTTTCCAGACAGCCAAGTGGTCATACAGGGATGCATTTTATCATCTTATCTGTTCATTTAAGGACAGACCATATCATACAGAAAGCAAAATTAGTCTCAAATAAGGCTGGCATGAAAACTGAAGGAAGGAACTATTTAATTATGATGATGACATCATATTAAGTGTTGGAAGCAATTGACTGGATGAAATAAAACAAATTGAAACTGAATTCAGAAAGAAGTGCTTACTATCAAGGGTCATACTGTATTTTGGATGTGTCAGATGGCATTACTCATTGGAAAAGATTATAATAGTTGGTAAACTATTGGGGGCAACTGAAAAAGAGAAAGTCTACTTTTCAGATGGATTGATTCAGTCAAGGAAGCGAGATCCATGCAAGGCTGTTGATGACCTGGATTTTCATATATGTGTTATCGTAAGTCAAAGCTGAGTTGGTAGCAAATAACAACTAGGGGAATGGGGTGATACATTTTTCTAGCCGTGCACAAACATTTACCCAAACTCTTCATGGTACACTGCAAAGGTCAGCAGTATGTCTGTCATCATAATGCATTTCTGGTTTTACAAGGGGATGTGATATGTGGGGAACACTCCTTCCATCCTGTTTCAAAGAACTTGCCTGCAGACTAAGCAGATCTATGGAAGGAAGGGAGTCATGATGGCCATCTAATAGTTGATCAGTGCTGTGCTGGAACTCTACATGGATGAAAGAAAAACCTCGTAAGGTCTGTGAAGCTGGCGTAGGATGGTTTAATAGTCTCCTGAAGGCCTTTTCTTATTACAACAGCTTCACCCTCAGTTATGTTCAAATAAGTGAGCAAAGGGGTGCAAATTTGACTGTGCTTGCTTGAGTGGAATAATTGGCAAATGAATGTAGACAAGAAATGGAGGAAAGGAGAATAATTATCTGCCCCATTGTACCATGACAGATGGAGAATTGTGTTCCCCTGGAATTCTCAAGTCTCAAGAGCAAATGAAGAATTTGCTGAGGACCCCTCTGATATTTTAGTGTTCTGGGAACAACTGTAGCATATCTGCTTCCTAACACCTCTATAAGGAAACAGAAGTAATGAGGATGGTGCCATGGTTTCTTCTGTGCCTCAACTTCTTTGTGGAATGGGGGTAATCTTGATGCCAGAACCACACTGCTACATCCTCTTCTGTGAGTCACTGAGTTTCTGATGTTCCAAAGACAAGAAGTTGAAATGGACAGCTAATATTTTAAATGCTGTGCTTACATTTTTATGTTAAGCTGCTTTGAGTCCCCTTTGGGGGAGATAATAATCATAATCATAATCATAATCATATCAGAGTGGGTCATAGGACTCAAGCAAGCAAGTTCTTCTTCTTTCCTTATTACATGATCTGATGTTGGCCCTGTAGAGGTTCTTCAGAATACAAAGAGACTGAATCCAAGCCCCTTAGTCCTCTTGTTGGTATACCTTACTGGTGATGTGAGTAGCTTTTGTTCTTAAATCCTGACAGAACCATTAATGCAACAAAAAGCATATAGGTTTCCAACATACTCAGTGGTCCTACTGTTTTAGTTATGCCAGTTATGCTGAGGGCAAATAATTCAAATATCTTTGTGGCTCCTAGTGGTGAATAGAGTGATGTGAATCAGTCAGCAAATAAGCCTTTCTTTTTCTTTTCTTTGGTGCAGAATTTCACCTGGCTGCCTTTTAGTTTAAAACATTGTCAAGTAAATGATGATAAGCACACAGAATCTAAGTACAAAGTATGTAAAGCAGTTTAATAGAAAATGCCAAATCCTATTTAACGTCTTCAGGGAATAATAAAACTGTGCCCGTGTGTCTCTGAGTGTGTTTAAAGACATTATTTCATCCGTAGAATTATGTCTGTCTCTTCAAATCTCATGAGTCTAGAATTTTTAAAAAAATCACCGTTGGCACTCAGCAATGCCTTTCTTTTTAGAGCCATACGCTGAAGTTCTGTTGTGCTTTAATGCAGCAACCTCTGAGCTTTGATTAGGTGGTGGCACATGCTAGTCCACTTCTTTTTATATCCATAAGTCCTTTTGCATTCCTACAGTGTGCTCTGAGCTGTGTTTGAGAAGGTAACTGCCAAGCATGTACTTTGAGCAGAAACTTTTGTACCTCCTTATTCCATTTGACCAGAGTGAAGCTTTTCCCAGGCTATTGCAGTGAGACCCACTAGCCAATGAGCGGAAATTGAGATTTAAACTCAATGGCTGGCACTTCAGACTTGCCTTCCCTCCTTGACCCAGCTGGAGTATGCAGGCTGAAGATGCCATCATATCAAAGGAAAATGGTAGCCTGTCTGGCTCTGCTTTGCCCCAAACTACAACTGCTTCACAGGGTCAGCTTTGTGACATAAATATAATGATTGATGTGGTTTTATTAAATAGAAATTGGTAATGATAGAGTTTTCTTTTTTCATAAAACCAGAAATGTGGTTTTATGGTTCTGAGAATTAATGGGAATAGGTTTGTGGAAGAAATTGTTCTATTTGTAGTTTGAGAAACTATGAGCCATTGTATGCATTACAACCTACAAAAGGCAGATTGGAAGTCAACCAACCTTCCCTTCCTTTCCCTTCCCTCCTTTTCTTCCTACCCTCCATCCCTTCCACCCACCCACCTACTCACCCAGCCATTAGCCCATTTCTTTTTAATGGTAGCAGATTGTATTGGTTTTTTTTCTTTTTAAATTTAAAAATTGTAATGGAAAGCTGGAAGGAAATTGATGGTGAAAAACATTAATTATACATTTGGCATTGAATGACAGTTCCAAACTCCTTCACTAATTAGGTAACTTCTTCATTCCATTGAAAAGACTTTAATTCAACATTCTTTCTTTGGCTACCTTGCAGATCAGTGTTTTGGGGTGCAGTCAGAGTTTATTAGCCAATGGTGTCAGTAGTTCCTCAGATAATAGAAGACAAGTTTCCTCTGTCAGTACAGAGAACTAAACGGATCTTAACAATTTTAGATGTGCTTCTGACTTTGCATGGTTTTCCTTTACTACATTTATTGTTCTCTACTTGTGTGTACCATGAAATGTTTTTTTTAAATATAATTGAGCATGTTTCATTTCTCTCATGTTTTGCACAAGATGACTCAACAGTTTTCTCTGTAGCCTTCCCAGTAATTCCAGTAAAATGAGCATTTATACGTAGTATCTTCTTCCACTCATAATGGTATGGATAGTTTTATTTTAAAGAAAACTTATTCCGTTACAAATCTGATATAACCTTAAATTTAGTCCATTTATTGATCTTAGAAACTAAGTATGATCAGTCATGTTGGTACTTGGATGGGAGACTGCCAATGAATACTATGAAAAGGAGCCCCCAGTGGTGCAATGGGTTAATCCCTTGTGCTGGCAGGACTGAAAACTGACACATCGCAGGTTTGAATCCGGAGAGAGTGCAGATGAGCTCCCTCTGTCAGCTCCAGCACCCCATGAGGGGGCATGAGAGAAGTCTCCCACAAGGATGGTCAAACATTAAAACATATGGGTGTCCCCTGGGCAACGTCCTTGCAGATGGTCAAGTCTTTCACACCAGAAGTGACTTGCAGTTTCTCAAGTTGCTCCTGACATGAAAAAAGGCTTTATTACAGAAAAATGAGCTGACCTCTCAGTTTTCTTTGCCTAAGAAAACTTTCACCATAAGTCAACAGGCAACTCGAAGGCACACACACAGAGAACTAAACAAATTATTGAAATGTTATACACTAAGAATCCTATCTGTTGAAACTTATTTCCTGACCCCATAGGGTTGTGGTGGGTGCAAATAAACATGTCTGTATTTCTCACAGACAACAAAACATTTGAAAAACAACATAATGTAGCATTTGACTTTCATCACTTTTGGTACACTCCTCAGTGAGTCAGACTTGGTTTGAGCTCATTCCACATATCAAGATTAATGCAGTGGTTTTTTCTATCACAAAATTGAAATTAGTCACTATTTGGAAATGCTGTTTTAATAACAAATCACACAGAACATTGTCTTGTCTGTAGTTTACACTTTGTGTTTTATTTTAAGCACCCATTGCTTTCAGACCAAGGAAAATTAATATTTGTTTATAAAATATATACGCATTTGAGATCTGTGGGAAATATTTCTGTGCAGATTTGCATAGAACTGTGTGCACGACAAAGTGCTTCTGAAACTCTCCTGCTATAAAGAATAAATCTTTTTATTGCTTCTTTTAATATGTTAGTATTGCCATCTTCTTTTATTGTTCAAAATCAATACAGATAGGAGGTAATATAGGCTATTAAAGCTAAAGAACATTCACTAGATAATCCTGTGCATATTTACCTAGAATGAGGTCCTGTTTTATTAATTGAGCATCATTTAATAAACCTCACACACTGATTCTGTTTGTGTACCCAGCCTCCTGTTGCTCAAATATATACAAACTGACTCCCATGTGAAGCTAAAAATTGCTGAGGCTAATTCTTTGTTTTCATTGAGCCTATATATAATGCAAATAGTAAACTTTGCATGGATTGTGTGGGCAGGGATAGTAAGGAGAATGGTTAATGCAACTTTATCTCTTGTCACTGGCAGATATCTGTACTAAGGAGATTCTTTTAATGAAGAACTGTGCCAGTGTGGATCTGAGATATACACTTTTGTGGAAGTCTCTATATTTTTTAAAAAAGTAAAAGTTTTCATTGAATTTAAGCTTCATGCAGCAGTTGTGTTTGCAGCTAGTGTTTATAATGGCCTCTCCTCCCAGAATAATAATAATAATATTTATAATATTATAATGTAATACAATATAATACTAGTAATAATAATACAATATTATAATTATAATTATATATTTACATTACAAGTAATATTACTAATAATATTACAATATAATGGTATAGTGCAATATAGTAATATAGTGATATTGTACTATGCTAATAATATAATATATTGTATGGAAATATATATTGTAAGCTGCTCTGAGTCCCCTTTGGGGTGAGAAGAGTGGCATATAAATGCCGTAAATAAAATAAAATAAAATAATAATAATAATAATAACTTTATTTTTATATCCCGCCAACCATCTCCCCAAGGGGACTCAGGGCGGCTTACAAGGGACAAGCCCAAAAATTGGTACCGATACTGAGCAAAGGGAGGGATCAGGAATGGTGACACTGAATCCTTTATTCCTTACCTGTTTTTGAGGCAAGGAAGGAAGCCCAGGTCCAAACCTTTCTTTACCTGTGCTTGAGGAGATACTGCCAGAGCCCCATTTGCAATCTCCTTGTAACCCAGTCTCTGCCACCTCATCCTGCAAATGGGGATTGGCCAATAGCTGAATCAAGCCCAGGCAGGGAAGGAAGGAAGGATCCAACACTTCCATTCTTGCCCCCCCCCCCCCTTTGCTCAATGTCAGATCCTTCCTTGTAAGCCCAGATGGCAGGGTCTGGGTTGCAAGGAGGAGACTGCAAATGGGACCCTGGCAGAAACAGCCTCCTCAAGAACAGGGAGGGAAGGAAACAAAATTGGGTAAAAGGGAAGAGGTTGTATTTTTAATTCCTTACATGCTCTTAATGGCAAGGAAGGAAACCCTGTTCATAGACTGAATTACAAGGAGGAGGGGACAGTTGAAGCCCTCAATTGAAGCTTCATCATCACTGGCTCCTTGTGAGGAAGCAATGGAAAGGAGGATGTGGGTGCTCTCGCCTTCCTTTGGCTGGGCCAGGGGAGAGGAACACTCTAAGCCCGAGTGGTAACAGGAGCCAGGGCTCAGGGACGAAGGAGAAGCAGAGGGCCAGCAGGAGAAGGTTGTGTGTTTGGGAGTGGGGTATATCTGTGGGGCCACTTGCTCAACAGCCACAGTGCACCGACTCAGGTTTTCTGGGAAAGACCCCCCCATAGACCATTTTTCTGTTTTTTTGTGGACCACCTGTAGTCCACGGACCACTGGTTGGGAACCACTAGTTTAGAAACAAAAGTTTTTAGCAAAGCAATGTGTTGCCATTTTTAAAAAGTGGTTGTGCATTTGAATATATGTGGTCAGTGTTTTCCAGGCAGACATTTTTCGAAAGAGCAAGGAAATAGTGTGCTTTACCTCAAAGAACATGGGCCATTGGTCTTTCCCATCTGAGGCCGTTATTACTCAGATGGGATTTCTGAACATCATCGTCTTTTGAATAAAAGTCTATAAACAATAACTGTTGTCAGAGTCTCAAATGCTAGAAGTTTTAATCCTTGTTGAGACTGAGCTGTATATTTCTATAGACAATTTTAAAAAAGATAATTACTTGAATCTCCTATTTCAAACATGTTTCTCGAAAAAAACCCTTCAGTACAACACAATCATGGATAATTTCAAAGTACCACGATGCTTTTAGAAAACTTTTTTTAAAAATGGAGGAAAATGAGGGGATTAGTTAAAAGAAAGTTGAAAGAAAGAGTCAGAAAGGTCAAACTGTTCAGGATGCTTGCAAGTTATTTGAAACCACTAAAATAAATGCTTGGCAAGAATGCTTACTGCAGATTAGGAAAGACAACAGCAGGTTGAAGAGGATGCCAGTATGGTCAGTAGGCAAAGTCAGGGCAACCTTAAGGAACAAAAAATGTTGACTTTAAAATGATAGGTCTTGCTTTAATGAGGAAAATAAAAATAATCAGACTTTCTGGCAGAATAAATTCAAGTGGGCATAGGGCAAGGGGAGAGAAATTATGAGGAACATGCTACTAAAAATAAAGTTTCACATTTCTCTTTCCATACATTAGAATCCAGAAATCAGCCTGGAAACAATTGGACTGTTGGCAGTGAATGTGGGAAAGATTGTGCATATTTGTAGCATAAGATGTCAGAAGTTGGGATTGTGATTTTTAAAAATTTTATACAATGAATATGGCCAAATATAAGTTTTATTTTCATTTTTGATATAGTAGGGTGTAACTGGACACAGCCACTACTGTAATGCTCATGGTGTGGCCCCAGTCAGAGTACTGGCTTAAATTCAGAGAAACTAACACAGAAAGAAACTCTTGCTAGCAGTTAAGACAGACTTTAAACAGTGGGGAAAATGGGGGTAAGCAGAGAATTGTGAGGGAAATCAAAAGGCTAGTACCGAGGAAGGAAAAGAAATCAAAGCCAGCTACAAGTAGGCACTTCGTTCTGGCAAAATAAAACCATATTTTCGCCAACTAGCCTGATAGGGATGGGGAAGGTGTGAGACAGGTTGGCTACTACTAGCAGAGAGCTTGGAAAAGTTAGTTTGGGGCTGTAGGTTGCAGAATCTACCCATCCCCACTGGCCATGTTGATAACTGTGGTGTAAAGAAATATATGCCTTGACATGTAATCCAGATAGCATATTACTAAGAGCCTGTTGGCTTTTGACTTCTGACCATGCTTCTGGGGTTCCTGGAATAACTTCTTGGTTCTGAGTAGGGCTTCACATGTTACTTTTTGGGGCTGGAACTCCCAGGAGTAACCAGTGAGGATGACCACTGTCTAGGACACAGTTCACAAATGTGAGGCCCTGTAGATGCTGTAGAACTGCAGTAGACACCATTCTTCAACATTGGCTGTGTTGATTGGGACCACAGGAAATTGCAATGCCTTTTTGTTGTTATGTACCTTCAACTAATATCTGGGTTAAGGTACCTCTAAGGTGATTTTCTTGGCAAGAATTGTTCAGAGGGGGGGTTACTTTTGTCATCCCCTAAAGTTGGGAGAATGCGACTTGCTGAAAATCGCTCAGTGGGTTTTCATGGCCAAATGGGGATTTGAACCCTGGTTTCCAGACTCACAGTCTAACTTTCAAACCACTACACCATGCTGGCTCTCATGCAATGCCATTAAGTTTACACCATTTCCACAGTTGCGGTAGGGATTTCTGTTTACTAGTAGATCCAGCGAGCTGCGTCCTAGAAGTGACACTACCAAGTAACTTTCCCAAGCTGTGGTTACCATTAAAACAGGATGAAAGATCAGACTAGCATGGCTCTCATTTTCCTCCTAACTTCAAATTAGACTTTCATTAGATCACAGCACATGGAGAGGACAGGTTGTTACTTCTGCGAGTGTGATCTTTTTTTATGGGAGGAAATACACTGGAACACCTTGTAGGTGAATCTAGTTGCTCTTCCCTGTTAGAGACCTATCAGGAAACCCAAGAGGCTTGGAGTTCTGTGAATCCAAAGCTTCCATTGATGGATACCTGAATGTCCTTGCCTCCTTTGCCTTCAGTGGTCAATTGGTGGAGATTACTGCCAGTGTATCAGAAAGGGTTGTCCTGCTGGTGGAGCTTCTTTCTGCTTATAGAGCATCATTTCTATGACATATTTAAGCTGTGAAGAGACCAGCTAACAGGTGAATGGAGTACAGACAGCCTTCTTGCCGTTCTACATGGAAAATCACTACTATCCCAGCACTTGAGAAAAAATACCTTTAAAAAAACCAAACAAAAGTTCAAAGAATCACCTGGTGGGTACTGGTTGAGGGATTCTGGTACAGTAGTCTAAAAAGTAACCTTTCAAAGCACCGCCTGCTCCAGACATTTGGCTGTTTCCTTCATCTTCCTTCTGGTATTTGCAAACCTTGAGAGATAGCCTTCGTTTCCCCGAGTCCAGACAATTAGATAGCATAAAAGGGAAAGGCTATCCGTCCACTCAGAACACAGACATTTCAAAAGTACTGAAATTATTATCAAGAGACACACAGAAAAAAAAGTTCAAACTGAGACATGCATGATTAAGAAAGCTTTTTTTTGCTTTTTCCAAAAATCTCTATCTGAATGAACGTTGTATGGAAATGAACAGAGAAGACTTTCAGAAGCCTTCAGTATTGTGTGTGTAATTAACACGCTCCATTTTTAAAATAACTGCTGCCAAAAACTGCTGAGAGGCTTCTAACAAGAGTGTTTGACTGAAATAGAAAATGAGATCACGGTTCCACGCTGTTTACTGTCGATATTAAGAACAGTGTAAATGCTAAAATGGCAGGCAAGCTGTGAAAGAATAGTTTGGAATGGTATTTATTGGTCCAGCTCCCTGGTGGAAATGGAAAGAGCAATTCAAGCGTTTCAAGCCCCATGCAGATTTCTTGTAAAAAGGCAAAGATGACAGATAAATGGCAAGTTTAAAAAAAGATGGTGAGAGTGATGGGGAGTGTTTAACTTGTCCAGATATAGCTGAACTGGACAGATTGTATTTTAGTATTTCAGTATGAAGTATGTGTTTTAAGTGTATTAATATTAATATCTTCAGCATAGTATTTTGATTGGATGTATGGCATAATGCTTTCTAAAAACTTTTGTACTTTATGTTATTTTAGACCTGTGGTTCTCAACCTGTGGGTCCTCAGATGTTTTGGCCTTCATCTCCTAGAAATCGTAACAGCTGGAAAACTGGCTGGTATTTCTGGCTAAAACACCGGCGGGGACAGGTTGAGAATCACTGTTTTAGAAGTTTTGTTTTAATTTATACTGTAAGCCGTGCTGGGTGTTATTTAAGAGAAATCTGGGATATAAATCAAATAACTAAATATTTACAAAGTGAAGACACTCAATTAGGTGTACCCATTAATAGGAATATGACATTATTGCATTTGGTGATAACTTTATGAAATGTTTGGGCTTCCCAGAGCTTCTCCCTTTCCATTTTGCTTCCTAGGGACCAATAATAATAACTTATTTTTTATATCCCTGCACCATCTCCTCAAGGGGACTTGGGGTGGCTTACAAGCCCAAAAATTACAGATAAAAACAACCACATTAAAATTAATAAGATAAAAACATAACACAATCACAACAACAACATCATAAAAACAATATCAGGGCTGAAAACAAAATTGGAGCTGGGCTCAAGTAAGTGCAGTAAATTCCTAAGTCGAGCCGAGGGAAAGTGCAAAAATTCACATGTGCCAAGCTAGAGGGAATACGTTTGGCCATTAAGTTGGAGTTAGGAGCATAGATAGGGTTGAGCCAGTTCTCTGGTGAACCAGCTAGCTAAAGGCACAATGGAACATCCACGTTTTAAGTCCTTGTGGAAAATGGACAAGGTGGGTGCTTGTCTGATCTTCTTAGGGAGGGAATTCCAGAGCTGGAGGGCCACCACCGAGAAGCCCTCTCCCTCGTCCCCACCAGCTGTCCTTGAGACAGCGGTGGAAGCGAGAGAAGAGCCTCTCCAGATGATCTTAGGGTACATGCTGGTTCGTAGTGGAAGATGCGATCATGAAGATAGGCTGGTCCCGACCATTTAGGGATTTGTAGGTGATAACCTGCACCTTGAATTGGGACAAACTGCACATGGAGGGAAAGTCATGGAGTGAAAATAGAATGGAATCAACAATCGTCATGGATTTTTAACAATTCTATTATTTTTATTATTTTTATTATTTTGCTATTGGGAGTTAAGGGGTTCACATAATACGTATCTTGCATGGGGACAAAAGTTAGAAATCAGACATATAAGGCAAGAAAGGCCTCCTTTCTTTTTAAAGGGAATGTGTAGATGGAGAAATCCACAATTGTGTGATGCAGTTACCTGGAAACAATAGTTTGTGAAATGTACTTCATTTAAAGGTGAAAATAATATCAAACATATGGGACTTATTCTTTTCCTCTCCCTTCTTTTCACATTCTGCTCTTTGGTCCCAGTTACTTGCTGCAATAGACTCTAATCAGTTGTGTTATTAAAACTATGGTCCACTTAAAAAAGCAGTTGTGATTAGAACTGCTGTGTTTCCTTAACGAGGATTATCTCTTTTGCTTCATTTTTAGATATTAAATGGAGCAAAAATCCTTAATGTTCATGTACGGATATGCGCACGCACAAATGCCTCTAACTATTAAAAGGCTGGCAGTAGTTTGGTTTCAAAATCAGGTCATGCACAACCATCTGCATGCTGATCCCACAGCCTGAACTGTAGATTTTCAACTGACCTGTTCTTAATATGAGCATTGCCTGCCAGCACCTTGTTGTTTGACAAAGCAAATTGAATGTAGAAAGCAACATCCACTACTTGAAATGCATTTTGTGTCGTCATATCAAAGGTATTACTGGGTAGGTTCTTTTCAAAGACATGTGTCTTACCTTATATATGTCTTACATAAAGTTCTAAAGTTCCAATTAAGTAGAATCCTTTAACCTTTAAGATCTGTCCCTAGAATTAGATTTGGGGTGGGTGGGCAAGAAGTGAGCCCAGGATTAAACTGAGCTCATCAGCACTCAAATCTGGGGCTTTATTAAAAGAATTGAGCACATGCAGAGTGTCTCCTTCACTTCTGAGTAAAGTTCTTGTGTGTCACAACAATTCATTCTTCATTTTGAGTGGAAAAGTCATCTGTACATATTGAAACCACTGGAAAAAAGTAACTTGCAGTCATATCAATAGCAAGGCATCCTTGTTCATGACAGCAATCTCTAGAAGAGAACTCTCCAAACATTGCATGTTGGTGACACAGTTTTTAAACACAAATCCTTTTGTGACACAGTAATTCAGCAATAAATCATACATTTTAAAAATGTTATTTATTGCTTATTTCACATAGACTCAGAGGTTTCTTGTTATGTTTGTTTGACACACCTGCACACTGCAGCCGACACACTAACACAATGTTTCTCAACCATCCTAATGCCACGACCCCTTAATACAGTTCCTCATGTTGTGGTGACCCCCAACCATAGCATTATTTTCATTGCTACTTTATAACTGTAATTCTCCAACTGTTAAGAATCATAATGTAAATATCTGATATGCAGGATGTATTTTCATTCACTGGACCAAATTTGGCACAAATACCCGATATGCCCAAAATTGAATGCTGGTGGGGTTGGGGAGGATTGATTTTGTCATTTGGGAGTTGTAATTGCTCAGATTTATACTTAACCTACAATCAAAGAGCATTCTGAACTTCATCAACAATGGAATTGAACCAAACTTGGCACACAGAACTCCCATGGCCAACAGAAAATACTGGAAGGGTTTGATGAGCAATGATCTTGAGTTTTGAAGTTGTAGTTCACCTACATTTAGAGAGCACTGTGGACTCAAACAATGATGGCTTTGGACCAAACTTGGCATGAATACTCAATATATCCTAATGTGAGCACGGGTGGAGTTTGGGAAAAATAGACCTTGGCATTTGGGAATTGTAGTTGCTCTGATTTATAGTTCACTTACAATCAAAGATCATTCTGAACCCCACCAACAATAGAATTGGGCCAAACTTCCCACACAGAACTCCCAGGCCCAACAGAAAATACTGTGTTTTCTGATGGTCTTTGGCAACCCCTCTGACACCCCCTCACGACCCCCTCCAGGGGTCCCGATCCCCAGGTTGAGAAACGCTGCACTAACGTGTCACAACATGCCGTTTGGAAAGCTCAACTCTCGAAATTCATAGCATCCCTGTAACCCATAGAAACTGGAAATTATACTCAATATGTTCCCACATATTCCTGAAAAGAATGTGTCACCTTTCAAGATGACACATTACTTCTTTATTTTTTTAATAGCAAGCTGTTCCTGGTTTGTTAGAAAGTTAGTTATTTATTTCAGTATTATTCTAGTCTAACAGTTCACACTGAAAGTGAGACAACATTTGTCTCCAGTAATGCTTTTGAAGTGACTCATACAATTTTTTTTTTGAGAAATAGAAAGGGACTTTTTATTTTAAAAAAGGGAAGCAATATAGCTGTGGGTAAAACCCAGAAGTTGAAACAGGTGGTTTTTTGGGATTTGGTATCATATTTTTAAAAAGTGTCCTGTTGCCAATGATGGACCCTCTCTTAGTGTGAATTATTTTCTCGCAAAATAGTAGTGATGCTGATACATGTATTACTTTTAATATATTTTTTGCACCTTAATGCCTGCAGTTAAATTCTAAGATAAATAGCCCAGTTGGGTTTCTGTGAGTTTTCCAGGCTGTATGACCATGTTCCAGAAGCTTTCTCTCCTGACATTTTGCCCATATCTATGGCAGGCATCCTCAGAGTTTGAGGGGTCTGTTAGAAACTTGGCAAGTGAGGTTTATATATCACTTGCCTAGTTTCCAACAGACCCCTCAACCTCTGAGGGTGCCTGCCATAGATGTGGGTGAAATGTCAGGAGAGAATGCTTCTGGAACATGCCCGGAAAACTCACAGCAACCCAGTGATTCTGGCCATGAAAGTTTTGACTACACAATAGCCCAGCTGTTGTTCTGAGTGCTTTTTGTCCTCTACATCCATTTGACAGATTAATTTGCCTTCTATCAATATATGTAACATATGTGTAGATGATCTGGGGATTCCATTCTGTCCGCATTTATAAGAAAAAGGCCTGAACTGCACTTCTTGGGCTAATTCATGGGTCAAAGATACTCATTCATCCTCTGAATTTTGCAGTCCATATCTTGGCTCAATATGTACCAAAAGGCATAATAAAATATGCATATGTTGTATTACAGTACCAGCAGAGGTGTGTGCATGGTGCTTCCAGGTGCATTCAAATCTAGGTATTTTAGGGTAAAATATACACAGAAACAACATTTTGGGAGAAGTGCATTTAAAAATAATGTGAATTTTCATTGATTTCTCTCAATTGAAAAAGTCCTAATGGTGAAATATACCTTCTTATTTATGTCTGATTAAAAAGATTTTTGTCTTTGGCAACAATGAAAGTGAAAGTCGAAACGGTTTGCTCTTGACACACATTTTTAAAGTTCTGTTTATTAATTTCTTGAATACACACATACACTGTACTCTATCCTTCTTGGATCCAGGACAAATTTTGTAGAAATGTTGTTTAGTTTGCATTTTCAATCACCTATCTACTCAAAAATAAGTTACATTGTATTCAGTGGGGTGTAGGCTTGATATTTTAATCGTACAGCGGAAATAAACAGGAAGTAATTTACTTGGAAATGTGAAATATCTGCCAGGCGCCCATAGTTTTAGACCATTAAGTAAAGAATAGTGTTTACTTCTGGGGAAAATTGGGCCGTTGATTGGTTTTTAAATGTAGAATATTAGGAAATTTGCATAGGAAATATGTATTTTTTTCAAAATTATTTATTTATTTATTATTTACGATATTTCTATCCCTCCTTTGTCAGACTGAAGGCAACTCAAGGCCTCTTACAAGTTGGCAGCAATTCAATGCATAACAATCCACAATATACAATTAAAACATTAAAACAACATTATAAAATCCATACAAAAACTATTAAAACATATTAAATGAAATCTTTTGGCTTATTAGCCGGTCCAAATAATCTGTCGTTTAATGATGAGTGAATGGAGTTTTAGGGCAATTGAAGGTGGAGACTAGAAAAGAAAGAATTCATTTCTAAAATAGATAGATAAACAGCTAGATTTTAAATACTTTAAAAATATGGTTAGATTTCTTGTATATGTTTTCTGGTCAGATATTTATTTATTTTGCATGTAATATACATTGCCCTGCCTAAATAAAAACATATTGTGGAGGCACCCGTGGTTTATGGTTGTGAATTCTCCCCATGAATGTGGCTGTAGTAGAGGCGGTCATGATGAATGTCGACACATCAAAATATGCCACTACTCCACTGATGCTGACAAAGAAATATAGAAAAATCCCCTAGAGGTTACACTTTTAGAACTGGTTCTTAGATTTCATTTGCCATCTTTTTTAGAATGTAGGTGCAAATGAGATTTAATTTTTTCCTCTGGTTTCTTATCAGGAAACAGCATATCACCCAATAATAATCTCTCTGTGCTGCACGAGAACACTGATGGGATTCATGCCTCCTCAAATCCTCAAAGGGGAAGGAAAAGCTTTTCCTGGAATGAAAACCCTTTGTGGGTTTTAGTAGCAAAAGACAAAGTTGTATATATTTTACTTTAAAAATAATAATTGACTTGGGGGCTGTGATAAAATTGGCTTTCGGCTTTTACTGTACTAAGCAGATTAAGGGACTCCTTTGATGCACCCTTCACAATGTGAGAATTTCAGCAGTGAAACAGTGCCAGCCATTTGGAGTCATACAGGAAGCATTCATGATGTGACACACTTTCCGGGCAGTGGGCTGGCACTATTTTCTGGGGGGCTTAATGCTGATGTGGAAAGAAACTGCATTTTGGATTCTTCCCATATGCAAAGGAGTTTTGGTGCACAAATTCATACCTTTGTGAAGGGTGTCATCATAAAGGCAGGAATTATCATAAATTAGTCCTGATCATTGACAATAGGGCGGGATAGAAATAAAGTTGTTGTTGCTATTGTTGTTGTTATTTGATACACAACAAGTACACAGCAAACAAGATCACTAAGCAGGAACTATCATAAATTAGTTTGGATCATTGACAATAGGGCGGAATATAAATTGTTATTATATATATATCTTTATTGTAGTTTTATATATATATCTTTATTGTAGTTTTACAAAAATAATTATGCAGAGGGAAGGGTGGGGCAGGGGAGGTTGTGGCTAGGGGGGGGGGGAGTGGGAGGGTTACGGGAAAGGGAAAAGAGGGAGGAAGGAGGGGGTGGTGTGTTGACTTCCCGAACGTCCTTTCGGCGTATCCCATGTCTTTCTTGCTTATCATTAACTTTGAGTTTTATATCTCGGCTCTTACTCTTTGCATTCCTCTTTTCTCCCATTGTGTTTTTAATTGCTTTTGTGGTTCCAAATGTCTATAAGGTTCTTAGTAATTCTTCATAAAGTCCTCGAATTGTTTCCAGTCTGTTCTTCTTGTTGGGATGCCTGAGTAGTCTTTTAGGTAATACGTTAGCTTGTCCATGTTTTTTAAGTCACACAGTTTTAATAACCAGTCTTCCATTGTGCTGGAATCTTTTTGTTTCCATTTCCTGGCGTAAACGATTCTGGCAGCTGTTGAACAGTAGCTGAAGAGTATGTCTTGGTTTGAGTCAAGGTTGATGTCGCTATCTGTGATTCCCAGCAGGAAGTATTCCGGTTTCAACTGGATTTTTGTATTTAATATCTTCTGGATGGTTTCCTTAATTTTTTTCCAATAGTCTTGTTATTATTGTTGTTATTATTATTATTTGATACACAACAAGTACACAGCAAACAAGATCACTATGCTGGCTTTTGTATTTGATCACACGTCAGACACTTTCCGAGTGTCTAGGACTGTGTGATGTATCGGCAAACAATGTAGGGTGGTAATTTTGTCAGCACTGATTGATTTTAGGTGCAGGCCAAGGTCTTTAGGCACTGAACCCAGTGTGCCTATCACCACTGTGACCGCACTGACTGGCTTGTGCCAGAGTCTTTGTAGTACTATCTTTAAATCCTCATATCATGTAAGCTTTTCCAATTGTTTCTCTTCAATCCTGCTGTCACCTGGGATTGCAAGATCGACGATCCATACTTGTCCAGCCGTGTCCCCCCCCCCCCCGGCAATGATTGTGAGGTCAGGAGTATTGTGCTACTCAGACTCAGAAGTCCCAGAGTAGTTTGACGTGTTCATTTTCCGTAACTTTTTCAGGCTTGTGATCCCACCAGTTCTTTGTCACAGGCAGATGGTATTTGTGGCACAAGCTCCAATGGATCATCTGAGCAACTGTGTTGTGCCTCTGCTTGTAGTCCATCTGTGCGATCTATTATTATTATTATTATTATTATTATTATTATTATTGTCAGTCTACGAATGGATAAATTTAAATCGGAGAGAGCTACTGTACTTTTCATAGTAGGTTAGCAAAGGGAAATTTCTTTTTCTACAGAAACTCTCTCCAGTTTTCACTCTAGCGATCTTAGGTCAAACTAACATTATGACTGAAGAGTGAGATAGCAATTTAAAAATTATGCACTTCAAATCAGATATGATTTTGTTTTAATTTCTTCACTTGTTCTTCACTCTAACTGTAGAGATGTCTCTTAGATTGGTTAGTTTTTTTATTACGAATTCTTCTTGCCTCCGCCACCCCCCAAAACTTTGTTCACAATGCCCATTGCAAACAAAGCCCATTAAAAAGTTGAAGTACAACTCCTGGAAAACATGGCTTTTCTGAAGAGTCAATTCACCTTTTGGGGGAACATAGAAAAGGATGACCCCAACAAGATGAGTTGATACTTCACTTCCCCCATGAGTGCTCTTTGTTGCGTCCTTTTAGTAACTATCCACTTTTTATTATCTCTGTATTCGTGTTACCTGGTGAAAGAGTGATAACTGCAAATGATATAATATATGAGGTGGCACCACCATCAATCATTTAGAGGTCTCACTTTGCTTCTCCTCACCATGTTGACATAAAGAAATTACAGTAGAGTCTCACTTATTCAACGTGAATGGGCCGGCGAATGGATAAGTGAAAATGTTGGATCATAAGGAGGGATTAAGGAAAAGCCTATTAAATGCCAAATTATGTTATGATTTTTCAAATTAAGCAGCAAAACATTATGTTTTACCACAAAAGGAGGGGGACTTTCAAATGACCCAAGAAGGCAGAGGAACTTTGGTCCAAGGATCCTCCTGCTAGAAGGGTTTTAAGCACCAAAACATCATGTTTTACAAGTCAACAGAAAAAGCAGTTCAATACACTGTAACATTATGCAGTAATTACTGTATTTACGAATTTAGCACCAAAACATTGCAATGTATGAAAACAGCTCTTGATCCAGGCGGGAGGCAGACTGCTTTGGATAATACAGAATGTTGGATGAGCAAAGGTTGGATAAGCGAGACTCTACTGTACATAAATTAGATCCCTTTATTTTGAGATATTGGACATGTTGAGGTTGGCCATAACTGTAGTATGTACACAACTGGCACAAAGATACTTGAATGTTGTCTCAGGCTAAATACAAGGCTCCCATTGCTCTACCAATTTGATCAACAAGGGAACAGACTCCTATCAATTGCAGCATCTGCTGCACAGTAAGTAGAGAATGGGGAACTTTTATGGTCCTAATGTGACCCCTAAATTAAGTACTATACAGAGATCCTGAATATGAAACAGTTAGGAGTGGATTACTCCAGACTCCACATTTGTAAGTGCCCAATAGGATTCTCGCAATCTCCTGTAGAGGAACAGTTCCACAGTTAATTTATGTATTGTTTAACTTTGAAATCATTTCTTATTTTAATTTCTACTCTTTTTTATTTTTAGGAGAAGCTAAAAATCTTCCTACTTATCCAGGGCCAAACAAGATGAGGGATTGCTACTGTACTGTAAACCTGGACCAGGAAGAAGTTTTCAGGACCAAAATAGTGGAGAAATCATTATGGTAAAATTTATTTGGATTAATTTGAATATATTAGCACTTACATATGCATATTGTAGAACTACGACTCCAAGGGTAATAATTCCCAGACTTCCAGTGGTTTGCTACAATAATGGGTAATGGTGAGTCTTGTCGAATGAATGACTTTTGGTGGAAGCCAAAAGTTGTGCTTGAGAACCTGGAAAATGCATTAAAAAGACATAATTTGCTAAGTTCATATAACTTAAACTGTGGTACTGGTCCCGTGGGTATGGGAATTATACTGTATAATGAATTTATTCAAGTGTTAAAACTCCTCTATTCAAGATTGAAACTTTCTAAGAATTGCTCACAATATAGTTATGGGATATTTACAATATTAGTGTGTACTTTTCAATAACATTAATATTTCCGTTTTTTAAAAAAACTTTGTACTGTTACAAAATTAAAAAGCAGCTCTTTAAATGATACTCCCACTCCAGTACAGCAGTGAATATTTCTTTTGTCACCTACTGATCCTCTCTGTTACAGCTGTCAGGCAGAGATAGTGTAGGTCTCTCACAAGGTACATTCGTAATTTTTTTCTGTGCCACTGTTCCTGTGTTATCTGAAAAAGGAACAGCACTTTCCAGGTTTCTGATCTGCAGAGTATTCTACATTAGTCTGATACTAATTTAGGATTTACAGTTTTTTAAGTAAGAAAAATGCTTAATAAAATCTCTCATGTTTCAGAGAGCAATTCAAATTGGTATCCAAGATGGTCAAGGATAAGCTATGCTGACACTAGGCTGTTTGCACAAGATGGTCTTATGTTGGTTATAAGGCCATTATTTGTGTGGTTTCAATAACCAATTCCATTTTTGAGGGTGTTCATTGTAGAATAGTGGTTCTTAACCTGTGGGCTGCAGACCACCAGTGGGCTGAAAGGGCAAAAATCTGGTCTGTGAGCCTCCTTCCTCTTTATTTTATTTCCGCTCCTTTCGTGCTGTCTGCCATTCCTTCCTTGTTGCTGACCATGGCATATGTTCTGTATCAGAAACCAGAGCTGATGTGGTCTATCCAATGCAATTTTCTCCATCAGCACCCCAAACGGAATCTAAAGTTGACCAAAAACCGATTCGTAACCCTTTTGGTGGAAAGTTGGAGAGTGGTCCTTGGTCAAAGTGGTCCCTGATCAAAAAAGGTTGGGAACCACTGTTCTAGAATGAAATTCCAGACCTCATTATTGTTCTTAGTGTAGTGGGATTGGGAAGAGTGAAACCAGAATTCTAAGTTCTTCCTTTGTTTTGTCATTTTTTACACTTTCCAATTTTATTTCTGAGAAATTCTGTAGGATGATGGCTTGGATGCCAGTTACTTTCTTCTTGTTATTACTGTTGTGGTTATTATTGCTAAATTAATTTCTACACTGCTTTTGATTCCTAGAAATGACTGGGCGTGATTTATCAAACAGGATTTAGCAATAGCAGCATGAGATTGAGATAATTGCAGAGATTCATTGCTGACTTAAGTAACGTTCTTTGACATCTGCTTACTAACAAAATGTCAATCATGGAAAGCTTTGACTAAATCTCCTTATCCATCAACTATGAAGAAAGACATTTGTTCATAATTCATATGCTAAAGAGGCATATCAAAATAGCTCTCTGGTTTGTCTTAAACTACAATAAATATGAATCGATCCTAGGTATTTTTAAAAAACATTTTAGCATGAGATACATTCCTGGATGGACTGTGGTTACTGGAAGCCCCAGATTATTTGAAACTCCATTAAAATAAATGACTTCTGGTCGCCACAGTTGGTCCTCCAGGTATTTTGGACTTCAGCCCCCAGTAGTGCAGTGGATTAAACCCCTGTGCCGGCAAAAGAAGAAAAAAAAAATCCCAGAAATCCCAGCCATTTTACCAGCTGATAAGAATTGTTGGGGCTAAAGTCTAAAACACCAGGAGAACTAATGATTGGGGAACCACTGCCATAAATTTATGCTGGAGGATCTGGAGCAGTGGTTCTCAACCTGTGAGTCCCCAGATGTTTTGGACTTCAACTTTCAGAAATCCTAACAGCTGGTAAACTGGCTGGGATTTTTGGGAGTTGTAGGCCAAAACACCTGGAGACCCACAGGTTGAGAACCACTGATCCAGAGATTCCTAGAGAGATATTCCTGCTAGGCATTTTCTATCTCCTCCAGCATGACTCTGTAGTAACTTCTCATGGAAGCATACCATCGAAATTCACTGGGGAACCTATGAAATGCCTAGAGATATCATTTTCACCCAGGAACTTGCAGGTGAAACGGTGGACATGGGCTACCCAGTTATGGGGATTTTACTGAAGCAGAACCAGAGCAGTAATTGAATTGCTAATACAATCAACTGATGCAAATATCGGTGTTGAAAGGAATTTCATTGAGATACGTAGGGTACACTTTTTGCCTATACCCACCACATTCCTGATGCTGTTCACCTTCCCCCATAGCTGCTATTTATATTTTGTACCACGTGCACATTAAGATCCATGTGTATAATTAACATCACATCTAGCTTGTTCTACATTGTCCAAACACTTGGGTCTGTAAACATGTATTTTCCCCACCCAATCAATTTCTTTACACAGTCCAGCCAATGATGAGACTTGGACTTGTACACTTCCTTTGCCATCTCTGCCCTTTTAAAAATTAATTGAAGGTATCATCTTTGGCTTGAAGGATATATGTTTAACAATGGTCTCCTGTTGTAGAGATCATTGTTTAGACATAACTCCAGTGTCACCCAGTCCTAAAACTCGTAGAGCAGTCAAGAGGAAAAGCTGTATCATAATGTGCCCTTAGGTTATTTGCTAATGAATGGCTGCTGTTTTGTAGGGAGGGTAAATTTTTATATGAGGGCTTTCAACAACTTGTTATGTCTGTAGAAGACAGGGCTAAACCAAACTGCAGTTATAAACATGTGCACATAAAAACACAGTTTTCTTCTGAGTGAGGATGTCTCAGATGTATGTCAAGTTGCATGTATGTTTGGAATTTTTCTTCTGAACCCATAAGATTTGCAAGCAAATGTGCTTGTGTGTGGTGTGTGTGGAGTTTAAAATTGTCAATTGAATCCCCCTCTCTTGCTCAGATAGTGAAGCTACACAGAGAGCATTTTAACATTTCAAAGATCATTAAAAAGGCTCACAGGAGGCTTTATTGTCTTCATTGACGTCACTTGGCTGGACTAATCCAATAACCCTTTCCTATTGAGAAAATAAGTCCTTTGACAGTGGAGGGAAGAAGGAAAATGCTATTTTTAGGCATTCCTATAAAATGAAAGTGGTGTGTCAGGGCTCTTCGGCAATCAAATTGCTGTTGTGTTTACATGGAAAATATATCCATTCCAAGATGTTGCCAAGGAGTGCTTTACTTCTTCTGCCACAACTTACTCTTCCTCACCATCATAACAAGTGGCAGAAGTAACAAAATTTTCAGAGTCCAAGACTGTGATACTTTGCATATCTCTGCCTGGACATCAGCTGTATGAAACACATTCACATTATCTTGTAAATATGTGTCTGATCACAATGATAGCTGTTTTCACAGTGACTCTATTGCAATCTATTTATTTATTAACATTATTTATATTCTGCCCTTCTCACCCTGCAGGGGACTCAGGGTGGATTACAATGCATATACATGGCAAACATTCAATGCTATAGACACACAACATATATAGACAGACACTCAGAGGCTATTTAACATTCCAGCTTTTCTGGCTACCAGGGGAGCTGTCGCTTCACTGTCCATTTGTGACACTGATGAAGTACTTCCTCATTCTTTGCATGCTTGCTGAAGATTTTTATGGCCTCGTACATTAGTTAAATTAGCCTCCCTGCATAAGCGGTACCTACATTTCCTACTTGACAGATGCAACTGTCTTTCAGGCTGCAAAGATCGACAGCAAGCTAACCAAATTGGTCGGAAGCTCACTCCGACCCGGGCTGGCTTTTAACTCATTACCTTTTGGTCAGTAGTGAACTTGATGCAGCTGACTCCCAGCCAACTGCGCCACAGTCAGGGTAAAGGTAAAGGTTTTCCCCTGACATTAAGTCCAGTCGTGCCCGACTCTGGGGATTGGTGCTTATCTCCATTTCTAAGCCAAAGAGCCAGCATTGTCCATAGACAGCTCCAAGGTCATGTGGCTGGCATGACTGTATGGAGCGCCGTTACCTTCCTGCCAAAGCGGTACCTATTGATCTACTCACTTTTGCATGTTTTTGAACTGCGAGGTCGGCAGAAGCTGGGGCTGACAGCGGAAGCTCATGCCGCTTCCTAGATTCAAACCTGCAACCTTTTGGTCAACAAGCTCAGCAGCTCAGTGGTTTAACCCACTGCACCACTGGGGGCTCCCCTATTATAACCTACATGTCTCCTTTTCATTGATTTTCACTCAAGTTTCTTCTAACAGTGACATCTCCAAAATCTTGAATTCATGCTGTTGATTCCTCTCCTTGGCTACCCTTCTGCTTGGCTCAGTTGCTGTTCTTTAAGCTCTTCTTTCCCATTCTAAGCAATAACCACTTCTTGGCACACTCTGGATGCACTCTTCATGTTATGTCTCTGCCACGCTGTGTGTCTGTACAAGTCCTCCAGAGCTGATAAAAAGAAGTAGGTAGAGAGAGGCTTATATGGCTTTCCACACAGCCATATAACCCAAAATATCAAAGCAAAAACAAAAATCCCACAATATCTGCTTTGAACTGAGTCCACACTGCCATATATTCCAGTTCAAAGTAGGAAATGTAGGATTTTATTCAGCCGTGTGGAAGGGGCCAGACTAAATGAAGGAGAAAGGAGGGAGATGAAGCAGGTTTGTTAATTTTAAACATGATTCTTCCTTGAACTTCACAGGTTAAAATCAAATTTTTAATGTCCCCTTATATCTCCAAAGTCAAAATGTGAACAGCTAACAGCTCAAGAGCTATGAGATGCTGTTTCGGCTGACCCACATTTTAAGAATGAACATTTTGATTCCTCTGCCCCACCCATGCTTGAAAAGGAAAGGATGATTAAGGATGACTGCTGTTACATGTAGAAACGGCTGAAATGGATTTAGGCTCCAATTAAGCATAGTTATGCCTGATTGATTATTTTCAGGGCTTAAAATGCACACAGGATTACAGCCTCAGTGAGTTCGGTAAAGAAGTCTCTGAAAGGTGTTCTGGGAGGGGAACAGCCAAGAAATAATGGCTTATTGATCCTCTTGACCATCAGCTCCTCAGAGTCCAAAATATGTAAGAAGAATATAGAATATAGAACAGTCTGAATCTGTTGAAAAGAACCATCCATTCCCAGAGACATTTTGCTTATTATTCCACATCAGAAAATAGACTTGTGTGATAAGATAAAAGTATGGGCAACTTATTTTGTAGACCATATTTTTTTATCTTTCCACTCTGTTGAGTTATAAAGAGGAGTTCTGCAACCCCCTTTTAAAAAATGTGCTGTAAGCTAAGGTACATTGGTTAAAGAACTCAAGTATGGCCTAATACAGTGTTTCTCAACCTTACTAATGCTTCAACCCCTTAATACAGTTCCTCGTGCTGTGGTGACTCCCAACAATAAAATTAGTTTTGTTGCTACTTTATAACTGTGATTTTGCTACTGTTATGAATTGTAATGCAAATATCTGATATGCAGGATGTATTTTCATTCACTGGACCAAATTTGGCACAAATACCTGATACGCCCACATTTGAATACTGGTGGGGTTGGGGGGGGGGGATTGATTTTGTCATGTGGGAGTTGTAGTTGCTGGGATTTATAGTTCACCTACAATCAAAGAGCATTCTGAACTCCACCAATGATGGAATTCAACCAAATTTGGCACACAGAACTCCCATGAACAACAGAAAATACGGCAAGAGTTTGGTGGACATTGACCTTGAATTTTGAAGTTGTAGTTCACTTACATCCAGAGAGTACTCAAACAATGATGGATTTGGACCAAACTTGGCACGGATACTCAATATGCCCAAATGTGAACACTGGTGGAGTTTGGGGAAAATAGATCTTGGCATTTGGGAGTTGTAGTTGCTGGGATTTATAGTTCTCCTACAATCAAAGAGCACTCTGAACCCCACCAACGATAGATTGGGCCAAACTTCCCACACAGAACCCCCATGACCAACAGAAAATACTGTGTTTTCTGATGGTCTTTGTTGACCCCTCTGACACCCCCTCATGATCCCTCCAGGGGTCCCAACCCCCAAGTTGAGAAACACTGGACTAATAGGAAATTAAGACCTTTGTGGCATTGGGGACCTACAAATGTGGGCCACTGATAACAAGTTGTGTTCCCTTCTTCTCTTGACAGCTAACTTTGTAAATTCACTGTGAGACTAGATCTCTGATCCAATGCAAAATCCAATGTAAAAGATGGCATGGAATGGCAACTTTAGTGTAAACATGTTTCAATCTTACTCAAGAGCAAAAGCAGTGTATTTTCTGCATATGTGTTGTTGTTACATGCCTTCAGGTCATTTCCAACAGTTTCCACCTTTCAGGCCAATCACAGTTGAGAAAATATTAGGAGACATTGTGGATGACAGTTTTATAAGAGAACATCTAAACTTTTCAAGCTTTGAATTTTAGAACAGTTTTTGTCCTACAGCTTCTAACATTTGAGAGACACGTGTACTAGTAGGTGTGGAGGAAACAATATCACAGTGCTTAAATCTAAGAATGTTTTTAAAATCTTAGTGTTTGATGTCAATTTTTTAAAAAGGCACTTTATTTATAAACTTTTCTGTGGAAAGTTTAATATAGAATTTTTTTTCAATAAATAGTTATTATTTATTTATGTCTCAAAGGGGACTCAAAGCAGCTTAACATAAAAGCATTAGCATAGCCATTTAAAATATACAAATATACGAACATTAAAACAGGATTAAATATAAATAGTATTTTAAAATTCCCAGTTAAAAAATCGTCAAAGTTAAAAACCACAGATGCAGTTCAGAGGGCTGATTGGGTACAGAAATGTCTTGTCCAAAGTTTCTTCGGCTTTAAGGGCTTTGAAAGTGTTCATGAAAAAAATGTTCACAAAGAACTGGCCATTTTTGAGCTCAATGTGGGGATGATTGTAGATATGCAATTCTAACAGAAAATGACTTGAAATACATTTTCGTGTATTCTCACGCTCATCTGGAGATGGAAAAGATGATAGTTTAAAGACACAGTTTATTCTGTACAGAAGCCAACATGGATGAGCAAAGAGCTTTTCCAACATGAGAATTTGTGCATGAACTCTGTCCCTTCGTTTTGTCTCTCCTTAGAAACATGAAATGATGAGGCAGATTTTACAGGCACAAGTTGAGGCATGTTCAGTGTCAGCTGATGTTGGGTAGGATTCATTGGCAGCCAATATGTTTTAGGTATTCTTGTTCTGCATGTGGGTTTAAGATCTCGCAATTTGTTGAACTCTAGAGATTGTAAGTTGTGTTACTATTATTTTGATGATGGTGATGATATTTATTTGTATCTCATTTTTTCTCCCCACAAGGAGACTCAAAGTAGCTTACATTAAAAGCGGTTTGGTACCATTTAAAATCTACATATATACAAAAATTAAAACAGAATTAAACATCAAAGGTATTAAATAATTCACAGTTAAATCCATAAGAAATATATTCAAAGCTAAAAACCATAGCACCCCTGGCCCCGTAAGTGATATATAAATATATATATTTACTATTCTTACATATTTATAAGGAGCACAGTGGGTTAAAGCACTGAGCTACTGAACTTGTTGACTGAAAGGTCGCAGGTTCGAATCCGGAGAGCAGGGTAAGCTCCCGCTGTTAGCCCCAGCTTCTGCCAACCTAGAAGTTCGAAAACATGCAAATGTTAGCAGATCAATAGGTACCGCTCCGGCAGGAAGGTAACTGCACTCAATGCTGTCATACCGGCCACATTACCTTGGAGGTGTCAATGGGCAATGCCGGTTCTTCGGCTTAGGAATGGAGATGAGCACCAACCCCCAGAGTTGGACACGACTGGATTTAATGTCAGGGGAAACCCTTTACCTTTACTTATATATTTACAATATGTGTACGTAATTCCACAATAACAAAACCTGTCATTTTTATATACACCAAGGTCAGCGTTCGTAGCTGAATCTAGTAATTGCTTTGCTGAATCTAGTAATTGCTTTGGCAGGTACATTGTTGTCCAAATGCATTAATGCTGGAAGTAGATGTACCTTAAGCGTTGCTAGTCTCATGGATACTTGAATTGTCCAAGTAGCTTTACTATAGATAAGCTTGGTCTCTATGTTTGCATCTAGTTCATTATGTGAAATCAACTCCTATTCAGGGTTCATCCAGAAAGATAATCAAGCATTTCTAAACATTGCAGATCAGCCAGAGGATGTAAAATTCCCTGTGACATTTTAATTGCTTTGTTTTTAAACACATTTAAAATCCATATGCAAGAGATTTGGTTTGGAATAGTCCGTTATTAGTCACTGAATATCTTGCCCTCATTTCATCCCAAAGGGGAATAGCACAATAAAAAAATGAAACTCACATTTGCAATTTCTCGGCACTGAAAATTATACGCACTGTTTTATAAATCCTAACTTGAGGAAATGGTTGATCTTAAAGACTGAATGATATGAAATGACTTCTTTTGTAATAGGAATAGGTGTTATTACATCTTAAAGTTTTAAACTACTTTTTATTAAATTTATCTTAAGGCTGCAGAAGTATTCAATAGATTTCAGCAAGACATTAATTGCTTGAGGGCTTACTCTTAATTGCTAAAGTTCATTATGTCTCAAAGCTACAAATCTAAAATGAGAAAATTGCATTTCAGAAATGCATACTGTTGCTCTCGTGTATTTAATCATTTTCTGTCACTACATCTGAATAACTACATTACTATTCTTGACCACCAGCTTGGTTATCTTATATGCATAAAAGCCTATGAGAAAAAGAAGAATCCTGGATACAGAATTCACCTGTATCTTATAGAGCCAAAGGACACCAAGAACAATTCTCTTTCACAGGTTAGAGAGCTGAATCTTCGAGAACCGAGTTCAAGTCCTCCCTGATATAGAATAATCTGTATCTCTGTCCATAACACTGCCTTCTATCCACAGTGCCTTTAGTTTCTGTCTTGACTCACTTTGTATGGACTCAATATTCAACAATTGAACGAATGGGCCTACTTTAGTTGAGACTAACCAACATGATGCCAGCCACTGTTTTTAACAGAAGTACTTTGAAATTGATATGAAAATTGGGACTATCAGTTCTGTTAGTGTGAATTTTAAGTAAATCATTTGGTCTCATGCATAGAATTGCATGATGCCATTGAGGTTTACTTATAATGAGTAGTTTTAATGCCTAAGTCATGACACTTCCCATGTAAACTGATCCATCAATTTATATTCTTCTTCCATAGTCCAGTTACATGTCCAATTACTGAAGGATTAGGTTTGAGAGAGTTTTATTTGATATTGCACCATTCAGTGAAATGTATTCTTTCTTTAGATAATGAGATAGATGGACCCCATCATAGGCTGTAAAAGTAGTTTTATATAGGCTGGATTTTGGTTAATCCTGGGTGTTTTATTACATTGCCTGGTGGATATTTAAAAGATTATTGCTCACTACCTCTGAGGATGCTTGCCATAGATGCAGGCGAAACGTCAGGAGAAAAATTGCCTCCAGAACATGGCCATATAGCCCAGAAAAACCTACAACAACCCATTATTTGCTATTTTCCTAATTCAATGTTGTTGTTTTAAAAAAATTGCATAGTGCGCCCTTGGTATCAACTGAGGTTTGCTTCCAGGACCAGCATAGATACCAAAAAGCTGTGGATCCTGAAGTCCCATTACATACAATGGTGTCACAAAATAATATCCCTTCTTCAAAAATGGCAAAAAGGTTTATTTTTGGGGTAGGGAGAATAGTTTCACACCACGAATGCTTGAATCCGTGGGTATAGGTGGCTAACTGTATATAATTTTGGGAATACTTTTATGCATACGGCCAATCTATTGAAATTGTAATGCTTTTGAGTAGCTATGAACATATTATTTCTACACATAGGATTATAGTTCCAATGTTTTTAGCTCTGAAAAGTGTGTCTCTAGGTATGTATGACCATATCTGTTTTAGTACATATACAAGGTTTACTTTGCCTAGCAGAAGTGCTTCTGATGGCACACATTGTAGAATCCAGTTTTTCTCTTCCCAAATATAGTTAAAGTCCTTCTCCAACATATTATTTCTGAGGGCTCTTCTACACATGTCTAAAAACCCGGAAGAACCAGGTGGGTGGCTAAGTGATGTTTGGGAAAAATGTGGGCAGAATAGGGTTAACAGCTGAAAAGCACATGTTTAAAAGGTGCGCTTAAAACCCTATTTCACCCCCAAAATGTGCATGACTTTATATCCCTGCAGTCAAGGAGAACATGTGACTTCTTTCCCATCCCCCTATGTGGACTGCTTCAGTGCACGTGTTTTAAAAGCCTGAAACAGCTGATTGGGCTGTCAGAAATGGAGCCATGAACACACAGGTGTCTAAAGGGAAGCACAATTGTAAAGCAATTAGAACTCTCTGCAACCATTACTTTCTTTCTTATAATATTAAACAGAGCTTTAATTAACAGTTGGATGAGGAGAGAGATACAAACTGTGCTTGTGTGTACAATGGGATCTCTGCATGTGTGCATATAAGGTCCAGTGCATCTTGTTGATTTTTTAAAACTTCTGGTAGATGCCCCCAGTCTGCCCTCCAACTTGGGGCACTTCCAGATAGGAGTTAAACCCGCACTGAAGTGGGTTTAAAAAACCTGTTTTGGTGTGGGTTTACATCCACATACCCATCAAAAACCCTGGCTTTCCAAGGTGAGGTTCTAGATGCCATCCTGGTAGCCGCCCCAAGGCCCCCCCAAAATAAGCTTTAATTTTTTTTAAAAAAAAAACTTACCAAGCCATCATTGTGGTCCTTTCTGCACAAGAAGAAATAATGCACCAGAAAACCGGGGGGGGGGGGATAAGGAGTGATTTTACTCCCCCCGTCTTCTGGCGTGTTATTTCTACATGCCAGGAGGACAGAAGGACCATCATAATGGTGGCCCAGTAAGTTTTTAAATTTAAAGTTTGTTTTGGCGGCTTGGGGAAGAGGGCCCTCTGGGCTCCAGGAGCAAGATGTCAAATGGGGATTCACCCTCAGTTAGTCCCAGGACTACTCGGGGGTGAGTCCCCACAGGCCCACTACCGCATTATACCTGGGCCTTTCAGGAAGTCCTGGATCTAAAGGGGTATCTAATTAATTTAGGGCAAAGCAGAGACACCTCAGGTAAAAGTGCTACAGACCCTGCATTTTTGGGTCTGTCTAGAAGGACCCTTGATTTTCTTCAAAAGAAGACTGTGAGGACAGCGGGGTGGGGTGGGGGGAACATTTCAGGTCCTGGGATTTTTTGCCCCACATTTAAAACCCACATTTTGACGCTGCCCGGAAGCCTTCTGAGGATTGGGATACCCCACAAAAGACCATAAAGTATGGCATAAATACCTACAACAACAACAATTCTTATCCACCTTGTCTTATGGATTAAAGTGAGGGACTGTGAAGGCTGTGACAAATCAGACATATAACAATTACATGTGCATATAAAATCAAAATACATTTAAACAAATCAATACATATTGTCAGATCCGTAATTTAAAACTCATCTGACTAGATAAAGAACCAAATAAAATGTATATTTCTACAAGTACATGCTGAAGCACATGCATATCAATCCAAAGCCCCCACTCCATACAACCCATGTGTCGTTGGTGGTGTCTTATATGGAGGGCTCAGCAATGCTTGTCCTCTTAAACTCCCAGAGATACAACTTTAGATGTTTCATTTATAAATCTGAAACCTTTCATTCTGACCTTTAAAAGCTGTATTGTCTTCCATGCTTGTTTGCTTGAAATAAAGCGGAAGTAGTAATGCAGGTCTGTTCTGCTAGACCTAAGGAATAATCGCATGGCGGTTTGAAAGTTCAAGCAATGCTTCTTTCAAAGTCAGCTAACAACATTTTTTTTGTAACCAAATGAAATACCGAAGAATTTGTCAGTATTTCACTTGGCTATATGCTTCGAACTGTCTTTATTTTCCTCTAGTTAAATAAAAACGTGAAGTGCTGCCAGTGGATGCTTAGAATGCTTACCGCACCCAACAACGATTATAGAAAGGGTGCTCTGCCCTCAGACTCCTTGAGAGTGAACTCATATGATTTCAGTTTATTTCGGGAATTATTAAAGCAAGGCCTCTTACCATTAGTAGATACTCTCAAACATTTGGCAAAGCTTGTCTTCAGATTCATGTTTTTACTGTTTGTTCTAAAAATTTGAATTCACTCAAAATTTGAATCTGTCAAAACCAATTCAAATTTTAGGTTTTCTTTGACACTAAAAATGTGGTTAATCACTGCTTGCTGATAAAGACATGTTTGCAGTGAAGCTCAGCAACATTATCTCACAAATATTGCCAGTAGGTTCCTTGACTGGTTACACTTGGTGTCTCTGTGGTAGTCAGTTGCTCAGGTTTACCCAGCTTCTGTGCAAGGTACCCAATGTCCTCAAATTTTAGAATTCGGTAGCACATTACTTCATCCCATTACTTTGGAGACAGTGGTGGCACAGTGAGTTAAACACTTGTGCCAGCCAGACTGCTGACTGAAAAGTTGGCGGTTCAAATCCGGGGTGCAGGGTGAGCTCTCATTTGTCAGCTCCAGTTTCTCATGCAGGGACATGAGAGAAGCCTCCCACGGGATGCTAAAACATCCGGGTCTCCTCTGGGCAACGTCCTTGCAGACAGCCAGTTCTCCCACACCAGAAGCGACTTTTAGTTTCTCAAGTTGCTCCTGACATGGAAAAAAAATCCTATTACTTCGTCCATGGCAAACATGGTCTGCATGAGGCTTTACTTGAAGCAGTGGCAATTTGTAGGGCAGCAAGTGAGATGAGCAGGAGAAATGTGACAATATAGGAGAAGCTTTTGCAATTGTTAGATAAAAGTTTCAGATTTGCCAGATTTGAGTTGAAGATCTACCGTTTCTAACCATCATGCTAAAGTTCTTCCATTTTGTTCCAAACAGCCCCTTTTATGGAGAAGACTTTTACTGTGAAATTCCACGGAGTTTTCGTCATCTGGCATTTTACATTTTCGATAGAGATGTTTTCCGCAGGGATTCAATCATTGGTATGTGTTTTTATATTACTTTGATTTTAAATTTAATGTCAATATTTTCTGGTATTGTGAGTTGTTCTGTACAGACAGCACTAAGCATGGCTAAGTCATAATTCTTTCACTGTTTTCTCCTAACCATACAATAGGCATTTCAACCCCATGTTTCTTACAGTTGACTTTTTCCACCTTACTCAGAGAAGGTTCTTTTTTTATATAATAATGTTATACCTTAACTTTTATAGACAAATATTAAACCACCCCTTAACTCAGTAGAGTGGCAAAAAACCTTTTTGAATGCCTGGATGGGCAAATGGTGTTGCCCTCTGTGTAGAAGGACCCTAGACTTATCCATGGTTCATAATTTTGCCCCAAAACCTGATCTCAACATATACGAGGTTGACTTATACACAAATATGTACAGTACCCGAATATACTATTAACTGATTGCTTTTTCTATGAAGAGATTAATGAGCTCTTATTAATTACTGAAAGTTTGGTTTAGTTTTTCAAACTCTTGTTTTCATACACTTAAAACTTGGTGTCTTAAATTCCTGACTCTTTTTGGAGCATTAAAAAAACAATAAACACAACTCAGTTATCTTTAGCTTTTTGTTTTTAAGAGAAGCAATACCAGGTTTTGTTTTGTTTTTATGAACATTTTGTCTTGGAGGTTTTCCAGACCTTAGATGGAGAATAGAGGAGTGGGAAAAGCAAATATTATGACATTATTGCAAGAGGAAAGGGGAAAAAAGCGGGGGGGGGGGGGTAGGGAGTAATATCAGGATACTGGAACAGGATGAAAGAGACAGAAATAAAGTTTGTCCCAAACTTTTGGATGAGCAAGCATAGAATGATAGTTATAAGAATGTGTACAGTGTGATGATTTGAGCACTGAACTGTTAAGCCTTTTATTCTGATTTTGGGCTTGACTATAGTGGTGGATATTATCAAACTCAAATATTTCACTCATCCATCTGTACTACTGTGAGATATAATGCTAGTTTCTCTGGCAGAAGTTGAACATAGAGTTTCCTTAGAGGGCCTAGGGAGGACATATTAATCAAATCTGCAAATAATCCAATCCTCAGAGGTTAAAACTACAAATGTGGAGGACTGGCTGTTGCATAAATGAAAGAACTAAATGTTTTAAGAATGTTTTGAGTGTTTTGTTGTCTAGGTTGGTATCCCTAGTTACTAAATTATATTTTTGGTTTTTATTTAAAGTTGTGTCTTTTTTGGCAGGTTCTTCCTTTCTAACAACTGTATGCCGGGCAGGTACAATACACTGCTCTCCATTCCTAGGAATATTTTTATCCATTGAATTTAATTCCTGAAAATAGACAGACATTAGATGTGGATTGCTTTTTTTTATTAGAACATTAAAAATGTGCAAATGTCTTCCCAGAGTATCAGCTGATCTACCTATTGGCTGCTAGAGACCAGTTTATTTAATGCATTTGCTAGGTGGTATTGAAATGGCAAATATGAAGTGCCACATGAGAAGAAGTTTCGACCACCAACTGGGATTTAAACAGAGCCAATCATTTGTGATCCATTCATGACTTGAGTCGCAGGTTCCTGAAGGGATCCCCATGAAAACGGGGTATAAGGAGTACACAAACCCCCATCTCCACAAAATGAAATCTTGTCCCATGTGAAAACTGCCACAGCTGTTACAAATAATGTCTTAAGAAATGAGTGTAAGACAAAATATAATGTCACTCTTTGAAACAAAGATGTAGATTGAGGATGACCGGGTAGGATGACACCATAATGAGGATAGTTGGCATGTAGAGTTTTGTTTTATATGTAATGGTGGCAAACAGGAGTTGAAGTAGGTTCTTGTGGGTTTTTTCGGGCTATAGGGCCATGTTCTAGGAGTTGAAGTGTCTAGACTCCCTGCGGAGCATTACCAAATAATCTGGAATTGGCTGCCCCTCCCACCACATGAAATATTGGGCTTCTTGGAGAATGACAACATGGCATATCAAGAAAAGAATGACCCCTGATCCTCAGCTGGGAATTACAGCGAAGTTCCCTAGGAAGTCAGGAAGCATTTCATCTGAGCATTTTAATGCTTACATTGTTTATATGTTTTTTTACACAGATCTGCATGTTCATGTATGTGTATAGATGACAACCTACAATGACAGTACACTCCTCCCATAGTCCATAGGGAACATGTTTTCAGTCTTCACATGGATATATGAAACCATGACCAATAGCAACCCCATTTGAAATGAAGGACATCTGGCCCAAGAATACTATAGAGTACTGTAGGACTTAGAAAATGCCTTGAGAGGGCATATTTTGTCAAATGTAAATAAATGAAACCGTGATTACTGGTCCTGTGGATACTGGAGCAAAATGTATTTAGGATCATGTAATTTGGAATTCAAGTTTTTCTACAACTATAATAATTGACTTCATATATAATTGACTTCATATTTTCATATATAATTGACTTCATATTTTAATGACAGTTCCATTAATACAATGTGTTGTAATGTGTCCACTAATGTTTTGTTTTGTTTTGTTTTTGTTTTTAATGGAAATAGACTTGCCCTTTCAGTTTAACAAAGCTTTAAATTATTTAAAATATCAACAGATTAAAATGTTTTTTGAAAAATACATAATATAGACTATTGTATCGTTAGGATGTCACTAAGATGCCTGTTTCCTCACTGATTTCCCGTATTTTTTGTCCCTGTTTACTTGTGGTCTAGCTTGTGTTATGAGCAACTCCGAACCAAACATTTCTAAACCAAAATTGATAATGTTTCCTGTGTCCAAAATAGCATAGCATCCATGACAAATTCAAAAGGCAAGAGACATTTGCAGAAAGATAACATTTCAGAGCATCTTAGTGCATGACGTTTTCACTGGTAAAGCAACAGAACTGAAAGGAATTCCCACAATCATACTTTATTTACAGTGTTATGTTTTACCACTATGCTTTCATGGTTCTTTTATACAATGGAGGCTATTTCCAGCTAATGAATGTGCATATGTTGTGTGTATTTGACATTTTCTTTAAGGAAGTGATTCTGTTTTGAGGAAATCATGTTATGTTTGAACAGCACTGAAGTTGTAATGTGCAGTTGCTCTTTCACCTAGTGGGACCATTGCAGTTTGAAAACATTTGGAACTCTCTTTTGGCAGCTGTGCAAGTGGTCCCAGGCACATATTATTACTTTTCAGACACTTAGAGAGGTTTTTTTGTACACAGCATGTTCCCAAAAGCAGAATAATGGGAGGCAACTTTCACAGATTTTTCTCCTTGTTCTCTCACCCCTCTGGATAAATCTACTATGAGTCTTTGAAAAAATGAGAGGGGATCCACGAGGAGAGAATAATTAACAGAGGGGAATAATTTCTCAGCCATTGTTGCCATCCACTAGACCTTTGTCCTAGTAATGAACAAATGGAGCCTTCCATTAGCAGAAGCCTAGTTAGTTTTCAAGCTGTAAATAATGCAATTCCATACATGTCTTATCAATATGAAGACCTACAAATTCATGTTCCATGCACAGAATTACTGTCAAAGCTTGCCTGCTTTCTTTTAAAAGAGAGGCATGAATTTTATCATTGTTACAGCAAAAGTATAAATAATATTAAATTGGTAGCTGTTATCACAAACCTAAAAGTATAATCTGCTAAACTATCCAAGAGAGAATTAATATAACATTTAGTTGTGTTAAGTAGGGGCCTCAAAAAGAACCCCAGGCCGAATCCAGAGAGTAGCTGAATACCAGAGACCTCGGCAGGCATGTAATAAAGAGTTCAGCGTCTGTGACCCTCAGTTAAAAACAGGAAACATGCTGCATCATCTGATCATTTAGCACTTCTCCGAAGGAATAAAAGAATGCTTATACTGGGTATCTTTCATGTGACAGATGCACAATTATGTCTGGTCTAATTTACTAAGTGGTCAAACCAATGAAGAAGCTAAAGCTTTCATTTTTGTTTGAAACACAAGGCTCACTCTATAAACATGAGAATCTCTCTATTAAGCACAGTTTTCTAGGAAGCCTAGAGTTGGAACCTGGGTTCCTTGAAATGCTGCTTGGAAAAAGAATATTCTAAAATGTACAGTAGATATTGTGCTACATCCAAATTTTGTACAACTTGATTTTTCCAAATCCTCTGTCAATGGTTTAGATCCAGAGCCATTCCTTGTGTGGGTAGGAGACCACATTCACAGATGCAAAGTACCCTGCTGAATTCTTTCAATCTTTGTGATGTATCTCTCATCATGGGATAATCTAGAGCAGTGCTTCTCAACCTGTGGGTCCCCAGATGTTTTGCCCTTCAACTCCCAGAAATCCTAACAGCTGGTAAACTGGATGGGATTTCTGGGAGTTGTAGGCCAAAACACCTGGGGACCCACAGGTTGAGAAGCACTGTTCTAGAGGGACCATCTAACTGAAAAGAGACAGGGAAGCTAAGAGAAGGAGTCAGAGATCTTTATTTCCATGAGTATTGAAATGTGGATGGGTTGGTCAGCAGTATCATTGAAAATAATTAACAACTGGTTCTGGAGATTTGTGTTTATTTATTTATTTATTTATTTATTATTTGCATTTATTGACCGCCCCTCTCAGCCCGAGGGCGACTCGGGGCGGTGAACAGCAACAAAGAGAACAGTGTACAATAAGTCAAGACAATACAGACCAGACAATACAAACAAACATGTACTTATGCTAAAATCCGCTTCGTCAAGTCCTGGGGTCATAGCCAAATTCATAGTCCTAGTCCATTCCAGAGTCGTTCAAGATACACTCAGTTGAAGGCCTGCTCGAAGAGCCATGTTTTCAGGCCCCTACGAAAGGCCATCAAAGAGGGCGCCTGTCTAACTTCAGCAGGGAGGGTGTTCCACAGCCGGGGGGCCACCACCGAGAAGGCCCGCTCTCTCGTCCCCGCCAGACGTGCCTGTGAGGCAGGCGGGACCGAGAGAAGGGCCTCCCCGGATGATCTCAAGGCCCTCGTGGGCTCATAGGCCAAGATGCGGTCTGCAAGGTATTTTGGGCCGGAACCGTTTAGGGCTTTGTAGGATAACACCAACACCTTAAATTGGGCCCGGTAGCGAATCGGCAGCCAGTGGAGCTGGGACAGCAGGGGCGTTGTATGCTCTCTGCGTCCTGCTCCCGTTAACAACATGGCTGCCGCGCGTTGGACTAGCTGAAGCTTCCGGGCCGTCTTCAAGGGTAGCCCCACGTAGAGAGCGTTGCAGTAGTCGAGGCGGGATGTGACCAAAGCGTGTACCACCGTGGCCAAGTCAGACTTCCCAAGATACGGGCGCAGCTGGCGCACGAGCCTAAGCTGTGCAAATGCTCCCCTGGTCACCGCTGAAACCTGAGGCTCCAGGCTCAGCGATGAGTCCAGGGTCACACCCAAGCTGCGAACCTGCGCCTTCAAGGGGAGTGCGACCCCGTCCAGCACAGGCTGTAACCCTATACCCTGTTCGGCCTTGCGACTGACCAGGAGTACCTCTGTCTTGTCTGGATTTAGTTTCAGTTTGTTCGCCCTCATCCAGACCATTACAGCGGCCAGGCACCGGTTCAGGACTCCGACGGCCTCCTTAGAAGCAGGTGGAAAGGAGTGACAGAGTTGGACATCATCTGCGTACAGGTGACACCGCACCCCGAAACTCCGGATGATCTCACCCAGCGGCTTCATGTAGATGTTAAACAGCAAGGGGGACAAGATGGAACCCTGAGGAATGCCACAGATCAACGGCTGTGGCGCTGAACAGGAGTCCCCCAGCAACACCTTCTGAGTACGACCCTCCAGAAATGACCGGAGCCACTGCAAAGCAGTGCCCCCAAGACCCATCTCTGCAAGGCGCCCCAGAAGAATACCGTGGTCGACGGTATCGAAGGCCGCTGAGAGGTCCAGGAGCACCAACAGGGACACACTCCCCCTGTCTAGCTCCCGGCGCAGATCATCTACTAAGGCGACCAAGACCGTCTCGGTACCATGTCCCGGTCTGAAACCAGACTGTGCCGGATCCAGAATATCTGTGTCTCTCAAGAATACCTGGAGTTGTGAGGCCACCACGCTTTCCATGACTTTGCCCAAGAAGGGAAGATTGGAAACAGGCCGAAAGTTGTCCAATTTAGTGGGGTCGAGTGATGGTTTCTTCAACAGCGGCTTTACAACAGCCTGTTTTAGGCTCGCTGGAAACTTGCCTTCCCGAAGGGAGGCATTAACCACCACCGTTACCCACTCGGCCAATCCCCCTCTGGCCTCCTTCAGAAGCCAGGATGGGCAGGGGTCTAGGATGGACGTGGTGGGTCTCATTCCTCCAAGTATCTTGTCCACATCCTCGGGTTTCACAAACTGAAAAGAATCCAACAAAATCGGACAAGCAGGTGCTTGTGTCACATCCACAGAGACTGCATCTAATGTGGCGTCCAGCCCAGAGCGGATCAAAGCGACTTTGTCTGCAAAGAACCGAGCAAATGCTTCGCAGTGCGCTGCCGAGTTGTCAGGGCTCCCACCTGAAGTAGGGGGAGTTAAAAGACCTCTGACAACCCGAAACAACTGCGCTGGACGGTTTTTTGCAGACGCAATAGTGGCCGCAAAGAAAGTTTTCTTTGCGGCTTTTATTGCCGCGGCATATGCCCTTAAAAAGGACACAAACCGTGTTCGGTTTGACTCGCTTGGGTCTGAGCGCCACACGCTCTCTAGAACCCTCTTCTTTCGCTTCATCGCTGCCAGCTCCTCAGTAAACCAAGGGGCTGGTTTAGCTCGGTTACTCGAGAGGGGACGTTCTGGAGCGATCTTGTCAATAGCCCTGGCCATCTCCCCGTTCCAGAGAGCGACCAAGGCCTCGACATGATCACCTACCGCAGCGGCGGGAAACTCCCCAAGAGCCGTCAGGAATCCACTCGGATCCATTAGCCTCCTGGGGCGGACCATCCTAATGGGTCCCCCACCCTTGCGGAGGTTAGGGGGCGCAGTGAGCCTAAATCTAATCAGGAAGTGGTCGGACCATGGCAACGGAGAGATAGACAACTCCTCCACACCGCCACCCTGCTCCCATCCCTGACAGAAAACCAAGTCCAATGTGTGTCCAGCACAGTGGGTGGGGCCAGTTATTCGTTGGGACAGCCCCATGGTTGCCATGGCGGACATGAAGTCCTGAGCCGCACCTGTGAGGGTTGCCTCGGCGTGGATGTTGAAGTCCCCCAGCACAAGAAGCCGTTGGGACTCCACCGCCAGGCTCGAGACCACCCCCGCTAGCTCAGGTAGGGAGACCGTAGTGCAGCGAGGTGGACGGTACACTAGCAGAATCCCTATTCTGTCCCGGTCACCCACCCTCAGGTGGACGCATTCAAAATTTGTGGTCTGCGGGATGGGGTTCCTGGTTAGATGGATGGAATCTCTATAGACCACTGCGACACCGCCTCCCCGTCCTCCGGCTCTTGGTTGGTGTTGCACGGAGAAACCTGGAGGACAGAGCTGGGAGAGGTTTACGCCCCCCGCTTCGTCCAACCAGGTCTCCGTGATGCACGCCAGATCTGCCCGCTCCTCCAGGATTAAATCCTGGATCCAAGATGTCTTTCCGTTGACAGACCTGGCGTTCAGCAACACCACCTTCAAGCCAGAGGGCCCGCTCGCCTGGTTACACCAATTTACCTTCGGAGACCGATTGGGAATAGTTAATTTAGATAAGCGATCCGAATTAAGCCGAATTCGAGGTCTCCGTCTCCCGCATCTCCTCCTTCCCACCACGACCTCTATGGGGGCCCCTCGGCTAGTGGAACACCTCCCCCCCTCCATGCCGCAGTTCCGAGCCATACGATCCCTTTCTCCTACATTTGTTGTTAGGCTTATAGGTTCTTGCCAACATCCCCTCTCCTCCTCCTCCCCCCTCCCCACCACATCTTCACTCATAGGCTCCAGAACCCCACCCCTTCTGCCCCCTCCGCTACAGAAAAGCAACAGGAGCAATACACAAATGGGGGCAGGGGACCACATGGGTAGCAGCAATACAGATGGTAATTGATGTTCCGACTACTACAATGGGACAGTTCGTAAAGTGCTAGAATTAGGAGCAGTTCGTCAGTAATCGTAGTGATCGTAATTAGTTAGCAGCAGCACACATTCATAAAGGCACACTAACAAAGTGCAAGATCTAACAGCACATTAACAAAGTGCAAGGTCTAGAGGCACATTGATAAAGTGCAGATCTCAATAAAGTGCTAAATCTAAAGTGCTATACTTAGTGATAATAAAGTGCGGCACAGAGGGACGGGGAAGGGGAGTAAGTGCTGGTGCAATCTGGCAATCGATGGCAGGCGCCTAAGTGCTCTAACCTATTACAGATGGCAGATGACAACAATGGCTGCCCGGAATGGACTGGTTGGTATTATACAACTCCCTGTTATGGGTAGTAATGATGGTAATTAATTAGATATAGCCATGACCCCAGAGTATCTGGACGGATTGTAAGCCAGCGGATGGGCTTCCGGGGTTGGTAACTCGGGGGATGGGGCAGCACGGATAGACAGTCAACACTCTTGCTCAGCGAGAAAGCCGGTCTACACATAGGCGGTTCTACACAATGTTCCGGCCTCTGTAGGAGTCACAATGAGGCTGGAGAACTCGCCAAAAGCTGGAAGGTGGAGGCGGACTCGCCCGGCACACGGTGATCCTCACCGGGCGGCTCTTCTAGGAACCTGGCCTCTGTGTCGATGGGATGGACTCACTTGCAGATGGAGGGCAGGGGTAGATTCGCTTGACGAGGGGGGGGGGCCCGCCTGAAGATGGAGAACAGGGGCGGGCTCGCCTGAAGATAGAAGCAGCCCCCCGGACTCGCCTGACGATGGAAAACCGCCTCTCGACTCAGCCACAGCTCGGCGCCGGCACTATCCTCCCAGTAGCGGCTGCGGAGGCCGGGGGGCGCCCGGCCTCCCCAGCCAGCGACCGGCGGTGTAGCGATGCAGCAGTCCGGCGGCGGCGATCACTCCGCGGTGGCGGCCCTGCGTTCGGCTTCTCCACCCGCGGCAAGCGACGTCAGGCCTCTTTCCCCAGCCGCCTGCAGTGGCGGTAGATCGGTGGCGGCGACGCGGTCCGGCAGGGCCAGGCCGCACCCGGCCTCCTCCTCGGCTGCGGCGGTGGGGTGGGGATGGGATGGTTCGGCGGCGGAGGTGGCCCGGTGGCGGCCGGGCCGCGTTCAGCCTCCTCCCTCAGCTGCCGGCTGCCGGCGGTGACTTGGCGGCAGCAGCAATCCCGCGGCGGTCCGGTGGTCTGACCGCGCAGCACTCGGCGTCTCTCCCGGCCGCGGAGTGATTTCGGCGGCGGAGATTCGGCGGCAGCGGCGCTCACCCTTCGGGGCCGGCGGTAGCGGCGCCCCGACAGTCCAGCAATGGCGGCGACCCGGCCGCCCCAACGACAGTCACCCCGCCAGCAGCGACGATGGAAATGAGGCTAGCGGCGGCGGACTGTCTGGCGACAGCGGCGGACTGTCCCGCCCGGCCCGGGAACCGCAGCGCCAAGCAGGCCGCAAGGGTAAGATGGCGGCGGGTGTTGCCTCCTTGACAGCAATGTCTGATGCTTGCTCCAGCCTATCAGCAGCATATATGGTGAAAGATGGAGCACTCCGTGTATCTGCACCCCCAGCTTTCACTCACAGTTCCAGACATATCAGTCTTTTTCTGTCTTTTACCCTTCTTCTTCTACTCTGGCCAGTTATACCTCTTCCTCTTTGCTATTCCTGTTCCTCTTTTAAACTCCCCAGCCTTTTTATCTTTCAACAACTGAAACAATTAGTTATAGCAAACTGGTGCAAATCAAAAAAGATCCCATATGATCCCACTTACCAAGTGCATGCTCCACTGGACAAAAAAATCTTAATTTCTAATCCAATGTGTAGGATTACACTAATACAGTAGTATTGCTCTTCTTACTTATTTAGGTGGTCCCTCATTCTCCAAGTATGATGGCCTTCCAAGTGCAGTGTCTCTTGGCAGTGGGTACATAGGTGACTGTGGAGCCCTATTTTTGATCTGTATGTTCTTCCGCAGTGAGGGCTTCGGTTTCCAGGTGGAAGGCAGTCCCAGTTAGGGTTAGCTTGACATGCCTTGCTCTTTCCCCCTTTCACCTTTCATTTGTGCCTCTTCGAATTCTGCAGCACTGCTGGTCATAGCTGACCTCCAGTTAGAGCACTCAAGGGCCATGGCTTCCCAGTTCTCGTTGTCTATGCCACAGTTGTTGAGGTTAACTTTTAAGCCCATCTTTAAATCTTGTTTCCTGTCCACAAACATCCCATTTTCCGTTCTTGAGTTAGGAGTATAGTAACTGCTTTGGGAGATGGTGATCGGGCATTTGGACAACATGGCCAGTCCAGTGGAGTTGATGGCATAGGAGCATCACTTCAACGCTGGTAGTCTTTGCTTCTTCCAGCACGCTGACATTTGTTCGCCTGTCTTCCCAGGAGATTTCCAGTATTTTTCGGAGACAGTACTGATGGAATCATTCCAGGAGTTGAGTGTGACGTCTGTAGACAGTCAACATTTCACAGGCATATAGCAGGGTTGGGATGACAATAGCTTTATAAACAAGCACCTTGGTATACCTACAGATGTCCTGATCCTCAAACACTCTCTGTTCCATTCAGAAAAATGCTGCACTCGCAGAGCTCAAGCAGTGTTGTATTTCAGTGCCAATGCTGACTTTTGTGGAGAGCTGGCTGCCAAGGTAGTGGAAATGGTCAACAGTTTCTCATGCTCTTCAGTCACTTAGCAATTGTTTGACAAAAGTCTCTTAACATTTAATATGATTCTTTTAATATGGACATTATGGTTTAGGAGCTGAATTATCCTCCTTCTGACTGTACTTTTCAGTTGCTTTTCAGCCCACTAGAGTCCCACAGTGAAGCACAATAAAATATATATTTGAAACTTCCATTCAAAAGAGATTTGGGGAAAAAAAGGTAATCCAGTTCTGTGTCCTACTAGTGCATTTTGCATTAGCTGTAGCTTCTGGACATTTTTCAATTGTAACCCCAGGTAGCAGGCATTATAATGGTTTCAACAGGTGGAAATTAGGGCATGAATTGCTGCTCTAAAACATGACATTTTAGAAATTGGCACAGTTGGTGCAAAAAGAAGGATTTGTTTTCAAAAACAATTTCAGGCTAGAAATGTAACAAACAAAAATATAACAAATCATATTGATTATTTTTGAAAGGGGGGAAATATTATACTCACATCTTCTTTTTTTAAGCAGAGAAGCCATAGGGGTAGGAATTAACTGATTTTGTTTCTTCTGAGTGTGGTGTGTTGTTCCATTCGGTTGCATGGTAAAACAGTTAGATCAACTACATCAACTAACTTTCATATCCAGCCAGTATGGATAGATAGTAAACCATAAGATTATCACTTCATAAGATTTATCCATTGACTTCAGTTCTGTTGACTTCAGTTCTATATTGACAACCATATTGACAACCTGTAGGAAATTGCAAGAGAATGAAGTGCTTTGTTCTCTGTAAATAAGGCGAAGAGATCAAGTGTTATAGATAAAAGGAAGAAGAAGAGGAAAAGCAATATATTATATTGGAGCGATTAATGGCACAAACACTTGAAGCACCAGCCTTCAATTTATGTTTGACATTCTTCAGGCACAACGAAATGTTGTTTTCTCAGGTGAAGTCAGTTCTAATGTCTTCTTTTTCCCCTGCCACCACTTTCCTTCCCTGCCTAGTAATTCACAAAAGTGCATGATAAATTAAAAGATTAAGCACGGTGTATTTGCATACATAACCTTGCAGGTGGCTAAACTGTAATTAACACTGAGCCATCTTGACTTGGGAATTTGTGATGTTTAATTGCAAGATGGTGCCTTTCCGCTATGTTTTTTTTTTTAAAAAAAAAAAAGAAAAATCTGTCACAGCAGTGCTTTGCAAAAAGATGCCAGTTGGGCTTTGCAGTGCTGCCTTCAAGTTACAGACAGGCTTGCTTGGTGATGTGGATTGAAGTGGATCTTTCTTGTTCCACTTTACACAGTGCCTCACTACTTTCTGTCTGGCCAATCAGGTTGCTCTTTTCCTTTTTGGGAGGCCTTTCCACACAGCCCTATATCCCAGAATATCAAGGCAGAAAATCCCACATTATCGGAGTGTGGACTCAGATAACCCAGTTCAAAGTAGATATTGTGGGATTTTCCACCTTGATATTCTGAGATATAGGGCTGTGTGGAAGGGCCCTTGGACTTCAGCTGCAAGAGTCTTAGCCTGCTTGGCCAGAAGCTGGAGGTTCAAAGTATCTGTAAAGCCGAAGCCTGGGGACCATTGGGCTCAGCTGTTTTGAAAAAAGAAGAAAATATTTCTTTTCATATACAAATTTATTGTTTGTAAAAAAAATACTTATGTATATCCAGCATCATATTTTTGTCTTGATGTCTTTTCAGGAAAAGTAGCAATATTGAAAGAAGATTTACAGAAGTACCATAATAGAGACACGTGGTTTCAACTGCAACATGTTGATGCTGATTCAGAAGTACAGGTGAGATAGTTTCTTTCCTTACTAAATTGAGGGCTGCATAGTGTTGGTGACCACAACAATGAAAAGACAATTATTATTGTAACTAAAGAGTATTGCATTGAGAATTCTTCAAGAAGTCACTGTCCAACAACTGTTGTACATATTGCTTCTTGACCTTTTGGCTAAGATGAAGTGTAGTATCCGTTGTACATAGACTGACACCAATAACTTGATTTTGTAAATCCATCTGTGTTGTAACAAGCGTACTTCAATCTGCTATCGATTTCATTACAAACCCCTAAATTTCCTCAACTTGGAAAGAGGAAATACTGCAGATCTCAGATAACGTGATTGATTTTGCTATGTAGTTGCTGTTGCCTGCAATGGAAATTCATTACAAGTTGAGCATCCTTTATCTGGAGTTTTGAATTGTTCTAAAATCTGAAATCTTCCTCATGGATGGCTGAGACAGTAACACCTTTGCTTTTTGATGGTTTCATGCACAATATTATTTTAAAACATTGTATAAAATTACCTTCTCACTATGTGGATTAGGAGTATATAAAACATAAATGAATTCCATAATTGATTGACACTTGTATTTTTTAATTTAATGATACTTATTTGGACACTTAAGAGTAGAGGCACATACCTAGAAGTCTGTAGTTGCTGATAGACCAATAATCCGAGGATCCTGGGAGACATAGAGGTCACTAGTGCTCTGTGCTTACCCATATTTCAAATGTAAACAATTTACCACATTGTTAAAGAAACTAACCAGGAACTGGTTTCTAATTGCATATGTATGTTTTCTCAGTTTAACAGGATACATCTTTACCTTTTGAATTCTTGTGGATTTTTATTTTGCAAATTATAACTGTGAATCATTTCATACTCATGATAAGAAAGAAGTTCTACTTTGTCAATTTATTTTCTGGGTATTAGCTTAGTGATTGTTCTGGAAATGTAAAGTCCCCTTCATTGTGACAAGGAAGGCAGAAGCTGAAGTAGATTTGACTGTAACTTGAGGAGGGAGGATGCCTCTCCCTCTGCTCCAATCTGGAAAGTTTAAAATGTGACACATAAAGCGTTTAACAGGAAAGGGATAAACAGAACAAGATGTGAATCAAAAAGGAAATCTGTTGAGGAGATATCCTACTTACATGTGGAAAGGATGCATGTTGTGAAGTAATGAGTGCAGCCTAAATTCAGGAATTGTTTCAAGCCAAGATATTAGGGCTGGGCGGTTTCGTTCGTTAATTTTGTATATCGTTTTCCCCCCGTTAATTTCCCATATACGAAACGATATCAAACTTTTTTCCAAACCCGGAAGTGTATTTTCAAAATCGAAACAGCATGCGCCAAATATTTTTGTATTTCCGTCCATTTCGGAAATACGTAAGATGGCTAGATGCTTGCTGGGAGCTCTCCTCTCTCTCCTCTCCTTAGCCAGTCAGAGCCTGAAAGAGGAGGAGGAGGAGGAGGAGAGGGCGGGGAAGGCGCCGGCTGAGCAAGCGAGCGAGAGGGCGAGCGACCCTCAGTGGGAAGGCAGCCCCGTCCCTCCTTCCTCACCTTTGCGGTGGGTGTGCTTCGGAGGAGCCGGGCCCGACTCGGCGGCAGCGCTTGAGGGCCCGCCAGAGTGAGTGCCTGCCTTCCCTCCTTTCCCCTCTTCTTTTCTTTCTTCTCCTTTCCCTCCTCTTGGTGGAGAAAGGGAGAGAGAGAGAGCCCGCAGGACTCAGGAGGGTGGAACAGAGCTGGGAGCAGCGGGGAGGCTCAGTCTGTTTGCCCTGTGGCTCTTTTTGGCAAGCATTTTCTGCCAAATATTTTTTATTATTATTAAAAAAAATTAATAATTAAATTAAAAAAATATTGAAAAAATATTGAAAAAAATTTCGTTGATGCTTTGCGCATGTGCAACCGCGGGCGCCATCTTTAAAAAACATTTTGTAAATATTAACGAAATTTCGTAAATACCAAACTTTTTTTTATGGAAAATTTCGGATATATTTTTAAATACAAAACGCTGAGGCACCCTAAAAACGAAACGATATTAGAAACAAATTTTTCCGTTGTTACCCAGGCCTACAAGATATGAAACCACTGAATCTATTTGTTAGATCCAGGGCCTCACCAAATCTTAGGACGCTTCCTTTCCAATCCAATGACGGAGGGGCACACTGCCCATCCCCCAATATAGCTGAATTTCCAGCGACGGCGCCACCCACAAATAGAGTGGAAGCATCATACAATGCTTCCCTTTCAGCACGGGACCCTTTCCCGTGCTGTGCTGGCTCCAATGTGATGGGGGAAGCATCACCCTGAAGGAGCGATGCGCAGAGCAACAAATTCATCTCAAGATCTTTGGCGAAGCCTGGCGAAGCAAGATGTTTCACCTGGCTTTTGCGATAAGGTCATAAGTGAATCAGTGCATTGAATATTAATATTAATTCCCCAAGTTTCCACTGCTTTAATAGTTATCCTTTAGTTCGGACTAGCAAATGAATTTGGTCACAGTTTGATTCTGATCCTGGCTTATTTTCTGTTATGATAGTTTAAACAAACCACAGATCCCTGCATTCAGATATCTCTAGGACCAGTTGTTTGTTTCAGTTTTAAAGCAAATTTTCTGACCTTAGTTTTAAACAATTCGGGGTTTTTTTTCATCCTTCCACGGAGACATGAAAGTGCAAGAGAGAGGTATCTACTTATATTCCTGGAGCATAAAGTAAGGCATTAATTCAATGATTGACCTTGAGAACATTCAGAAGGACAGGAATACCCTGAGGAGGTAGCAACTCAATTACAGTCCAATGAAGAGATTTCCTATCTCGTTTCAAAACCTGCTTGAAAGAGACTGGTGAAAAGGAGAGGAGGAGCATTAGGGAGGTTTTTATTTTCCCCTAATTACAACTAGGAAAGATGAACAAGGAGGACTGAATATCTTGATATAAACCTCAGTCTCAATTTTCTACCTCCTGATCCCACAAACAGGAATTACTATTTCAACAATTTCTGGTTGCCTATATCGACGGCAAGAAAAGCAGTTTCAGTATACAAGTGCAGGTCTATTTGTAAGTTTTTGATGGAAAAACGGATAAAAGTAATTATATCTGTCTCCCTTGCCCAGGCATCTCTTCATATCTGAAGGTGTGGAGTAAGTACATTGCAAATATAGTGCAACCGACTTATCCATGGATTTTATCTAAAATGTTTGTCGGCCTCCCTTGGTTTTCCAGTGTGGTTCTATAGCAGGCTTGCACAAGACATGGTCTTCCAGATAGTTGGGTCTCCACCTCTAGAAGCCCTGGCCAGCTTGTCCAATGGTCAGGAATTCAGGGAGGTGGAGGGCCATGGGTTTTGCAGGCCTCTTCTATGATATGCTTCTAGACCAGTGATTCCCAACCTTTGGTCCTCCAGATGTTTTGGACTTCAGCTCCCAGAAATCCCAGCCAGCTTACCAGCTCTTGGGAATTGGGGGAGCTGAAGTCCAAAACACCTAGAGGACCAAAGGTTGGAAACCACTGGTCTAGACCAAATATAGTCAAAATACAGGGTTTACTATATCAACTGAGGTCTTGGAATGTATTCTCACAGTTATGGGGGTCATACTATATAGAATCCCAAACTTAAAAATCAGATAAATTAGAGACAGTTCTAAATCTATTTCAACTTTACATTTGTTCATACTGCTGATGAAATTTGGAGTAGAACATTTTGTTTCTGGAACTAGATTTTCACTAGATTGTGATATAAAAAGTAATAACGAATTACCGTCTAGGCTCGGAGTGTATAATGTACAGTGAATGATACTGGGTGTTGGCCTTAGCTAAAAGATGAGCAGAAGTTTAAAAACACACACAGAGAGGCACACGAACACTGCAATAGAAGTATGTCTTCCTGTGGGAAATAAGCGTTTCCTTTTATCACGTGAAGCGAGCCAATATTCATATGGCCCTTAGTGTGGTTTTTTTATATTTACTGTAATTTGAAAACACTGTTGGGAGTTGTTTGTCCAACAGTACTTTGCAGGAGCTTGCTGGTTCTTTATAATTTGAGTCCTTGTGTCATGTAGCAAGTATTTGTGAAAATGTCTAGTTAATTAGAGACATAGGGCTTAAATACTAATTTTAAGCATGGTGCTATTTCAGGACTGTTTATCGCTTCCTGTATTTTTGCTTTGTAAAAACCAGCTTCATAATACCACATTTGGAGCATAATGATAAGTCTTTAGAAGACATGGATTACATTATCTTTTTTGTGTGTGTTAGGGTTTTTCCTCTGTTTTGTAAACTGTCAAAAGAGCTTGGACTATGGGCAAAAGAGAGAAATGTAGCTTACATAAATAAAAAGGAGTGTTTACAACATGGGGATGATTTCTATGCATATGAAATGGTCCCGTATCCCACCAAAATGAAACATTGCACCTTCTAGTACTGGTGAGGGGCTGTAAAAGGAAGATCATAGTCAGTGAAATTCTACAGATGCATACAAAGAGAAAGAGATGTTCTTTGCAACCACTGCTTCAAAAAGCTGTAGACGTTTCCAGGAACTTAGAAGACTGAGTTGGCTGTATACTGTCAGTATGAATCAAGCCCCTGGCAGCCTAGTAAGAAGTTCCAGAAGTGTTTTCTCAGAAGGTCAAAGCATATGAAAAATGAAACAAGATGTTATTGCAGTGGCATCTTCTCCATAGGAGAAAGGCCCAGTGAGGACATACCTTACAAGAGAAAAGTGGGAGTGTTTGAAATGCACCCCCCCAATAAGTTTGCAGAAATGTATTTCAACACTAGTGTTGAACAAAAAAGTTGAAAGTGTGGTCTTTGGTGTGTCAGAAATGGGGTGATGCAGGCTTTCCACTAATTCTACGCACTCTGTTTTTAACCATCACTTATTCCAGTTCCACCCACAGGAGTGATCAGCTGTTGCACCCATGCTTCTCTTCCTCTGGGATCTCCCTGGCAAGCAAAATCAGATTCTCTAAATCCCCAGATGCACATTAGTTCTACATTTGCAGCACTGAACTCATGGTTATAAATAGAAGAGCAGTTGGATGTGTGACACCGTGGAGTCCAGATTGATTTACTGGTGATGAGAAAGGCAGATTCTAAACAACCTTCTGAACTCTATATTCTCTCATGGGCTGATTTGAAAGAAGAGTTGTTGTCTCCAGTGAACTTCACATAGTTCTTCCCCTCCCACTGAGGATGTTTTGTGAAATGTGCAGTGGTTTCCACAAACTATCTGCACATATAGAGAGGGAGAAATAAACTTTAAATACGGGATTCGAAGTAGTGAGAGAGCAAGATGGATGAAATGGTAGCCTACTCAGGTTTTTTCTTTGGTGCAATGCTGCTGGCAGAGTGTAGCCCATGGAGGTGTTTCATAGGAATCAACAGAATTCTGTCTTCCACCACTGGGCATGCAGATTCATATTGGTTTCAAGATATGCCTTTCCTCACTTACCCTGAAGGTATCTTCATACACTTCCTCCCCAGGGTGCATATTTATCCTGGAAAAAGAAAAGTAGACCCAAAGGAGAGATCTGCAGGGGATAGTTATGTGGTGCATAATAGTCTGCCTCGGGATGAATTATCTGGCCCCATTACTACAAGTCCAGATGCAACTCCGCATGCTGCTTTGGATGCATGTGCCAGACACTTGTGCACAATTGTTTGCAGTAACCTTGCAATCCTTAGAGGGAAAACAGATTTTCAGTTATGTTTATGAAATTCACAGGATTTCCATAATCTGAACAGCCATAAGGTTATACAGTCGGCCCATTTCCACAGAAACTACAATTATCCAATATCTACCAATTCCCAAGGGTGGCAGTTAACTGAGAGGCTAATGTATATGGTTTACGTTTTAAGAACTCTGGTTTTAGTTGTAGTGTGTGCATTCATAATTTGTATGTGAAATACTAAGAATGAGTGAAGGCTAGGCAGGACAACCTCCACCCCATCCTTTGCAAAATAATCTGTTATTCAGGACATCATAAACAGTTTTTTTGAAAGTCACTATTGTTCAGTATTTGTGGTAGTACTGCTTCCTCAACTTAATTTGCATGCATCCAGCAGAGTGCTTATTTGAACATAGTTAATCATTTGCGAGATAAGACTGCTGAATTGTAACCACACACACCATGTGAAAGTGAAAAAAGCTATTTCCAGCTAATCTGCTCCTCCACCCAGGAAACAACAGGGTGTGACCATCTTATCTAACAAACAATAGTTTTTAAAGTTTTTGTTGTAATGTATGTTAGTGATTTCTGTGCAACCGTTCAAAGATAAAACAGTTCATGTTAAATATGCAGAGAGGTTAAGAAAGTGTGAAATGTTGAAACCTAACACAGAGCCTTATTGCAACAATCTGCTATAACCTTCTAACCTTGTTTGTTCCACTGGGGACACCACTGTCGACATTTGATCCAACAGGCTAATGTATTCTTGTTGATCCTTTGTACGTACTCTTCAACCTAAACAACTGTAGGGAAATCTGTATTAGTTGCCACTCGTGTTGCAAAGCTGTTTGATAGCTCTCATCAGGGATCCAGCCTACAGCTTCAGGTCTTGGACTGGTGACTGAGTGCTGGCAGGTGGCCATTTAGTGTGTATCCCACTTGGCCTTCACCAAAAGAAAGTGGCAACACCAGCTCCATGAGCATTCAGCTGAGACTTCATGACCTCTATAAAGTTTTCTTGCTGTTCTGAGAAACAAAGATGCATGTTCTTGCTGCTCCCTGGCTTGCACTTGACCTGATTCATGTTCAGCATTTGCTCTCCTCCAGCACCATCCAGAAGGCAAATCTGATGAGGGTTTCTTTTCAAACTTGAATCGTTCTATCATCAGCAGGAAGACTATCATCTATATCCTAAAGTTCTCTAGTCCTAGTTTTTAAGCTATTTATTAACTGTGTCAGAAATGAATGATAATGTATTTAAAAACACAAAAAAAGTTAAAAACTTGGCATTATGCTAAATGTCCCTTGACCAGTAGCTGGCCATTTGTAGTATCTCTGGTGTAACTGTGAGAAGGTCCTCCATTGTGCATGTGGCAGGGCTCAGGTTGCATTGTAGTAGGGGGTCTGTGGTTTGCTCTTCTTCCCACTCGCATGTCATGGGCTCCACTTTGTAGCCCCATTTCTAAAAGTTAGCTCTGCATCTTGTGGTGCCAGAGTGCAGTCTGTTCAGTGCCTTCCCAGTCGCCCAATCTTCTATGTGCCCAGGAGGGAGTCTCTCATCTGGAAGCAGCCACTGATTGAGGTTTTGGGTTTTTGCTTGCCACTTTTGGATGCTCGCATGTTCCTGCGAGTATTCCTGTAGTTCTTGGGAACCTGTTTCTTGATTTAAGGCATTGGCTTGCTGACTGACAGACGATGGGCCGGAGATGTCAATGCCTTGGTCTTTTCATTACAGGCTGCTACTTCCTGGCAGATGTTAGTTGGTGCAATACCAGCTAAACAGTATAATTTCTCCAGCAATGTTGGGCGTAGACATTCTGTGATAATGTGGCATGTCTCAGTAACAGCCACATCCACTGTTTTAATGTGATGAGATTTATTCCACACTGGGCATGTGTATTCAGTAGTGGAGTTGCAGAGAGCAAGGGCAGATGTTTTCACTGTGTCTGGTTGTGATCCCCAGGTTGTGCCAGTCAGCTTTTATATGATATTATTTTTGCTTGATATTCAAGTACTGCTTCTTATAAGTCAGGTTGTGATCCCCAGGTTGTGCCAGTCAGCTTTTATATGATATTATTTTTTGCTTGATATTCAAGCACTGCTTCTTATAAGTCAGAGCATGAGTAATTCTCAGGATGTCTTCACTGTGTCTGGTTTTTAAATTTTTAAGCTGAAGTCTAGATTTTCTAGAGGTAATCAGATGATTAGCCACATGGGCAGCACCCACTGATTGCCTTCTGTCCCACAATGCGGTTTTATTGGGGTTCGCTCACCTCATCACCAATCATGCAGGAGCCAAGAAGCAGACAGATAAAAAGTACTGATTGCTAATTAAATAATACAGAGGTCCTTTGCTGATGTTTGGGCTCATATGAGGAACAAAAGAGTAGAAACTCATATGGTATTTCATCAAATCTAAAGCACACATTTTTCCCATTTAAGGGGTTTCAATTGCATCTATTTTTTTGTTTTTAACTTCCTTACCTCTGAGATAGAGGAGGAAGAGAAAGAAGGAACCCCTACAATTTTGTCCTCAGCCATGCGGCTATTTACCAATATTTTAGTTAAGCACTGTTTTCTGCTTCTGCTGCCTTCCCAACGGTCCCACAGATGTAATAAAATAGACTCATCCAGACAAGATGACTTCCTGATTTCTTCTCACTCCTTCCTTACCCAACACTAGAAAGCCACAGTGACATGACAACAAAAAAGTATTGTGTGTGCAGAGCAAATTTTTAAAACTATATAAAAATAGTTTTTCCCCCTAAAATTGAAGCTTCAAAAACAGGGTGCACCTCACATTTGATGATGCCTTAATTTCAGTTGTTCACATGCCTTTTGTTCTTAATGTAGGGTAATGTATTTTTAAAATTTTTAGTTAATCAGTCTAATTCAAATGAGAAAAACAAAAGTAATCTCATTGAAAGATGAGGCAAAGGTACTGATAGTTGTAGCCATTAAACAGCATAGCGTTCAAAGCCTCAAATATAAAGAAAATACCCTAGATAGAGGAGACCTGTTAAATGAAAAGTATTATACGAGTATTATAGTTGATTCAGCAGTATTTCTACTACTGGGCTAGCCAATAGGATTTAGAATATGTTACAATAAGTTCCTTGTAACATTCCATAAGAATCTATATAGTGCAGGAGGAATACACACTTTACTACTCATTAATGGTTGGTGGGTGGCTTTTATGTCCATGGAGTGGAAGCTATTTCGGTGTCTTGGTGACCAAAGTTTGGAGTAAAACAGAGCAGATTGACTCCCTACAAACAAGGAATCCAACATCTCCCACTCTGTCTGTTCTTGTTTACATGTGCATGAATGAGATACCACATAAGATAACATGACTTTGTGAATTTCTCATTGCTATGACTATCTTGTCCATTGAAGTTGTACTCCATAGAGAAAAACTACAGCAACAGTGGAGACAACTGTGTGTTTTGCTAACCTAACATTTTAGCATAGTAAAGTAGAATACAGTTGTTAGCCAAAATACAAACTTACCTTTAATCTCACCACAATAGTAAATTGAATCTTTCTATTACTTACTATTAGACAGATGGAGTATATGATCATCATGGGCGATCACTCGTGGCAGAGTATGATTGCCTTCCAAGGGTAGAGTCTTGGCAATGGGTCTATAAATGACTGTGAATACCTATTCTGGCTCCATGTGGTCTTTCACATTGAAGACATAGATTTCCAGATGGAAGACGGTCACGACAAGGGTTTGCTTGATGTGCCTTTCTTTCACCCTGTATTTGTGCCTCTTCAAAATCCATAGCACCATTGGTAATGGCTGACCTCCAGTTACAATTTCGAGTGCCAAGACTTCCCAGTTCTCTGTGTTTATACCACTCTTTGCTTTGTTTGAAAAAAATACTGCACTTGCATTTTGATGTCTATGTCAATTTTTGTGGAGAGGTGGCTTTCTAGGTAGCAGAAATGGTCAACATTTTCTAGCATTACGCTATTAATCTGGTACTGTAGAGGTATTGGTTTGTGCCTGCTGATAGAGCAATTTGTTTTTCAGGTATATGAAAATGCTTTTTTTAATTTCAGTGACTGAAAAAGCATTATTCAGCTGAGCCAACCATCAGCTTATTATCCTAGGATCTTCCTATATTTGTTTCAGTGATGAAACAAATGTTTTCTGAGTCCTTCTACTCCCTTCACAATTACACATCACAAAAAGCTCTTCACCACCTGGTTGTGTGCCCCATTCATTTATTCTGCATTAGCCATGTCCTTTACTGGTTGAAACATCAAGAGAACACCTGTGCTTTTTCTTACAGATATATGGGAAAACATCACTCTCCTACGATGTACTATCATTAGTCTAATGTAGTTATAATGCTTCAGTAATCTGTGGAATGGCAAGGCATACTCCATGTTGCCTACACGTTCATGTGGATCCTAATTTCTAAAAGTTATATTGCATAAAGCACTCTCACTGGGTGAAAGGAGCTGGAAAGCTGACCTTTAACAAAATGATAATGCTATCGACTATCACATTTTAACAACCCAATCCCAGAAGTTATGATAAAAAGTGAGGCAATTTGGGGTAGTGATATAACAGGGCCAGACCAAAAAAATACCAGAATGTATTGACAAATAGAAATAGGTGTTCTGCAGCGTGGAAATATACATTTCATACAGAGGAGGAGATACAAACTTTACAAGACACAAATTGAACTCCTCTCACCTCAGAGGTGAGAATCAGGCATTCGAGGCATTGTTGAACCCTCAAGTCCCAGCATATTCACCTGAGGAGAATTTTGTCAGAGCCTACAGAGTCACACAATTCCCATCCTGTTCCCAATGCGTAGCATAATGGACTAGGTTCATTTCAGATTGGTATCTTACTAATTATGCAGATTTATGATAGAACTAGTGAGTTAAAAGGGAAGAGACTTCAGATACCTCACTTGTAAAGCTTTCAAATGGGAAGGCTTTAGTGAGAGCTCAAGAGATGTATCTCCACCTGATTTACAAATGAAACCTGCTACTTTTGGAGAGCACACTTGAATAGCTTGGTTCACAGAGGAATTTGTGGTGTTTTTACATTCAATCTATTGTGCCACTATAGCAGCCACTTGTCTTTATTTTTTCTATCTGAAACATGCTGAAGCTATGATTACCAATTTTTGCTGGTTTTGCGTTACTCATAGACTTCATTTTGCAAGGTGAACAGAAGATCCTCAACGTATACTTTACTGTTGAACAAAAGAGATGTGGAATAGGAGTGTACCATTGTAAAATCACATTCTCACCTTCAAACATAAGACCTGTATTTAAGCTGAGCAAAAGGAAAGAGCAATATCAAAGGCGGAAAAGCAGCATCAAAACATAATACACATATAAATAGAGAGAAAAATCTCAAGACAATCTTTGGAAATAGAAATATAATATGAAATATATCCAGAGCATGTTGACTGGTTGTCTTCTAAAGAAGCAAGAAAATCTCACAGGACCTTATTCCATAGTCAGCATTGTTAACATGACCTAAGTAGGGATGGGAAACCTTCTTTCAGTCTGTGTCATTCCCTAATGTGTAACATTCCAGCAGTGGATTCGCACAGAAGCAAAAGACAAAAGCGGATGAGACAAACCCATGTACATACACATTCATAAATACACAATCTCCTTTTTCCCCGTGTATCCATATTTCACTTTACTCTAGTGATTGTCTATAAATCCAGCCACCCCATTCTTTTTGTTACCATATTAGAATAATAGAATCATAGAGTTGGAAGAGACCTTGTAGGCCATCCAGTCCAACCCCCTGCCAAGAAGCAGGACAGTCGTGTTCAAAGCACGTCCAACAGATGGCCATCCAGATTCTGTTTAAAAGCCTCCATAGAAGGAAGTTCTTCCTAATGTTCAGGTGGAATCTCCTTCCCTGTATTTTCCTATAGACATTTCATATTAATGTCTCAGAACTAATGTTATCTCCAGCCAGCTAGATCATCTGACCTTGTCATGCCACTGCTTTTAATTTCAGTAATTTCGTCCCAGCCATGCAAGTTTTCTTAGACATCACACAACATGTGCTTCCAGGAATTTCACACAGCCAGGATTGTGACTCACAGTAGTCTAGCCTCAGCCTTTTAAGGTACAAAAAAGCAAACACTTGAGAATGGCAGAGCACAGTGGGATCTCTGTACCTTCTGGACACACAACCACCACAACCTTTGTGTATTACAAGTAGTACAATATTCAAATTATAGTTCTGCATTAGTCTAGTTTTTTTTCTTTCTTTCTGGGATTAAATGCAGGACAAAAAAGTTACTTTTTTGGAATTGCTACTTTGGATTTCTACACCCCCAGTCCCACAAACAGCATTGGCAAAGTTGTTGTAGTCCAAATATGGCATGGTCCTATCCTTTCCCTGTGAAGAACAAATAAGACGGGAGGTTGAATCTAATACGTGACCTGCATAAATGGACAAATGCTGGTATTTAGAGCAAAAGCCCTTCAGTATTCTTAGTGCATGTCAAGTGCTTAGACTCAAGCATGCCTCGACCTCTCCCACTTTCACCAAAGAGCAAATGTTTGGCCTTGCCACTTGAAGGCGCTGGGGTAACAGCTCTCAGTGAAAATACCAGAAATTGCCATTCAGGGATAGCATTGATAGGTCCAAAGGAGGGAGACCTTGGATGGGTAGAACTTTTCCCCATCCTGCCATATTTATTATTTATTATTTATTTATTTATTATTTATCGTGTCAGGAGCAACCAGACAGTTGTATTACATTTTTAACAAAACAAACAGACAGACAGACAAAACACAAAGTTTGCAAGCTTGGTAGTTGATTAAATGTCCTTTGAACAGTATCTGGCCACTTGGAGTGCCTCTGGTGCTGCCGCAAGGAGGTCCTCCATTGTGCATGTAGCAGGGCTTAGGTTGCATTGCAGTAGGTGGTCAGTAGTTTGGTCTTCTCCACACTCGCATGTCGTGGATTCCTCTTTGTCGTGGATTCCTGCCATACTATCATAAGATTCAAACCTCATAATGTGGGCCAGTTATATCACAGGCTACACGTGAGAAATAGCTCTGGCCATTGGTGTGTAAGTACAAGAGAGAGAAATTATAATTTCTTTATTGTCCCTTTTACATTCTAAACAATGCGATTACTTACTTGGAAAAAGGACTAGTACAGGGCTGCTAATATGGCCCCATCTACACTGCCATATAATACAGTTTGAAACTGCAGTATGTGGTCAGTGTACACTCATATAATATAGTTCGGTGCAGTATAACTGCATTATATGAGTCTACGGATGGGAACATTGATTTCTGACTTTTGCCAGGGGAAACAACAGTTTGAATGCCCTTATCCAATATTTTTGGGACCTGAAGTGTTTTGGATTTAGCAGTTTTCCCCCCAGATGTTGAAATACCCGTATGTGTATATACAGTATATGTATATTATAAAATACCTAAGAGATGGGACTCAGGTTTAAACACAAAATTCATTTATGTTTCATATAGACCTTCTCCACATAGCCTGACAGTAATTTTATACAATATTTTGGAAGTATGTGTAAGCAAAGCCACCCATATGGACAAATTTGGAGTATTTCAGAATTATAGATTTGAGTTGCACAATCTCTAATAACATTGATTTCCAAGGGTATCTAACTTTTTTCTTCTGGAATTTTAAAAAATGTGATGCTTGTGTCTTAATTTTTTTTCTTGTTATGGGATTCTGGCCCAGGCACAGACTTGGTCTCCTGTGAGCAGAGAACAGAAACAACTTCTGTTCACAGATGAGTCTTTGTCTTGGCAGAGGAATCAGCCAGAAGAGGAGGGAGACATTTCAGCTGATTTCCCCTTCTCTATTGCAATATATTTCATATCATCCCCTGCACTGTGATCTTTCCAGTGCGGATTTTCCAGGATGGACACAACATACTGAAGGGAATTGCAAAAAATTAACTTTCACTCCCTTGAATCGGGGAGCGCATCCTGTGGCAAAATTCAATTTACTGCATATGATTTTGATTTTATACATTTATTACAATTGATGATATTAAACCTTACTTACAGTAGTTTTCTTCCACTCATTCAAATGACTCTGGACAATTCCAGACAGGACTTTAATTTGTGCCTAATCTGGTTTTTAAAAACCCAATTGGACATGAATTTGAGTCCACACACACCCCAGAAAGCTTGTGCTTCTGGGGGGGGGGGAGTATCCAGTTGCCCTGCTGGTTTGGGGAGGACATTAGAGCCCTCTTTTATATTCTGGGCTGAATATTCCAGGACTTCTGAGGGGACAGTCCCGGCACCAGCCATACTCAATTAGACCCGAGTCTTCCAGGAATTCTTCCCGTCTCATCCAGTATCAAATTAATTCACCACAAATTAGCGTTTTCCTGCTTTGATGTGAATTAATGTATTTTTATGTGAGGCATCATTTGGATGACCCACGTACAAATCCAGGAGGGCACATATTTTCCACTATGTGTAGATGCACCCCTCAGTCCATTCTGCCTTGCATATAAGTATTTCTGACTTCTTCCCTTTTTTCTTACAGCATGTACACTTCCATATCATGCATTTCTAGCTGTTGACTATTTAACTCTGTATATGATAAAAATGTCTGTGAGACTTACTCATTTTGAATGACCCTGATTGAAATACATTTGCTCAGCAGATTGTTGTCCTTGGGGGGAAGGGGTGAATGCTTTGTGAGCCATTTCTCCAGTACTCTGGAAACAGCTCTAATCAAAGCACCCATGAGGAAATGATTGAACGGTCCCTTGTGTTTCACCTGGGGGCACATCTGACATGGGTAGGAGCATACAGTTAAACAGGAAAAGCATTTAGTGCACAACTCACCCATGATTATGTCTGAAATAAATGGGCTTTCAAGTACGTCTATACCTGAGTTTTGCAGCTAAGTATTTCAGGAGCAGTTATATGATGTCATAGCCCTGCAGCTGCTTGCTGAAGTAATTTTCCTACTTACGTGTGTATGTGCCTTCAAGTCACCTGCTGACTTACGAATTTCATTGAGACTCTTAAGCAAGCAATACCCAGAGGTAATTTTGCCGGTTACTTTCTCTGAAGTATAGCTTCTAGCACCTGGTATTCATTGTAATCTCCCATCCAAGAACTTAGGGCAGACCTGGCCACCATCACCTGTTCCTGTGATAATGAACACAAAGAAAGGAATGGGTTGTCCACATGTCACTGCTACTGCTTCTTGCTGGTCACAGAGTTCTATTATTTGGAATGTTTATAAAATACCAATGTCTGTCAACTCAAAGTATATCTGATCTGGGATTTTCCCCCTGGCATCCATCCTTGATCAATGAAGGAATTAAAAGTGACCTCTGACTCTGTCCTCATCTTTTCATGTCTTAATTGGAACCCATTGGAGATGGCACGCCAGGATTGAAACCAAGATTCTGGTTAACAACAGATTTATGAAGTTTTCATGTACAAAGGTGACACAGTGTGGAGATTAGACTAGTTTTTCCATCAATAATCTTAAGAATATACATCTCCACATGATCCACTATACACTGGATAGGAATTCCAATGCACAATTTGGAACTGTGGCCTCAAAGCTACCTCCCATCCCCATTATATTACTTAAATTAGGACAGCTTAGCATAACCAATAATAAGACCTTAAAGTTCTGGGTTCCCAGGCTGGTGGTTCTTGCCATTCAAATGCAAAAGAAATTTGGTCCAGGTTAAAATCTCTACCCTTCGATTTAGAGTCATAGATGTTGTGCATGTAGCTAGGTACTCATTTCAAAATAGTCAACACTTCATTTAAATGACTGAAGTAAGTTCAGTTTGTCTTCACCCCAGATATCTGTAGCCATAGCAGCTGCTGTTGTTATTACAGTCAAATGACAGAAATATTGTTTGGGTTATCAGATAGGCTTCCTCTTCATTGTTTGGTGACTTAACAATTCTTAAGTGGCTTGTGAAAGAAGATTACTTGTCAAACAATGTCTTATATTGTCTGTATCCCCGGTGTTTTTTTTATGATGACAACTTGTTTTAAGAATTCCCTAAATTATATGTAATCTGACGTTGTGGTTTGCAATTCTGTTTTTCAGGGAAAAGTCCATTTAGAGTTGAGGCTCAGTGAAGTCATAACAGACACTGGTGTAATTTGCCATAAGCTTGCCACAAGGTAAGACACTGAATGCATATGTTTGTTTACATTGCCCTTGCAGTATATTTCAAATGAGTGTTTAAGTGTTCAAAGAAACAGAGATACCAAGGGAATGGAAGCACAGCTTGAGTAATTCTTGGAGGCAAGACCTCTCATATTTATTTATTTATCTTTCAGAAACAAACCGAGGGTACAGTTGTAATGTATTTAAAAACACAAACAAAGTTTTAAAACTTGACATTACACTAAATGTCCTTTGACCAGTAACTAGCCACTTGGAGTACCTCTGGTGTTGCTATAAGAAGGTCCTCCATTGTACATGTGGCATGGATCAGACTGCATTGTAATACCTATTAGTGGTTTGCTCTTCTCCACACTCGCATGTTGTGGACTCCACTTTGTAGCCCCATTTCTTAAGGTTGGCTCTGCATCTCGTGGTACCAGAGCACAGTCTGTTCATTGCCTTCCAAGTCACTCAGTGTTCTGGGTGCCCAGGGGGGAGTCTCTCATTTGGTATCAGTCATGGGTTGAGGTTCTGGGTTTTAGCCTGCCACTTTTGGACTATCGCTTTCAGGACCTCTTTTTGCTAATAAGACTGGGAACCGGATTGGAAACCTCTGCAGGCTTGCTTTGCCCTATGTACAAAAGACTTCCACTCCTGGAATTATTTATTTATTTATTTTATACATTTTTACCCCTTCCTTCTCACCCCCGAGGTGGGACTCAGGGTAGCTTCACAACAAGCACTCGTTCAGTGCCATCCACATTCGTAATGTGGATGTATCTTTTAAAATGTATATTGGAATTTATATTTTATATGACTAATTTTCCTTTATACGACAGTCCATTCTGACACATGAAGAACTATTTGAAATACTGCCCATTGGTTTGAGAAGTATTCATATAGACTTCAAAGAAAAACATCTACTGAACAAATGTCAGCCTTTGATTCAGACATGATTTACTCTTTGGAGTCTGACCATTGTTTTTTTTTTTTTTTCATTTTTTCCATTTTATTTACTAATCACATTCCTAATTCTCTAAAAATATGTCAGCAGATTTATTTTTAGAAAACCCAAATCGATCTAAGTCTATTGTATATGCAATACACATTTTACAACCGACAATAAAAATATATCCTCCTAACTGACCCAGTTCACTGTAATTTGTATAATTTTGAAACATAATAAACCACAATACATTTCCACAGTACATTTCAGTAGAAAACTTAACAGGCAAAATCTCAGGATTTTTTATTAGAGAACATACGAAGGTGGGGTGTATTGATTGTCACATTCTCTTTGAGGTCAGAGGTGGCACGACAGTACTGGACCTCCCCCACCCCTTATTTTCTACCTGGTGTCTTTCTCTCTATTAGCTCAGTCTTTTGCTGTTTCTCTGTTGTAACCTTTCCCTCTCCTTTCTTACTCCATCAACAGTAACCCATGGGTTAAACCCTTCTTCTGGTTGAACAGGTCGACCAAAAGGTTGGCAGTTCGAATCCAGGGAGCGGGGTAAGCTCTCATCTGTCGGGTTCTTGCTCCCCATGTGGGGACATGAGAGAAGCCTTCCACAGAATGGCAAAACATCAAACATCCGGGTATTCCCTGGGCAACATCCTTGCAGACAGCCAATTCTCTCACACCAGAAACGACTGGTGACATGAAAAAAAAAAGTTGTAAAAACTAAATTAGGACATAATGGACTAGATCTGAGATCACAGATGATCAGGGCTTTAAAGTATCCATGTCATTAATTTAAAAACAAGGGATGTAATTTTACAAAATGAAAAAATGTTGTCATAGGTACAAGTGTCAGTGTCTAAACTATTTGTGAACAATGTGCTTATTTTTTATTTCCCAAATAATTAAGTGTGTTTCTTATGTTCATTAGTTGGACTTTCTTTTTTTAAATCTTCAATTTCTTGACACATTGTGGTTTGGAAGACAGTGCTCAGTTATGAGTTAAGGACCAAAAAGTATTCTATAGAATAACAAAAGGAAAGAGACATTTCCCTCCAGTTATGAATACTACTAAGATATGTGGACAACATTTTTCACTTACAATTTAGTATATCCTACATGTTATGCTAGAGGAATATATTTCTCTAGGGATATATTTTAAGGTGCTCCTGTATATTTTCCGTATCAGTGTCTTGTTGTAGCTCCTTTTTTTCTCTACTCATTTTGACCAAACTCATACTAATAGGGGTAAAGTTACACATAATCGTCTACACCAGGCATGGGCAAACTTCAGCCCTCCAGGTGTTTTGGACTTCCAAAATTCCTAACACCCAGTAGGATGTTAGGAATTGTGGGAGTTGGAGTCCAAAACACCTGGAGGGACAAAGTTTGCCCATGCCTGCTCTACACTAAATAGATGGTTAGAGATTGAATAAGAGATTGTAGGGAAGCAATAATCTAAAAAAAAGTCAAGGGCCTACTACTGCAGACCTGTCCAGTCCCTATCTGAACCTTTTCATACATGACATTCTGAAAAAAAAACCTTATAATAATTTTGAAAAATATACTTTTATTTACCTAAATTGTAGACAAAAGCAATGTATTCATTCCCCACTGCAAAGCCTGCTTTTTGTTGTAATTTGTCGTAGAAATTTGGCCGTATGAGTTGAAGATTTTATTCAGATCCATACTTATAGCCGTCTTGTATTTGAAAGCATTGGGTGCCTTTCACTGGGATCTTTGTCTCTATGACCCCATTAATTTGGACAGGAAGTGAGCATGAACACAGCTGTTTCAATGAGCAGCCGTCATTCACTCCAGGGAGCATTATGTGTATACCTTTTATGTTGAACATTTTTTAAAGCAAGGCTATGAAGCGTTTTCTGAACCGGATATATCTGATATGAGAATTAGGCTCTGAATTCTTATCCAATGAGCTCTTTAAAATGACTGAAAATGTCAAGCAATTCGGTTTTTTAGTTCAAAAAACCTTCAAGAGGTCAGGAATCAAATCTGTAGATGAGAATCTGGTGTGGCTTCCTTTTCCTGCTGAGGGCCTTTCCATCCTTTTCTTTGATCTTCATATGATTGGAGCTCTCCTGTTCCTGCTGTGATAGGCCTATGAAGTAGTTCAATAGCCCCTTCACTATTTATTGTGGGTGTGGGAAGTAGTTCAATAGTCCCTTTACTATTTAGTGTGGCTCTGGACAGATAAGCTGGAACGAAAGTACAAAGAGTTGATCCAATAAAATCAAGAGCACTGTAGTATAAGGACACATGCACACTTCAAACAACCTGGCTCTTGTTTGGGATGCTGGGACTTTGGGTGGATACATCTATGAGCACAAGTTTGGGGAAAAGCTATCTCACACATGAATATATAGCATATTATAGATTTCTGTAGTGCTTCCTTTCAACCAACAAAGAAGGAAAGACCACCAGTAGTTATACTTGCAGAGCTGTATACCCATTCATACACACACACACATCGGTTCCTTCACCAGGACAACAACAAGACATTTTGTTGCATGATGTGAAATTCTCCATTCACCTAAATTGAGTGAGCTGCTTACTATTCAAAGCCAGCCATATTTACATCATACAAGATATACAAGGAGAAACAAGCGTCTCTTCTCATATTATAGTCAGTAAAATACAACAACAAACACAAATTAAGTAATTTTGGAGGCCACAAAATGCAGCCTTTCATTGTATCCAAAATCTAAGAACTGAGGCATCTTCCTAATCATAGAGAAGGCCTCTTAAGGGATGAGAAATGTGCTATCTTCTGTATAGACTTAATATGTATTTTCCTCATACAGCATTCTTAAGTTCTCTCCTGTTTAATACTACTTACTATGACCATTTCCATGGTACAAAAGTGGGTATGTCCTTACCATATATATTTAAGTTGACCTCATGTATAAGTCAAGGGCAGGTTTTGAGAGCAAAATTATGGATTTTGATATGACCCATGGATAAGTTGAAGGTTATTCCATGGAAAGGGAATATGCCTCATGGTGAGCCACAATTTCCTCACCCAGGCATTAAAAAAAGAAAATAAGTAGTACTATGGAGAGCAGAGGGGCTCTGTGCTTCTTTTAGGTTCTCTTGGGATGGACTGAGTTCTTGTCCTTTGCCACTCTATTCAGAGAACTCTATTCTTATCTCTTTTTTTTTATAAAATTAAGTGTAGTACTCATACTGACCCCTGGACAAGTTGACCTAAGTTTTTTGGGTTGATTTTTTTTTACTAAAAGTTCTAGACTTATACAACCATATATAGGGCCATTCACGCTAGTTTTTGTGCTCAGTGCAAACTTCCGTTACAGATTTGGAGCAAGGCTGACTCATGCATGCCTCTTCATTGTTTGGTGCCTGCAGCATTAAGTGATTATTGATATATTTTAAAATGAGCCATCCCAGACAGAGCTTTTATACCGCCTCAAACAAAATGCTTCTCAGAGGCAACAGCTTTCACATTGAGCCATTAAGGTGTTGATAAACTAAGTGATGTGTATGTGTGCATATATTCTTGCTTCTCTGCTGTTTTGCCGTGTCACTGCCATGTGGGTCTTCTGACAAATGGTAACACATGTCAGCTAAACAATCTGTCCCTTTACTAAAATGGAGCCTAGTTTATTCATTGGGTATGTGAACATATATATAATTTTGAAAGAAAGAATATAACAAATGACAAAGTTGAAGACATTGTTTCTGAGCGAGAAACTGAGCAAACTATGGTGCAAATATGCCACATCAGCTTTTGCTATGGTGGATGTTAGTATATTTTCCAAATCTTTCCTACAAAGGTTTCTGATTGAAGCATGCAGCCAGTTGAGTAAGGACCAGGACTCAGTGATGAGGTACATGTTTGCAGGCAGAAGGACACAGGTTCAATCTGTGGCAACGCTAACAAAAACAAGGGCCCTAGTCTGAATCCTCCAGGTGTTGATACAAATCAGAGTAGGAAATATTTACCTAGGCATACCTATGGACTGGGTCAGCATAATGTATAATAAGGCAGAAGGACACAGATTCAATCTGTGGCAACTCTAACAAAAAGAAGGAACCTAGTGTGAATCCTCCAGATGTTGATACCATTCAGAGTAGGAAATATTTACCTAGGCGTACCTATAATAATGCAGCTTTTTATGTTCCTAGTATACATAAAAGAGCACACCATTCTTGTATAGTTGTTACATCTTTTGAGATACTGTGTGATACTGAAATGGAGTAATTTTCAACAAGTACTTGTAGAAGTGAATTATCAGCACTGAAAATATTTCAGCACAATGCATTCAACCGAACATTTCAAAAAGCACATTAAAACAAAAAAGCTAAATGTAAGCTTTCGCAGAAGGAAATGCAGACGTCACCTTATTCCTCCACCCCCACTCCGCTTCTCTCACTCAAAATCAGTGCGTTCATTTTGGCCTAAATAACTAAGCCGATGATGTTTGAGCCCTGAGGCAGGGCTGGCCTTTAGCAGATGCCACAGATTCCCATGCATCACATCTGCAGCGATTATGAGAGAAGGCATTAGCAGTGATGGAAGGTTTACCCTAAAAACACAGATGTAGTTCATCCGTCTACCCTTCCTGTTGTTAGCTGGTGATGAAAAACAAAACAAAACAGCTACTCCAGTTCAGCCATTTAAATGTCACCGCTTTGATCATATATTGAGCATCAATATTGTTAAAATAGACCTCAGTTCATCCAGAACTGTGTCTATCTCTTTTATCTCCTCATAAAGACTTTGTAGTGAAACTCAGGAGAAGAGAAAGTCTAAAATTCTTGTCAGTTGATAAACTCTTATTTGATTCAACTATATAGTTTCCTATCTGTTCCCTGCGCAGCCAGTTCACCATCCAAGTAGTTAAGACAGCATGGGAGCAAAACAAGACCTTTAAGGCAAGATGCATATGAGAGAACTCATAACAGAGCCCCATTTCCCTCTACATTGGGCATTGAGAATTATAGACCATTTAGTCTTTGGAGGGTTGCATTAAACTATGATTTTAAAAAATTATGTATTGGTTATATTTATATCCCACCTTGCTTACAATAAATTTAGAGTAGTGCATATCTGCATCCTTGCAAAATCAGGCTGAGAAACAGCCCTGCAATGTAGGTTATTCAGGAAAAGTGGATTTCATGGCTCACTGGGTATGTGATTCCTTAGTTCTAGTCTGCAATCCAGCACTCCCACTACTGTCCTATACTGATCCTCCATAAGAGCTCTTTATTTCTATCTTTATTCTCCCACCTTTCTTTCATCTTGAAGTTGAGTCACACAAGAGGGTCTATAGATTCCCAGAGCGAACACCTCTCAAGATAGCTCTCTGTTCAGCAGTGAATATCTTTATCCATGAATTTGTCTAAATCTCTTTTTCTTTTTTAGAGTAGTGATTTCAAAAAGAAGCACATTACAAGACAGCAGGAAGTGCCTACTTGTCTTGTACTGATTTTCTCAAATGTGTCAGCACATGAAGAATGAAAGTTTCACTTGAAAAGATAGAGTTTTATTTTTATTTATTTATTTTGTATCAAAAGCATAAATTAGTATAAAACTGATAAAATAGAAGGAGCATAGGCTCCTTCTATTTGTATGTTTTAAACATACAAGCTAAACAACTGTTAAATTAATTGTATTTCACACTAGGATTTTTTTTTGTCCTGTTGTTTTTGAAAACCCATCTAACAGTGCCTGTAGTTGTATAGTGTGTAAACACCTACTGTAATATGAGCCCTATCCAATGTTGTTATCTAGAGCAGGGCTTCTTAAACTTTTCCACCCGTGACCCCTTTCTGCCTGAGATAAATGGATATATAAAATAGGTATAAAAATCAAACATTTGCTGATGGTAAATCAGCATTTTCAAGGTTTGCTAAACAGGCTGATTTTCCTTTTTTATGGATTACAGCTGAAGCTTTTTCTGCAGAGTCTCTTGCTAACACACTGCATGTTGTTGCTAACAAATACATGTAAATGTCTAAAACAACTACTATAAGTAGCATTCAGAAATCTTTTATTTATGTATTATTTATTTGTTTGTTTGTTTATTTGCTGCATTTATATACCAATTTTCTCACCCCTGAGGGGATGCAAAGCGGTTTCCAACATAATGGTGGCAAAATTCAATACATACATGTGAAAACCAAAACATAATTTCTAGACAATAACATATACTATAAATTAAGAACCTTAACCATATTAAAACAAAAATATTTAGACATTAAAAAGTAGCATTGAAACCTCAACAATACAATAACATTTATATTAAAAACCTTTTACTATTGCTAATTTTTGGGACCCCAGCATTGCACTAAGAGGACTCCATTTGGTGTCGGTCCCCAAATGGGGTCACTTTATTTTAAGAAGCAGTGCTCTAGAACACCCAACCTGCCAAGCCAACCTGCTAAATAATCATGAACGGTGGGAGCTGTAGTCCAAAAGCAGGGTTAGTTTGCCTAATTTGGGAAGGGTTAAAGTATACATTAATCTTGTTAGGTTGCAATGCAAACCAATGCATGGTTACACAAAGGTAAGTCCCTTTCTTCAATGGCATTTCTTCCCAACCAGCATAAGTAGGATTTCATCCCTAATTCTATATTATGTGCAACGGAACTTCCCTTTATTAGTTACTATAGTTAAACTGAAAGTCTTTTTAACAGTCTGTGTTTTGCCTTGCTTTTGACAAGGGAGAGTGAAGAGGGCGTTGCGCCTCCATATAAGGAGTTCAGTGTCTGACTGAACACTTGAAAAATCTCCATGATGCACACTATTGATTGTGCTCCTGTCTCAGCAAATAGTGGAACCTTACTGTCTGTAGTCTAATAGGCAATACAATTTCAGATGCCTTCCCCCTCAGTCCCATGAGCTCTCCGTATATTCATTCATCAGTAATCAAAGTGCTGGTCCTGGGATTCATTGTGGAAATCCATACTTAATCCACTCAAGCAGGGACATTTCATTAACTGATCTTTAGCTGGAATTTGCAGAGGAGTCAACGGGCCTTCTGCTCTTGATATCCCACTTTCTTTTTAAATCACATAGACGTGCATACATACACGGGCACACACCCACTGAGATTAAACCTCTAGGCAGTTTTTATTTACTGCCCTGCTATTGGTAGATAATTCAGGAGTTAGCAGAGCATTTACTATTTCAAAAAACAAGGCATTAGGAAACAACTTGGAAGGCCACCGCTCATGAATGCATATGGGATTTTTTTTTGTTTATCTTTTTATACCTCTGCAAACTGTCAGTCTATTCTACTTCTACTTCATCTGTTCATTTGGTTTAGAAATAATTAGGGAGACCTCACAACTCCTGAGGATGCCTGCCATAGATGCAGGTGAAACGTCAGGAGAGAATGCTTCTGGAACATGGCCATATAGCCCGAAAAACTTACAGCAACTAAGTGATTCTGACCATGAAAGCCTTCGACAGCATAATTAGGGAGAGCAATTGTACACAGTTAGTGTCAACTGAGGGAAACTTCCAAAGTGTAGTCTGCTTTTTCTGTTCTCTATCCACATAGGTGGGACAGGCATCACATTTTAAAAGAAGAGTTATTTGTTTACAAAATGTCTTTGTACTCATTTAATCCATTTGCCGCCAGCTTGGTGAAGCTTCAAGCCCTTTATGTTGTAGTGGTGAAATTGTCATGACGAGGGCTTTGAAATTCATGCAATGACGTTGAGCTGACAATCACCATCTTTCAGCCATGAATCTCCTTTGTAAGATCGTTGCTCCAAGTGACGAGCGAGCACTCTTTTTATTTTTGTTTGCCGATCAATCTGCTCTTCAGTTCCCAAACAGAAAACCCTGCTGCGTTCTGTAGGCCAACTGACTCATATTTCTTCTGTCCCTCTAGGCGTCCCACTTCTGCTTGTATCTCTTCTCAAGCTCTGGTCTGCTGCCTACGCACTCCCCAAGGCTCCTATCTAATGTTCTTTTCATGTTTTTCTTATGTCTATGACTTCAAAAACTTTCCCATTGTTCAGCTCTACTCGTTTGTGCTTAAACTTTGGGGGATATTGTGAGAACAGCTCTTTCTAAGCTCTCCAAATACAAATGGCAGTGTTTAATAAGGCCCCGAAAAACCATAAATTGGTAATCTTTAGTACATATTTATTCAATTGTTCCAGGAGTTTTCTCAATATTTTGATTAGTGTTTTTTTGTTGCTTTTTTATTTTTAGTGAGACCTAATTCAATATCTGATTGATATCTTCCTAATCCTTTTAAATTTCCCCCAGGATCACATGTTTTTACAGTCTTACATTTTATGCCAGTACTTTTTAGTCAATTTAATGTTGCATAAAGTTTGTGAAAAGTACAGATCACTATGAATTTTATTACTATGACTCACAAAAAGGGATGCAAAATTTATTCTGCTAAATTTAGAAAGTATTTTGCAATAGATTAGCTATAAAGAGCCTAAAACTTCCTACTTTGAGTCCCATTTGCTAGAGAAATGTGGGATAAAGGTTAATAAAAATAATATTAAAAAGGTAAAGGTTTCCACTTGACATTAAGTCTAGTCATGTCCAACTCTGGGGGCTGGTTTTCATCCCCATTTCTAAGCCGAAGAGCTGCCGTTGTCCGTAGATGCCTCCAAGGTCATGTGGCTGGCATGACTACATGGAGTGTCGTTACTTTCCCAGCAGAGTGGTACCTATTGATCTACTCACACTTGCATGTTTTCGAACTGCTATGTTGGCAGAAGCTGGGAGCTGACCCTGCTCCCCAGATTCGAACCGCCAACATTTCGGTCAGCAAACTTAGCAGCTTAGCGATTTAACCTGCTGTGCCAGCAGGGGCTCCAATAAAACAACAACAACAACAAAACATAATGCATAATATATATTTATCTAAGCATAATTCTGAATTTCTTGGATAACAGCCATCAGTCATATAGATGATGGAAAACTGTTAATTAGAACTATGGTACTAAAATAATACGATCCTAGCATGTGTTTTTATTTGTTTTTACACGTACTAGTAAAAGTCATCTGTTACAATATGTTATATATCTTGCAGCCCAAGATAACGTTCTTCTTCCAGTGTAGCCCAGAGAAGCCAAAAGGTTGGCCACCCCTTCTGTAGACCCTGATCACTCCTTATACTTTCCTTCTGTTTGAGATGCTCTTGTCTTGTTGACTTTAAACTGAAAATAAAGAATTGAGATGGGTTCAATATTTTCTTTCTTTCTGATACAGATATTGAAGCAAGGCCTTTTAATTGTTTTTTCCCTCTAACTCTGGTGTTCTTCTCATTACATTAAAACCCCTGTCATCAAACAAAATTTATCCACCCCTTCAATATTTTAATATCCTGCTAGCTAGATTAGTATTAGGAATCATTAACCTACATAACCATCCTATCTGCAGTATGTTTATTTCGTATTTTCATTTCTGCTAACATGGCACTTTCTTGGATATTCATGTGCTGAATTTACACATTCTCTTTGCATTTGATTCTGTTTTTCTCACAGGGGTCTTTCCTGCCCACCCCCTTCATTCATTTCAAATACTAAGACATGTCTTCTTGGTTTCCTGTTCTTGCACTGATCTATCATTCAGAACCATGTATGAAGCTGCCGAAGTCTTATTCAAAGGAGAAAGAATGCTGCTAGCTCTGTGGATGCTTTTAAAAAATCACCAAGTACCAATAAATCCTCTAAACACCTCTTTGTTACTCCATGCGCCTTCATTAATATTCTTGACACATTTTCAGTTAAGAAAATGCAATCTCACTTTTTATAGTAACACACAGAAATGGAGAGACTTTGTGAATGGAGAGTGCTTTTCTAAAAAGAAGAAGCATAGAGTCCTTTCATAATTGGCTCATAAAACAGTTAAAGACTAATGAATTGATTTCAACTCGGAGAACAATATTATGATTGACGGAATAACCCCCCCCCCCCCCAAATCATTCTTCTCCTTTTATTAAGTCTCCCAGATGGTGTTTCAGGCTTTTGAAGCTTCATTCAGAGGTTGTTTCATGCTTTAGAGCACAAGATGGCTCTCAATAAAATCTACTGGGGATAAAATGCTTGTTGTCAATTATCTGTTAGCAGCACCCATTTCCTATCTGAAGGCATACAGTAAGCACTTGTCCAGCATTCATAGACACCAAGGGCATACTAACTGTATATTTCATGTATCACGAAATTGGCTTTCAAACAATATTACAGACATTGAAAGATGGCTGCAGCAGAAACATAAGGAAATTGTATTTTGTTTAACATGTGAAATGGCCCTGAAGCAGACATGAATAAAGAACAGAGGATTTGTGGTTTCCTCTATATTTTTAAATAATGTTTTCACTGATCCACTATATAGATAATGTATCTCAATAAATGTACCATAATTCCCCATTCCTTTGATTTTTCCATACTAATAGACCTATAAACATTTTATTATTTTGCCTAGATGTTCTCCTGGGGAAGTTCCAGCAAATAGATTGTTTTGCCTTTTTGTACAACTCAGCTATGGGCTAGAAAGTCATATATAAATTAAAGTGTAAGCAGCAGGCAAATTCAGCAGGCTTTCCAGCATAGTGCTTTGAGTATTGGACTTCGACTCTGGAGATGAGGGTTTGAATCCCCATTCTACATGAAAACTCCTGTGTGATGTTGGGCAAGCAACACACTGTTGGCTCCAGAAAACCACATGGATGGCTCGCCTTAAGGCCATCATAAGTTGGAAATGACTTGAACCCATACAACAACCACCAATCAGGAACAAGGTTTTTATGACCATAGGTACTCTACTGATTTACTTACTTAGGCGATCCCTCGTTGGACGAGTAAGATGGTCTTCCATTATGGATTTCCTTGTGGGTCCGTATGTGGCTGTGGAGCCCTATTCTTGCTCTGCATCTTCTTCCGCAGTGAGGGCATTGGTTTCCAGGTGGAAGGCGGTCCCGGTCGGGGTTGGCTTGACGCGCCTTCCTCCTGGCACGTTTCACTCTTTCACCCTCCACTCGTGCCTCCTCAAATTCTGCAGCACTGCTGGTCACAGCTGGAGCGCTCAAGGGCCAGGGCTTCCCAGTTCTCAGTGTCTATGCCAGAGTTTTTAAGGTTGGCTTTGAGCCCATCTTTAAATCTCTTTTCCTGTCCACCAACGTTTCGTTTTCCGTTCTTAAGTTCGGAGTAGAGCAACTGCTTTGGGAGACGGTGGTCAGGCATCCGGACAACGTGGCCGGCCCAGCGGAGTTGATGTTGGAGGACCATCGCTTCAATGCTGGTGGTCTTTGCTTCTTCCAGCACACTGACGTTTGTCCGCTTGTCTTCCCAGGAGATTTGCAGGATTTTCCGGAGGCAGCGCTGATGGAAACGTTCCAGGAGCTGCATGTGACGTCTGTAGACAGTCCACGTCTCACAGGCATAGAGCAGGGTTGGGAGGACAATAGCTTTATAGACAAGCACCTTGGTCTCCCTACGGATGTCCCGGTCCTCAAACACTCTCTGCTTCATTCTGGAAAATGCTGCACTTGCAGAGCTCAGGCGGTGTTGTATTTCGGCGTCGATGTTGACTTTGGTGGAGAGGTGGCTGCCAAGGTAGCGGAAATGATCAACATTTTCTAATGTTACACCATTAAGCTGTATCACTGGCATTGGAGAGGGGATGGCTGGTGTCTGCTGGAAAAGCACCTTGGTTTTTTCAATGTTCAATGACAGGCCGAGCTTCTCGTATGCTTCTGCGAAGGTGTTTAGAGTGGCTTGTAGATCTTCTTCTGAATGCGCACAGACGACATTGTCATCAGCATACTGGAGTTCTATAACAGATGTTGTTGTAACCTTGGTTTTGGCTTTCAGTCTGCTGAGGTTGAATAGCTTGCCATCTGTCCGATAGATTATTTCCACTCCAGTGGGAAGCTTCCCATCAACAAGGTGAAGTATCATAGCGATGAAGATGGAGAATAGAGTTGGGGCAATAACACATCCCTGTTTGACACCGGATTCCACTTTAAATGGGTCACTTTGGGAGCCACTGCTGTCCAGGACTGTTGCCATCATGTCATCGTGGAGGAGCTGCAGGATGTTCACAAATTTGCTTGGGCACCCGATTTTTTGGAGGATGGTCCAGAGAGCGCTGCGATTCACTGTGTCGAATGCCTTTGCAAGGTCGATGAATGCCATGTACAGAGGTTGGTTTTGTTCCCTGCATTTTTCTTGGAGCTGTCGTGCAGTGAAGATCACGTCCACGGTTCCTCTGGAGGGGCGGAAGCCATTCTGGGATTCTGAGAGGGTGTCTTCTGAGAGGGGCAGAAGGCGGTTTGCAAGGATTCTTGCGAGGATTTTCCCAGCAGAGGTTAGAAGGGAGATACCTCGATAGTTTCCGCAGTCTGTTCTTTCCCCTTTTTTGAAGAGGGTGATGATGGTGGCATCCTTGAAGTCTGCTGGGATTTTCTCGGTCACCCACACTTTTTCTATGAGCTGGTGGAGTTGGTGTGTCAGCTCAGGTCCTCCCTCTTTAAAGATTTCAGCAGGGATCCCGTCTGGTCCACTGGCTTTGTTATTCTTCTGTTGGCTGATGGCATTGCTGACTTCTTCCAAACTGGGCAGTGCTGCAAGCTCATCCCTGGTTTGTTGTTGTGGGATTTGTGAGAGGACCTCTTCGGCCACATCGGAGCTGCGGTTCAGAAGGCTTTGGTAGTGTTCTTTCCAACGTAGTGCAATTGAGTTTTGGTCCTTTAGGAGTTTGGTTCCATCTGATGAGCGTAGAGGCTGTATGCCATGGTTTCTTGGTCCGTAGATGACCTTTGTGGCTTTGAAAAATCCCTGAGCATTATGGGTATCTGCCAGGTGTTGGATTTCTTCGGCCTTCTTTGTCCACCAGATGTTCTTGAGCTCTCTTGTCCTTCTTTGGACCTCAGCTTTTGCACTGGCATAGATCTTTTTCTTAGCAGCACAGTTGATGTCTCTCTGCCATGCTTGGAAGGCTTTCCTTTTCTTGTCAATTAGCTGTTGGATCTCGATGTCATTTTCATCAAACCAGTCTTGATGTTTCTTGGCTTGGTATCCAATAGTTTCTTCGCAGGCTTGGATGATGGAGGTCTTCAGTTTGTTCCAATGTTCCTCAACATTTTCGGGGTGTACTGTGGGTAGATGGTTCTTGAGTGCTGTTTGGAGATGGGCTCGTCTGGAGGGCTCCTGAAGGGCTTGGGTGTTCATTTTGCGCCTTGTCTTCCTTCCTTGGAGTCTGCGCTTGGGAGCGATCTTGATAGCCATCGAGGATCGAATTAGCCTGTGGTCAGTCCAGCAGTCGTCAGCACCTGTCATGGCTCTTGTGAGGAGCACGTCACAAGCACGTCTGGCGCGTGTGATTACATAGTCTAAGAGGTGCCAATGCTTTGACCGGGGGTGCTTCCATGATGTCTTAAACTTGTTTTTCTGGCGGAAGAGCGTGTTGGTGATGACAAGGTTGTGCTCCGCACATTTGGTGAGGAGCAGGATGCCATTTGAGTTGCTGTTTCCAACCCCGTCTTTTCCTATGGTCCCTGGCCACAGATCGAAGTCTCGCCCGACTCTTGCATTGAAGTCCCCCAGGAGGATGATTTTGTCCTCTTTAGGTATCCCCGATAGGACGGTGTCCAGCTGACAGTAGAATTTCTCCTTGATGTCTTCGTCAGCATCTAGTGTTGGTGCATAGGCACTTATGATGGTTGCCCGTTGGTTTTTGGCAAGATCGATTCGGAGGGTTGAGAGTCGTTCGTTGATGCCAGTGGGTGCTTCGGACAGATGTTTCATCAGATCATTTCTGATGGCGAAGCCAACTCCGCGCATTCTTTGGTCTTTTTCGGGCAGTCCCTTCCAGAAGAAGGTGTAGCCTCCTTTTTCTTCCTTCAGCTGTCCCTCTCCTGCTCTCCGGGTCTCCTGAAGGGCTGCTATGTCGATGTTGAAGCGTCCCAGCTCCCTTGCAATGATGGCAGTTCTGCGTTCGGGGCGTTCACTGCCGCTGTTGTCCATCAGAGTCCGTACGTTCCACGTACCGAAGTTCATTTTTCTTTTTTGGCCGCAGGGTGGTGACCCCACTGGACGTGGCAGTCCAGTCAGGGATAAGTGAGGCAGACTATGTTTAGGGCACCTTTTCTAGCCCCCTCCCCGTGTGGGGTGAGCAGAGTGGGTCCTAAAAAGGGCTGCTCAGTCGCGGACACAGCTGCCGAACTACTCAACTGCCTCAGACCTTGAGGTAGAACGACTGAGTCCGTACCCACCGCCCATGTGCCAGTCTGTGACTAGGGGCTTCCAGATTTCACAGTCCTGCCCCCGTCGCCACTCGCTGATCGCCATGGGGCTTTGGTTGGTTTGTTTTTATTTTCTTTGGAAGACGCCTGTGCGTGGGTTTTTTTAATGTGTGGAGGTCAGTGCACAACTGATCAATACACAGACTTCACAGAGTGAGGTTCCACTGGTGATGTAGTTTAACACAATGACCGTGGCTTCTCAGTCTGTTGCAGCCTTCTTCTGCCTTCACAGCCGTTGTAACATGTGCCATGTTATCCTCCGCCTGCTCCGTCGTTGAGGTCTTTGGGTCTTTGGACTGTGCTTGGTCTGGAACCTCCCCCGCAGCCACTCCTGGGAGTGCACGACTCCAGTTGTTGTGCCTACAGGTTCATCGGAGCGCGCAAGCCCCCTCACCACGACAAGGTGTCAGTCCATCGAGGGGGACCTCGATGGACTGTCACCTTGTCCATCGAGGGGGACCCAAATTAAGTGATTTATAGCAGTTTAAACCCAGGTTTTGTTTATTCATGGAGGAATGTCTGTGGAAATTGATTTTAGATCATACTGCAATTGACCTGATTTTTTGTTGCCATATTACCCTGTTGGTGGTGGTCTATCTGGACATCCTGGATTCCAAGTTGCCCTTTCTTCCTCCTTCTCTTCACCTTTTTAAAAGCATGCCTTTAGTTATTATAGAAGCTGATATGTAGAGCTAATTGTCCAGTCATTGGTGATCAAGCAATGATGCACCTCCCCTCTCCCAACTAGTTCAAGAAAAGGGAACGTGTTTTGCATAAACACCAAAACCAGGAGGACCAGGCAGAAGATTGATATGGAGATAAGAGATGGAGAAAAATATTCATGAAGTGGAACGAGCAAACATTAATGCATCCTATAAGCAGCAAAAGCTCTGGAAACAAGCCAGTTCTACAGAATTTGGACAGTTCCCTGCTATAGAGGTACCTAAGGGGCCATCTATAAGTGCCATAAACAGTGGTGCTAGCTAGGGTGCGGGCTCTGCTTTAGGGGAATGGAAGTGGGAAGGGACCACAAATGAGGGCAGTCTGGGAATGAAGCAGTCTGAGATTATGATTGTAACACCTGGATTTGGACCATATTTGGGTCTTCTCATGTTCAGTCAGCTTTCTGAAAAATATGTAGTATGAGTGGATATTTGGATTCATTATATTGTCCTGGTAGGAGACTAGTGAGGATCAAGGAAGTACAAGTTCCGATATGTTGACTGGTGAAGCTGTCAATGAGCGTGGAGCATGTTTTTCATCATGTATGTATGTACATGCACATAGTGGAGGTTCTGTGCATCTTCGCATGCAAAAAATGTTGGGACTCTTGTTCTTCTCAACCATAATAGGAAGCATAAAATGCAACACTTCCAAATTACAAAAAGGCTGCAATCCTAAATATCCTTGTCAGTGGCTGAAACTTTTTGTACTCGATGAGACTTACTTCTGAGTAAATGTGGTTAGGGTTATACTTCAGATGTGATTCTCTTCCAGATCATAAACAACTTCATAAAGTTAAGTCACATTACTTTAAGGCTGGAGCCAAATATATCTGCATGAGAGGTTTTGACTATATACCATTCCCACTTTTGTCTCAATAGCATTGAGGTTACAGGATAACCTTCAACTCCAAGCAGTTCTGCATCAGCCAGTGCACCTGCAGAGGGGGTTATCTGTGGTCAAATCAATTGGATGTCCTCTCCTTTTGATTACAGTAAGATGACATTTTGACTAGCATTGAGCTGGTGTGAGATCTGTGATAAGGCAGCCATTTATTTTTATTTTCTCTCAAGTGTCAGAATTATCTTTATAATTAAGTTGACTACAGGCCTGGAACTATTTTCATAATGTACTACCATCTACTACCCATCCATTACTGCTTCAAGTACCGCTATAACAGCTTCACAAACCTAAATTAAGTGAAAGAAAATCAGTGCAAAATGTATTTGAAAATGTATTTTGGAATTTTTGCTTTCAGGTAAAATATGGTTATAAATACACATATATAATATGTTTTATACAGGGTTGTTGTGAGATTTCCGGGCTGTATGGCTATGTTCCAGAAGCATTCTCTCCTGACGTTTCACCCACATCTATGGCAGGCAGCCTCAAAAGTTGTGAGGTCTGTTGGAATCTTGGCAAATGGGGTTTATATACCTGTGGAATAATGTCCAGGGTGAGAGAAAGAACTCTTGTCTGTTGGACTCAATGTGAATGTTGAAATTGGCTGTCTAGATTAGCATTGAATGGCCTTTCTCCCACCCTGGACATTCCACAGATACTGTCTATCAACCTTACTTGGTAGAAAATATGGTAGAAAATAAAGTTAGACTTTTGAATGGGCTTCAATTTTGTAAGTGAAAACACAGTCACAAGTTTCCTGTTCCTTTATTCTGTGTCCATCCTCCTAAGCCATGATTTGAACCTGTTCCCCACAGGTAGACTTGGCTCATGCCTATATGTGGTCTATCCAATACAATTTTCTGAATCAACACCCAAATAACACCATGAACAGAACTTAAAACCAAGATACAAAATTAATTAATTATTGGAAGCAGCCCTATCATCTCCCATATTTTTTCTAATCTCCATGACTTTCTGCATTTTTTTTATTCCTTACCAATGATCTTCTGAACTGCCTTTATCTTCTTAAAATTCCTGGGCAGCTTCATATCTTTTGTATCTGAATATTTCTCTGTCAGCAGGGGAACTTGCTACTGCCATAATGGAAGCCGACCTGGACTGTGTGGGAAGGGATCACATCCTATGGTCCTTCTCCTCTATAGACCTGTAACTCCTTAGCTGGTAGTGAGATCCATTGAACTCAGTAGGATTCTTTCTTAAAGTCTTGTACATTATTCTACCTCTTTGATATTTCATACCAACACAGAGAGAAGGCACTGTGTGGTTATCCTTCTGTTGTGATCCCAAGTTTTTTATGTTACCTTGGAGATGTGGGAAGGAGTGGTACTTTGGCAGGCTCCTTGATCTGTCTTTCATTCCACTCCTACTCCTTTTTTCTTATTCCTTGTGTGCACACACACAAGAACCATAGCAATAGCATTTGAATGCCACTCAAGAACTGCAGAAAGAACCAGGGGGCAGAACACAAAAAAGGTCTTTTACATCAAAAACTCTGAAATATGTGATGTGAAACAGATTCTTTAGATCCTTCCGGCTTGTAGACACTATACATTATTTCACACTGGGGAACTGATCTTTTTATACAAACTGTGAAAAATATTTTCTATATCATGTTTATGGAGCCACAGTAGCTGCTGTGTAATCATAATGTTACTTAACTTGTGAATACAAGTTTAGTATTTTAATCTACGGTACCAGAAATGTATTAAGTCAAGCCAAAATAAGGGAGGGGCACACTAGACCATACCTAATATGAGGTGACAGTTCTATTGCGTTTTTGTAGCCCTTGACTACATAGCTTCAATACTATTTTTTAAAATCATAATGGTATAAGCTAGGTTTCACCGGGTGGTGGTGATGTGACAATGACAACGATAATGTCACCATTAGGCAAGAAAAGTTTAATTTAGGAAGTGTATTCCAAGAGTGTGTTAAAACAAATCCACAAAATAATGATACCTTTATTGTCCAGCCAAAATGTACAAAACACTTGATGCAAGTTTTTGATGCTGTGCTAGGTTCTTCATCAGGCAAAAGATGTTAAAATAAGAAAAGTGATGAAATTTCGGTTATTGGCCCACATTATGTCTTGGATGTAGCCTCTGTTAAGGACAGGCTCAACTATCTTATTTTGCTTTCAGTAGTAGTAGTAGTAACAACAACAACAGCAGGAGCAACAACAACAACAATAATATTTCTTAGCTGTCTCTCTTCGTAGGCAGGAGTAACCACCCCCCAAGGGAACCTAAGTGTCCGAGGCATACTATAAGGGAGAAGGTGATCCTGTAGGTCTTCTGGACCCAAACCATGTGGGGCTTTAAAGGTCAAAACTTGGTCCAAAGGTAGCCCAATGTAAAGCACATTTAAAAAGTCCAACCTTGAGGTTATCAGTGTGTGCACTGCCATCTTTAGATACATATTTCTCCCACTTCTCTGGGAGACCCAGAGTCCACATGTACATATTTCTTTCTGACTAGATACTCAGTGCACAGATGTGGACTGGGAAGGAGATCGTAGAGCCTATGCAATTTTAGGCATGAGTCAACAACATGGCCCTACTGTTCCATGATTGCATGAAAGCCCTTCACAGCAACACCATTACCATATTGGCCATCCTGGTTGTGGTTTTCAGGGTTCTATAAATGAAAAATGAAACATTTGAAAGTGCCAACCATTACTGGATCTGACTGAATTTTTAAAGCAAAAAAATAATAATGCCAATGTAGCAACTAAAATGGGGCAAAAAACATCAGCCAGTAGGTATTTTTATGGCTCCTTTGAGATGTGTTTGGCATATTAGTGAAATCTGTCCCTGTCCTTTCCCCTCTTTCTTGAAAACATTTGCTGTAGAATTTTTACTCCCATGTTATCTAATTTCTGTACATAATTATTTTAACATTGATGCTCCTATAACATTTCACAAGTATTCTGTATACTCGATAATTATTAACAAGTGGGATGTTAAATTATGTATCAGTGTTCTTGGTTAGATGTTGCTAATGCAGCCAGAGTCTGAAAATACCCATAATTTTCATGGCAGAAATGAATTGCAGTTCACTATACCAGCTATACTATTTTAAAATGTATCAAACAATTATGACCTCCCTCCCCAGGAAATCATTTAAAAGTGAACTACCACGTTATTGAACTCTGTTATTAATACATATTTCAAGAATCGTTAAAGAAGCAGAGATATTCAATTTGCAAAATATTGTTAATGCCTGGAGCTGGAAATATTTTGGATTTGCTTCTTATTCTAGGATATTTCAAACCCAGAGAATAGAACTCTGGTATTTTAGTACCACTTCTCTTTAGCATTGTACTAAGCACTCCTAATTTCTTCCATAATAAAATGGCTCAAGTTACATTAAATGCAAAAAAACCAAAAAAAATATATGCTAAAATCAATGTTGTTTTTAAGAGGTTTACTAAATTCTATGAAATTGAACATTTTACAATAATTAGATATGTAGTGGCCTATGCAATAATTAGATATGTAGTGGCCTATGCAAAGACCACTACGGTGAAATAGTAGCAATCAGTAACCCATGAGAAACCACAATACTTGTAGGTAACTGTAGGAAACGTGCTTAAACTTTTTATATTAACAGACTCCCCCTGATTTGCTATACTTAATAGGAGAGCCTGTAAGCTTTTTCTGTGTTGTTGAATTGGCATTTTAGTGAATTAATTACAAAGTTACTGTATGCACTTAAGACAGCGTATTATTACTAATTCATTTCATTTATCCTTTTAACAACAACAACAACAACAACTTTATTTTTGTATCCTGCCTCCATCTCCCCAAAGGACTTGGAGTGGTTTACATGGGAACAAGCCTAATCAACATAGTTAAAATAACACATTAAAATTAATAAAACAGCAACATAAAGCAAAATAAAAACAAAAACTAACAGATAATAGAATAATAGTATATTACAGCCAAACTTATTCCCTCAAAGACTTTTTGAAAAGGCATTGTGGTATTGTGATGTTGTGTTGATTTTTTTAAAAAACAAGTCTGTTTACCAGTCTGCAGTGGGAGGATTGCTCTTCGTGTCTCCTTTTTTCACATAAATCACAGAGTGTTGATTGCCATTCCCTTGCTTTCTAGAATATCCTTGCAGTAATCAGATATGTAAATATTTAGACTGTGGGCAGAAAAGCTTCAGAGTGAATGTTAGGTAAAGTTCAATTGCCCTTCTCTGGTAAGCAGAATATTACACATTTCCAAAAGCATAGTTTGTCATGGTTGGAAAGAAAAGAGAATATATTATAATGGATGTGATGCTTGCTTCCCCGTCTCTTTTTTTCATGTTTCCTCCAGGAGAAGCACACATGAGTCATCCCTTGGCTTTCCAGAAAACCAAGATCAGGGTTGGAGATATTATACAAAATGCTTGGCATGCAAGGCAACAGTTTTTTCCTTCATGTTTTTCCTCACAAGTAAATCCATGGGGCCTGCTCTGAATTAGATGCCCCATATATAAATAGGGGAGGGTTTAAACCCCCAACTAAGCCTTTTCCCCTTTTAAAGACCCCACTCACCATTCCACTGGTACTTTAGATGTTGGAGCTTCCTGTGAACTCCGCAGGTAAGCAAGTCAATGACAATGAACTATTTCAATTTTGTCATTTTATTCATTGAAGATATTATTTATATATTGCCTTTCAACAAAAAATTTCCCAGTGGAGTACACACTATAAAATCGGTAACAATTAAAACATTCCAAACATTTGTACAAGTTTTCCACATACATTCCCCATACAGATTTCCTTGAGAGTTGCAGGCCTCCTTATGAAAATCGTATCAGCAGTCCTTGACTCCATGAACCGGGAACAGGGAACATGTAGCCGCCCAGATGTTACTGAACTATAGCACCCATAAGTCTCACCAAGCATGAGCAGTAGCCAAGAACTATGGGGATCCCTGTAAGGCTCTTGGTTGTGAAACTCATCTTCCCATGCTTCTTGTTCCTATTCCTTCCAGGTGAGATAAGGTGTTCACATCTAAGGAAGACAAGTATTTCTTATCATCGAATATCAGCTACTCTTGAAGATATCTACATTCACTTGCAATACTTTTTGCTGTTAAAATTAGACAGTGAGAGAGTGGGAGAGACTCGCATCACCCTGCTTCTATGTGACTAAGGGTGCATCTACACCCTATTCAAAGTGACCAATTGAAACATTCACACCTAGCTCCAACAGACAAGAGTACTATCTCCCACCCTGGAGTTTCCACAGATACACCCAAATTTCCTAGTTTACAACAAACCTCACAACCTCTGAGGATGCTTGCCACAGATGCAGGCGGAACATCAGAAGAAAATGCTTCTAGAACATGGCCATACAGCCCAAAAAACCTACAACAACCCACTATTTATGATGTTTCTACTTTCATGAGGTTCTACTCCCATAACACCTTTGAAATCAATGGCTGGTTGCACATAGAAATGAAAATATACAGAGAACTCAGCTATATATTTGAAGTTTTCTTGATTTAAGAGGGTTTGGGAGATATTAAATGATCCATTGATTTTAATTAAACTTTCAATTGAAGAAGTGAAAAAAGGTAATAGATAGTGGGATATAAATTAAATACTAGCTTCACATAGCTGTCAGACAAGAATTAGCTCATAGTCCGCCCGTCTTGGGCTTAACACACATAGTTTGCCTTCTCTCACTTAGGGTCAAACTTGATGTGACACTAATTACATGAGAATTTACAGGTTTACGCATGAATATATATCCATCTGGCTGTTTTGGCACTTAGTTCCCCTTCAGCTTTGTTTCCACATGCTTGAACATCTAATTTTATTTCTTAATGTTTATCTACATAGTCACATCCCTGTCTATGTTTTACTTTGCTGAGTGTATAGATACTGCATTGCAGGGAGACAGGTTCATTTCTGTGGTTAGTCAGTCTAAAACAGGATTTTCATCTGCACTTTAAAAGAGTAAGCCCTGCTAACAAAATGTTGCAAAACTTAATTTTGATCTTGATAATTGTCATACAGTGGGACTACGGTATCCTCAGAGGGTTGCTTCCAGGATCCAGTGTGGGTAGCAAAAACCAAAAAAGCAACAACCCCTATTGCTGCTGGAGATTCCATTAATAAATGGCGTAGGATCGCAGCAGAGATGGTGCCAAACCCTGGCTGCCAGGCGTGCATTCTTTGGGCTTCTCCGCCTCTGGAAAGCATGCCACCCATCTGCTTCTGCCTTCAAGGTGGCAGTAGGGCTGCTTCTGCTTGTTCATCCAGTAGGCAGAAGTGAGTGCACGAAACATGAATGCCTGGCAGCAAGGCTTTGCCACCGCCTCTGCTGCTACCCAACATTATTTTATTAGTAAGGGGTTATATAACAAAGATCTTATGGTATTGTACTCATTTGAATCTCCTTGCTCCTCTGTCCTCTTTGCTTTGATAAAAAAATATGAGGAGCGGCATCCCCCCAATTCCTGAAAAATACAAGGTTGCAGAAAGATGCAAATGCAGGGCTGCAGAGAGATGCAAGGATTTGTGAATTGGTGGAAGGTGTAGTAGAGTCACACTAAGCTTAGATTCCCACAATTTCACATATTCTCTCATCTCTCTGTAGCTTCACTTTCTCGCCTTTCTGAAGCCTCATATCTCTTTGTAACTTCATAAATGTACTATTGTATATACTATATTACTTCTGTTGTGTAAAGTATTGTATATTGTGTTGTGTACACTACTGTAGTTTGAATCCATAGTTGGTTGATCCTGCAGGTCCTGAACTTATGGATATGGTGTCTCTACTGTAGTTAAGGCCAGCTTGACAGCAGTTAGCAACAATAAGTAAGGTCAACGAAATGAAATGTTTAGAAAACGAAAGCTAGTGAAAGGGCAAAAATCCCACAATGCTTTGAAAAGAAGTTTTCAAGTAGCTACAGAGCTCAAATAACATTTGCCTGATATGGAAGGTTTACCTAGCCAGAGTCACATTCAGATCACACAATTTTAGTACTATTATTCCATTTTAATTGCCCTGGTTTCATCCTTTGGAATCCCCTGGTTTGTAGTTTTGTGAGTCAACATAATGAGATACTATGCTGTACTCTTCCTCAAGCCTTGAGGAGAGGAGGGTAATTTTGTTATTGCTACTGCTGCTTATGTTGTTGTTGCTGTTGTTGTTATTGTGCCCTCTGGCTAAGAATTCTATAGTCTCCTCCTTAAACTCACTGTTGCAGTATTCTATACAACCGAGCCGTAGCAGCTAAAGTGGAATCATATTACTATAATTCTATAATGTGAATAGTCCCCTGGATGTTTCATTTCACATGTGCACATTGTTTGCTTTGAACAAAAGATTTGTTTAAAGATGTTGCACTTCTCTTTTTAGGTGTCAGATCCTAACCCTGTTCTCTTCATGATATTTCTTCCTCTAATACCACGTTTTTGGTTACAGAAGGGAAACCTAGGAACACAAATACTTAATTAACCATGGTATACCTATATGGCTTTGGGCATTTAATTTGGGGGGGGGGGAAACACAACAAACTTTGATGCCCCCAACCTCTGCCCTACAAACTTACAGACTAAAATAGTGGTTCCCAACCTATGGTCTGTGGAACACCAGTGGTCCGCAAGAACTAACATATGGTCCACAGCCTCACGGTTACTGCTCCGTGGCAATGAGAGCAACTGGTTTCGTGAAACCCTTGTATAGTGCAGAGGCTTATTAAATATGGTTTTCTGTGGGCAAGCAGATGATGACTACTGGATGGCATATGGTCTATATCAGAAACTACAGCTTATGTGGACTATCCAATGCAATGTCCTGATTCTGCACCCCCAATAACCTAACCGAATCCAAAGTTCATCAAAAACTAATTTGTAACCCATTGGTACTAATATTGGAGAGTGATCCCTGGTCAAGTGATACCTGGTCAAAAAAGGGTTGGGAACCACTGGACTAAAAGGAGGAAAAATGGTTGAACAGCTTTTCTTGTGCAACCTTGTAAAAGAAAGGTTTCAAAATGTGTACTATTGTTACATCTTCCAAATATTACTATATTCTCCTTCCTTTTTCAGAGTTCTAGAATGCCAAGGATTACCAATTGTAAATGGTCAGTGTGATCCTTATGCAACGGTTACCTTAGCAGGACCATACAGGTTAGTAGAATTTGTTTTCTTATCTATTCTTGTTAAAGTTATCATTGCAGTATTTTTGCAATAAGCATTAAGAAAACATTTAAAAGATAAACAAAAGTAAAGCGGGAAAATTTGGAAGCTACTATTAACTTTGTGGGATTTTCTTTTCCAATATAGTGATACTTTCTCTGGCTGTGCTTAGAATAATAGTAATGTGTGTGTTTCTTAGCTTGTTAGAGTAGATCCACAGAATCAATAGGAGCTTGGTGTGTCTACACTTTACATAATTTCTATTGCTTTAGTGAGTCTCTTCTAGTTGAGACTAGAAATTAGATTTTAGCCCAATCTTGTAGCATCTTGAAGACTAAAAAGTTTTATTTGACATACACCTTTTGAGGATCATCGCCCACTTTCATTAAACACATTCATCAGATAAGTATACAGGGTGCTGCAAAACTATAATTAATAATTTCCTGGGATAATATTTTACTGCTAGGGTGAGAGAAGTGAGCCTTGCAGACTGCAGGTACTCCCCAGGACCTTTTTTGCAGCCTTCAGGATCCTTCAGTAAAAATAGGTTTTTGCAATGTGTAGTATGGAATACACTTTCACCACATTTGGAGACCCACTGAGATCTCCAGGTACCAAAGCATTTTGTGATTTTTTTTACTGAAACTTTTTTTAAATCCTGGAATGCTCTAAAAATTTCTTTGGGAACATGGATGCATCCGGGGAGGCCTTTTTTGGTACCCAAAACATATACCCCAGAGGCAAGTGAAGACAAACCTCTTTTTAAGGAGCTGATGCAGCTAACTTCCATGACTGTCTAACTCAGGGGTCCTCAAACTTTTTAAACAGAGGGCCAGGTCACACTCCCTCAAACTGTTGGAGGGCCGGATTATAATTTGAAACAAATTTGAATGAATTCCTATGCACACTGCACATGTCAAGACCCAGAAGCCTTAAGTAGAGCCAAACACAAGATAAAGAGTTCAAACACAGCTTTATTGTACAAAAATAGTCTTTCAAAGCACTTAACTTCAGTGCAGAGAGTCAGAGCAGTAATTTGACATAAAAAACGAAGTAATATCAGTAACAAAAATATAACCCGGATTATAACGCTGTTTAATCCGGGTTAAACACAAAGTTCAGCAATCTGCCTAAAAATCTACACAGTTCAAAAACACAGTCACAGAAGATGGAAAACAGAGTCCCAAAATGAAGCAATGTTCAAACACGAAATTAGCAAGGTAGTAAGTCCAAAAAGCCAAAAGCGTTGGTCAAACCAGTCCGTGGTCAAGCCATTGAGTAAGGTAAACACTGGAATGCAGGAATCACAGGAACACAGGAATCTGTAGTCCAAGGACCCAAGTTCGAGAGTTGACAGTAACAAAGATGTATGTCCCATAAAGACACTTTGCCTTCTGCAAAGAGCCATACATTCAGAACCCACTTTTATCCTACAGCTTTTATCCTAGAGGATGATGAGCTCCCCACCCTTTCCTCATCACTCTCAGCTGCCTCCAATCCCACAGCTGAACCCGAGCGCGCATCCCTCCACCTCTGCCAGCGTCTGCCAAGACTTAGATCTTGCCAAGTGCTCCCCGGTTGCCAATCCCCTGTGAACCTCTCAAATTCATCACTGGAGGTGGGTTGGTTACAAATGTCCCTAATCTGTTGAACACGGGTCCGATCCAGCTCATTCTCCTCTCCCATATCACTCCCAGACCCATCACTCCTTCCAAAACCCCATGTAATCCTCGTCCTCTGTAGGAGCGCTAAGTATTTCCCGGATGCGCTTCCTCTGACGCTCCTCGTCGGACTCCAGATCGCGAGTAGCCCTCTTTACTCCCCTGCTCTCCTCCCCATCCCCCATTTCACAATCGGAGAAACCCTCAAACGTCTCAGAATCACTTGGGGTCATGATTATCTCCCTAATGCGCTTCCGCTGTTGTTGTTCCTCCTCCAACTCCTGCGCAGACCTCTTCTCCCTCCTACCAGTAGTAGGAACGTTACCATCATGCTGAACTACAACAGCACATCTTATTTGTAATGCAAAAAAACACTTACAAACAATACAATAATTAACATTAAGAACAATTTTAGCAAATATAAACTTAATAGTATTTCAATGAGAAGTGTGGGCCTACTTTTGGCAGATTAGATAGGATTGCTGTTGTGTGCTTTCAAGTCATTTCAGACTTAGGCTGACTTTGAGCGAGGGCCGGGTAAATGACCTTGGAGGGCTGGATTCGGGGCCCGGGCCTTAGTTTGAGGACCCCTGGTCTAACTGTACTTTAAGTTATAACAGAGTATATGTTCTGTCACCTAGGCCCCATTTACACTGCCATATAATGCAGTTTGAACTGCATTATACGATCACTGTAGCCTAGTGGTTCCCAACCTTTGGTTCTCCAGGTGTTTTGGACTCCAACTCCCAGAAATCCCAGCCAGTTTACCAGCTATTAAGAATTTTAGGAGCTTAAGACCAAAACATCTGGAGGGCCAATGGTTGGGAACCACTGCTGTAGACCCATATAATGCTGATTGAACTGCATTGAACTGGATTATATGAGTCTACACTGCCATATAATACAGTTCAATCAGCATTATAATGACAGTGTAAATAGTGTCCTAGAAAGAGAATGCGCTATTGATAAATCCTACCACAACAAGGAGTAATTCAAAGTTTTCCTCACCATCATCACTTTCTGTGTCCAATGACATTGGAGAAGAGTCCTGCATTCATGTCCTTCTTCTGTTGGAGATGACAGTGAAGAAATCAGGAGATTCTATGATCACTTGAATGCAGAATTTCTTACTGTGGATATTGTTAGTGATGGTCAATGCTAGAAGTGTCTCTGCAGACATAAACATTAGTATCTTTTAAGTGTCAAATTAAAAGTATGTCATTTTTCCACTTGGGATTTTGACAGTCGTTGGTGTTGATATTCAGTACTTTCCACTCCCGCCCACCTGCTTGTTCTTAGTTATTTCAGTTTTTATTAATGTAATGCAGTTTTGTATGGCTATTTCCTGTTGTTGTGTGATTTTATGGGGGGGGGGGGGTTGTTGCAAAACACTGTGGAAACTAGTTGTGATCCCCTGAGCAAGGCAAAGTAGCATATGTGTTCTTAAATAAATGAAACATGACTGCTTTGGGCTCATGTAAATGTGGGACATACTGCTTTGGGCATTGTGTCTGTTTACATGCACTGGTTAAGGTAGACAAGATCAGAACAAATGTGTTCACAATCTCAATATGCAAGAGCCTGAGTTAAGTGCAGCACAGAGATAGGTTCAGGATTTGTTTGCTTTTAGAATAAGCAAAGGAGTACACCTTATAAGTGCAAAACAATTGGACATACTTTGTGTAATTCTGACCTATCATATTCTTTTGCTCCTACAGATCGGAAGCCAAAAAGACAAAAGTTAAGAAGAAGACAAACAATCCACAGTTTGATGAAGTGTTTTATTTTGAGGTTGGTATTTCAGAAGAATGGTTGATAAAATACCACACTTTCATAATTTTTAAAAGAGTCCTCCAAGTGGGGCCTGAAGTATCTAAGAAATAACTACTGAAACAAGAGCATCTTGCTTTTCCTGGGGAATGACGTTGTGCTTTTCTGTGTAGTTTTCCCTTAGCCTCCTTTGGCCCTTCTCTTCCAACCTTTGAACCCGTGCTGATATGTGAATGCTTTCCAGACTGTGGTTTTTATAGCTGCTCCACCCTCTCTTTTTTGGTCAATAGTGGGAGAGTTGTTTCACAGGAAATGTAAAAAAGCTTTAAAAGCAATAACAGCAACCAACTATTCAAAACGGACGGTATTGGTGGCTTGCCAGCATGCTGAAACACAAAAGCTTTCTCTTTGCTTATGTAGAAAACACTTCCATTCCATTGAAAACGCCTAGAATTTTGCCTAATAGAACTTTAACAAAAATGAATGAATGAATGAATGAAGGTAAAGCAAAGCCTAGCATCATTCAGAACTTTGTTTTTCCCATACACTTTTTTGATGTTGACAATTTTTTTGTCTTCTGCAAATTATGTACAGAAATGTAATCCGAACACTGAAGTTCATGAGAATATGGGTTTTGACTGTGTGTGTCCTGAAAAATCTTGTTCGAAAGAGCTTGTTTATCATGATGTCTAAGTCCATTCTCAAATTGAAATAGCTGCTTTTGAAACTGTTGTGTACTGTATTGAAGTGCACATTGTTCTAGCCCCTTTTCTTACAAATCTGACCAGGGATTGGAAAGTTCCTTTTAAAGAGTATTTTATTACGTGAATTGTTGCAGTTCCCTGATCCTCTTCCCCCAGTAACCACTACTAAGCTATATTTTTGTTCAATACCCTAATTTGCTATTGTATGTGTGTGTGTGTAAAAAGTAAAGGTAAAGGTCATGTCCAACTCTGGGTGGTGGTGCTCATATCCATTTCTAAGCTGAAGAGATGGTGTTGTCTGTAAACGACTCCAAGGTCATGTGGCTGTCATGACTGCATGGAGTGCCATTACCTTCCTGCAGAAGCGGTACCTATTGATCTATTCATGTTTGCATGTTTTTGAACTGCTATGTTGGCAGAAGCTGGGGCTAACAGCGGGAGCTCACCTCGCTCCCTGGATTCGAGCCACTGACCTTACGGTCAGCAAGTTCAGCAACTCAATGGTTTAACCCGTTGTGCCATTGGGGGCTCCATATATGTATGTGTGTGTGTGTATAAAAAGAGAGAGAGAGAGGCTACCACAGTAAAAGGCCACATTATTCATGTCTGTTCCTCTTCTCTTCTTCTCTATCTTAAAAGTTTAGTTGTTTGTTTGTTTTAGTGTTTTTGCTGTATGCCTTGAAGTCATTTCCAACTTATGGTGAGATTTGAACTATGGTGTTTGGAGTCTTATTCTAATACCCAGACTAATACCCCATTCTGGCTCTCACACTGTCTGTTACCACTAACCAGTTTGTGCCTTGTGAGTTCATACAAAATCAGTGAATCAGGAAAAAGCATTTAGTTAATATTACAGCGAACTAAGATGGACTAAATAGAATCCACCAATCCCAAATAAAAAATAATCAGATAAGAGGAAGGGGGAAATGTCATTCAACATGGACTTTTAGTGCTGCGTTATAACATGGCCAGACTGCCTAGAGTGGTAGCATAAGGATGAAGTAGATTTTACATCCTTGGTAAGAAAGTTGAGAGAACCAGCTGTGAAACATCTAGTCTACTGAAAAGATCTTGTCCAGGAGATAACTGAAGCACATTTAATCTTGGCATCTCTGACCCATGCAAATGCACCTAACACTGCAAGCCTAGCTATAAAGTGGCACTGTATAGCAACTTGGCTTACATTATCTTCTCGTTTGTCTTCTGCTACTTTTAATTTTACTTTGTCTTTGCTGTTTGTGAAATATTTATTCATTCAAGGTAATGTTGAATTTAGACTATGCCTGCTGAATTGTCTTATGTAAATGCACTCATATTTTTTGTAACATTGTTTCAATGGGCTTTTGTTCCTAAAATGTGTTGCTGAATTTCAATAATAAGTTAATGTTTATTATGAGTCACTTTGGGCAAAGTCTATGAATACATTAAATTATACAATAATGTTTCTTGAGCAATAAATCTCACTGGGCTCAGTTTGGATAAATGTGAACAAGACTGTAGATAAGCAACTGGAAGAGAGCCAGTGCCCTTTCACACTGCACTGTGCAACACTGTGGTTTCACTTTGTCTTCCATGATTCAATTCCACGGAAGTATTGTATTTGTACTTTCATGAGATATTCGTAATTCTCAGCTAGAGAACTCTGGTGCCTCACTGCACAACAAACCCCAAGGTTCAGTAGGATATTGCCATAATACAGTAATTAAATATAGGATCTGTAGTCCTATAACTGTGTAGAGTGAAAAGCCCCCACTTGCTCTGCTTTTGACATATCTGTAACTAGAATTGGTGGCTACCAGAGGTAACAGGCACTTAAGGATAGGCAATCCTGTGATGTGATCAAAAATGTCTCTGGGAAATAACATTCAGGGCCAGCTCTAGGCTTTGCTTTTTGATTCCTGAGGTAAAGCATAAAATGGAGTGGCTACTCACATACCATGAGTATATCTTATCCATAACAGAGAAATCATTTTGTCAGATTAGGGGACACAACATTATTTTGGCATCACTGGCATTGAAAATACAGTCACAAAGTAAGTAACTCACAATTAATCACATTCAAATTTTGCTGCTTAACACACTGTTTCACTTTCCAGTAAGGCCAATTCTTATGACAATAGTTGTCTTTCTGTCATCAGATTTGAATTTATTTATTTATTCACCACATTTATTCTCCGCCGGGGACTCAGAGTGCCTTTACAGCAAGCAACAATCTGATGCTGCACAAATACATTAAAATCCAAAAACTTAAAAACATCAAACATTGAAACCAGTCATCAAAACCACACAGTCCTAAATCATAATCCAGAGCCATTCCATTTGTCATTGCACTATTTCGTATTCACTTATTGCACTTATCGAACGTTACTGACCAAAAGCTGGGTCCCATAGCCACAATTTTAGGTTTTTCCTGAAGGTCAGGAGGGGGGGAACTGATCTAATTTCACTGGGGAAGAAGTTCCATAGATGAGGGGCCACCAGTGAGAAGGCCTTGTCTCTTGTTCCCACCAACCGCACCTGCAAGGATGTGGGACCAAGAGCAGGGCCTCCCCAGACGACCTTAACCTCTGAGGTAAATTATGAAGGGATAGGTTCGGACAGGTAAGCTGGGCCTCGATTGGTAAGATAACTCCAAAACATGGAAGGTTATTGGCAATTTTAAAGCTCTGATTGAATCAAATGTTTCCAGGATCTGCCATTTGTGTCAAGGGTAAATGTAGTTAAAATGAAATTAATTCTGCGAACAGCAGTGAAGGAGTTCTACCAATCAGTGCAATATATGTAGGACTGCGAGAACAATATGGCATATTGAGTTAGTATTCCCTCTGGCTCCAAGGTGTGTTTAAGTTAAACACATAATTCAGGACTCTTTGTTTCCAATGTCTCAAGTTCCCATTATTTTCTTCAGTAGCTGGCAATGGCTTTTAGCTGTCTATTTGTTTGGCTTTATATCTGGAACTGTTCTTTCTTTGGCAGTCTCTTCCTTTTACATTCAGTTGGCCTGCTGCTACTTAAAAATGAAAAAAGTATAACAAATTTATTTTTGAGGGGAAAAATAATTTCTGACCGCTAGAAACAACCTAAGTGTATAACAGGGAGGAGCCTTTGAACATGTTCACAACTTGGTCAGAATTGCCGTTGACTTCTGGTTGTGGTTACTACTGGGTGGGGTACCCGAATGGTAGTTTCAGTGTCCTAGGTTCGTTAGAAATGAAAACCTCAGAGCTTTTGTTGTTACCATTGAGTTATGAGAAAGATTTGTAGATAACCTCATATTTAAAGTAGCTTCCTCCTATGCTTTGTATATGCAGCTGCCGGTGAAGTTTTTGAAAAGCATTGTGAAGAGTGTTTTGAAGACAGGGAGAGAAGATAGTATCTCTGCATCTGTTCGGAAATTCAAAACTAGCTTTCAGGGGCATTTAATGCTGTCAAAGAGAGACAAATAAGGTATCAAAGTAAACTGCAGAACATGTACTTTTGCCGACAGGAATATTGATTCTGCCAATTAATCTTCTCTAACAAGATAAATTTGGCCAAAGGGAGAGAAAAACAGAGATAAATGTGCTTCAGTCTTGAAATCTCCAGGGTGACTGAGTTTAAATACTCCAGCTTCAGTTGGTTGAAGTGGCCTTTCACAGACACAGTTTTAGATGGTGAGAAATTACAGAATAATTATAAATATTCTTATTGCTCCGGTCTTTAAAAATCCAGCATGCAAACATCTGTATGTTGCTTCTCACTCTCCATTGAGACTATTTTTACTTTCTTTTTGTTTTTTCTTCTCACAAGTAGCTCAGAATATTGTCTATTTTCTTTCTAGTTTTTTGTGTCTAACATTTTCATAGATGGCACGCACTCTTTACTATTATGGTTGATGATTGTCTTGTTTTATATTAGTTCCCCTTTAGCTGTATTGATTAGTAAGAGTTTCTATCATCCCTGAGAAACACACTGCAATTCATAAGGTTTCTATGCTTTAGAGGAGACTTTAATTTCAAAGTCACTTTCCCACAACCTATCATTGCTCTTCAATCTTAATATGCATTATGATTTTTTTCCTTGAATACTTTTTGCGTACATGGAAGCCTATTATGGAGTGAAACTTTAATGTTGAACCAGGGCAGCCAGAGTCCAAGTATAGCTCTTACCATTTGTGTTTCTGCCAAAAATGGGGCACCTTGAAGTTAAAATATATTTCCTGCTACCTGACTGAATATTCAGACTGGCCAACCCTTAAAACAGGTCCACCTGCACTAGATCCTTTTGCCTAGGCAGGATCTTTATAGAATGTGAGTACTTTGTCTTTCTGTGAGCAGATTTTGCCTGACTAAGCCCATTCTGCTTTCCGACTCCTAAAAACAAGCTTTTGGTTTCCTTGACTGTTTCTGGCCTATTCCAACCTTCATTTACTGATAAGTCTGTCATATCTATTTATTTATCGTATCAAAAGCAAACCGAGGGTACAGTTGTAATGTATTTAAAAACACAAAGTTTAAAAAACTTGGTATTATACTAAATGTCCTTTGACCAGAAGCTGGCCACTTGGAGTGTCTCTAGTGTTGCTATAAGAAGGTCCTCCATTGTGCATGTGGCAGGACTCAGACTGCATTGTAATAGGTGGTCTGTGGTTTGCTCTTCTCCACACTCGCATGTCGTGGACTCCACTTTGTGCCCCCGTTTCTTAAGGTTGGCTCTGCACCTCATGGTGCCAGAGTGCAGTCTGTTTAGTGCCTTCCAAGTCACCCAGTCTTCTGTTTGCCCAGGAGGGAGTCTCTCATTCTGTAAAAGCCATGGCTTGAGGTTCTGGGTTTTAGCCTGTCATGGGGCATAGTAAGATAAGACATCAGACTAAAGAACTCAAGGACTGGGAGGTTGGAGGGAGGAGGAGGATGCGATGATGATGATGATGATGATGATGATGATGATGGAGCTTGGGTTACCGACAGGAATGGTTTCATAAGGACAAACCAAGAAAAACTATCAAGAACAGAAAATTGTACTAATTCTAGCAAATGAAGACCAGCATAGAAACACTCCCTTCTTTGCAACATCTTCTCTCTTAGAATTTGGGAAAGTGTAGGGAAGTAGTTTTGGGAAGCTGTAGGGAAAGTGAAATTGTGTGTTGTGGAAGAATTAGCATTGCTATCGACAGATCAAGCTGAAATTTGGAGAGAGAAATTGGGATTGTCCTGTTTCTGCATTCTCTGTTTATAGATACTGTTTATATTGTTTATTCTAGCTAACTGAACAATTTGTATTTTTTTATCTCAATTTTGATCAGATACTACAGTGGGCCCTTGTTATCTATTAGGTTTAGTTCAGATTCCCATAAGCTCCAAGCTTGCTTGCTTACATTCTCTGTGAGAATATACCGAAAGTAAAGACTTTCGGTATATATTTCAGATTTCAATATTAATGTCAAAAATACGTAGTATGATTTTACATAGGATTTGTGCTACATTAGAACAGTCAAGACAAATATCACTTAAGTAAAATAAACATTAAATATTAAATAACCAGAAAAATAAAATAAGGTGTAAACACTAAACTAATCTGGGAATCTGCTATTGCAACACATCCAATGAAGTGGTTTAAAACCAGTATAAAAAAAAGATTAGGACTAAGTACGTTCCAGTCTTTGGGCACAGTATGGCTCTCCCTGCCCTCTTACCACCTTTTGTATATGTTTGTCATTTGGCTTGTATTTAAGACAGTATAATTATAATATAAGTGAAAATTCTCCGTTGGGTTTATTTTCCTATGTGCTTCTGGTTGAATGTGTTCTTTCTACTCTGTTCCCTTCACTTGCCACAATTTCCAGAATCCCAGCTTTAGAGTAATGGGAAATACATCTCTCTTGATGTAATGCAGAGGAGAATGGAATGATAGTTTTGAACAAAATATTATGTAACTAAGGAAGGTTCACATGGAGCTACATCTGTACTATTTTCAACCATTGTAGATCTCCAGGACTTCCTATCCACCTAATTGGTAAAAGAACCAGTTGAATAGCAACAACCCTCTTAAACATCAATAGTATTATTTGGGTGAACTTGTTCTGCTGTTATACAGTTTTCTTGAACTTGTTATGCTGCTAGTTTCCTCAAAACTGGGGAAATCACTTTTTGTTTATGAAATTCAAGGTTGGGGGGAGTGTGGTGTATGTATGTGGCTTTGCAAAGAAGATAACTGGACCTCATAGAAATTCTCTCAAAGTATGTATTCTTCATGCTCCATGTTTAGTGTGGTAAAATAATTTATTTAGCAACTGCATTTCCGAAATAGGATGATGTTTGGAGTTACAAAAATAGCTGAGGAGGAGAGTGAATGCAACCCACAGCCCATGTGATATTTACCCTCATATGTTGCATACTTGCAATGTGATCCTGATATACAGTAGTTAGAATGGCACATAGAAGAGGAGAGGTATCAGCATAATGAAGATTTAATACATCCAATGGGCATAGAACCCTCATGGAAACCTGGATGTATCAGGAGATTGAATAGAGTTTCCTGGAAGACAGCATGGAGCCAGCTAACCAGCCATGAATGAGAACAGTACACACTACAGGACTCCATTGTAGGTCCTAGTTGTTGTTATTCTTGAGCATTAAAAGTCACCTCTGAATGTTTTTCTGAATGACTAATGTGTGTGACTTCAGAACAGTGTATGCTACCATAACAGACTAGAAGTATTGTTAACATCACAAGGGTTTTTTTTTACACACACACACAATAGTCTGCATTAACTAATGAGTTGGATCATAGTTTTGTGGGTTCTTTGTTTCCATTTCTAAATAAAAACTGTTCTTGATTTTAAAAAAAATAAATTACAAGTTTAATTTATGTGCTCAATTTTTGCTAGATTTTAACTCTCTGTCAAAGAAGACATAGTGATATATCCCATAGTAATATATAGCAATGTATCTGCTAAGGTGGAAAATACAAGCCCTCTTCAGGCATTCAAACTCATAGTATAAATACCCTATAAACAACTAGGGAGAAGAATACTCTAGCATCCCTGCAGTCCCTATTTCATTGACTTCTGTTGACCTTTGGAAAAGGAGAGATTTCTTTCTGGATGGTTTCAAACCTGTTGAGCCTCCATGGATGGATGAGGGCTCCTGTTCAGCAAGTAGGGCTTCCTGAAAGTGTGTTTCTACCATCTTTCCAGCCCTTATTTGATTTAGAACACCTGGGTAGGACTACAGTAACCTTGTTTTCTAAATCAGATTCTGAGTGGTTTCCTCTTAAAACACAAAGAGGAAACCACTTGTAATCAGATTTAGAAAACATGTAAGTGTGTGATATGAAAGTATGCACTCTGTTTCAACTTTTCCACAAATCATTATGATGAGTTTGTAAAGCTAAGATTGTATATGGAGTTCTCTGTACTATACTTATCAAACCTCCAACTATATTTTCAGTATAATATTCATTACCAGTTTCTAAGCACATACTTTAGCTTAAACGAGAAATAATGTGTTACTTTAAAAGAGTTTCTTTGTCAGCTATTTTCCCCCAATCTAGAACAGAGTTACTTCTTTGCTTGTAATGACCAGGGCCCTAATTTAGTATCATATTATAGTGGTGTTGGAGGAAAGTGCTGAGAGTGCCTTCGACAGCGAGAAGATCCAACCAGTCCATACTTCAAGAAATAAAGCCTGACTGCTCATTGGAGGGAAGAATAGTAGAGGCCAAGATAAAGTACCTTGGCCACATAATGAGAAGAAAGGAAAGCTTAGAGGAGACAATTATGCTGGGGAAAATGGAAGGTAAAAGGAAGAGGGGCCGACCAAGGGCAAGATGGATGGATGGTATCCTTGAAGTGACTGGATTGACCTTGAAGGAGCTGGGGGTGGTGACGACCGACAGAGAGCTGTGGCGTGGGCTGGTCCATGAAGTCACGAAGAGTCAGAAATGACTGAATGAATGAACAATAACAAATTATAGTGGTTCTGTCTGTTAATTACCACTTACGTGTTCTGACTTAGGCTGCTTCCAGACAGCACTTAAATGTGCACCAAAGAGGGTCTAAGACACTGGCTTAAGCGCACATTTAAGTCCCCACACCTCCCCCCAAAACCCGCACTTTCCTGGAGGGATGTCAAGATACCCTCCCGGTACCTTCCAGGAGGACACTGAGATGACCTCATCCCAAAAAGGCTTTAAAATAGAAAATAACTTACCCGATTGCCATTAAGGTCATGTCGGTATCCTCCTGGCATGTATAAATCATGTGCCAGGAGGAGGGTGAGGAGTGATTTTCCTCCTGCCCCCCCCCCTCCTGACGCATGAGTTCTATGCCCCAGGAGGACTCCAGCAGAACCTTAAAGGAGGCCAAGTAAGTTATTTTCTATTTTCAGGACTTGGGGGGGGGGGGTTGGGGGCGTTGGTGCACTCTGAGTTTTCCGGGCTCATAGAGCCTGAACAGCCTGAGAGGGCTGTGTGGATTGAGCCCAGGGATCGTTTGACAAGGTTCCTGGCTCCAGTCCACAATGGGCCCATACCTGGAAAGACCCAGATCTTATCAAAGATCCATATCTTATAAGATATCAAAACAATTCAGGACAAAGCAGGGGTTTCCTGCTTTGTCTCAAATTAATTTGATTTTACCAGAGGAGTCATTTGGATGCCCCAGTAAAAGCATGCAAGCTCACATGTTTGGGGCCCTGTCTGGATGGGCCCTTAGTTTTATCAATGAGAGAGAGGATGAAGGGTCAAATAAGACATTTTGGTGAGTTGCTGTGCAGCTTAGAGGGAGCCTGCAACAAGTAGGAAAGGAAATGGAGAGAGGAGAAGACATTGAAGAGGAGTTGCACTGAGGATGGCAGTTAGATTTTGGGGAGGGAATTTAAAAGTTAATCTATCTTCTCTGCCTTCCTCCATTCTGCTGAAGAGGAAAGAATCTGCTGCTGCTACCCGAGAGACAGAGAGTCAGTCATTTTCCTGAAATTTTTAGTGGCATAATAATAATAATAATAATAATAATAATAATAATAATAATAATAATAATAATAATATGTTAGTAATCCAGTGAGTAGCTCCTAGACTGAAGTAAGAGTATCAAGATATGCATTTGGTGCAATTAATAATACAAAGAATGATTTCTAAAAGGAATATTCCAAACTCTGGATTAAGTTGGAATTGGACACATCTCCTTTACTGGGTGCAATATTGTAAGTTTCTTTAGGAATGTATTCTCTGAAAGCTTTGGGGTATGAGGAAAGTGGTATTGTGGCTTTGCACCTGTGAAACCAGTGTGCACTGTGTAATCTCATTGAGGTTCCCTATATATAGTGACAGTTTAACAAGATTCATGTTAAGTAACAAGATTCTACTGTCTTCAATTTTGTCATCTGTGCTAGGTTACCAGACCTTGTAGCTATAACAAGAAATCCCATTTTGAAATTGAAGATGCTGATGAAGTTGACAAGATGGAAATCAGGTAAATCTGTTTGTTCACAGACACTATTCATCCCTATAGTTACAATGTGCTATTTGTGAGAAAAGGTTAGGCATAATACTTATACAGCCATTTACATGGTTTGTGACCTTGAAAAGCGATGCTTCTCTGTTCCTCTTTAATATCTGTCAAGGAAATAAAGCATGTATCCTGAGAGAAAGAGGTGAAAGGAGAATACATTTACTTTTGTCTTCTGCTCACTAATTTGTCACTGAATCATCTTCAGCTAGAAAGAGCTTCTGCATACATTTGAAATGTATCAGAAGCCTGGAGAATGGGTATAAGTTTTGCAAATACCAAAGCCCAGAGGATATATCAAAATCAGTGCCGGCACATCTGTAAAGGAGTGAATATTTCTGAGGCCCAGTGTTAAGGAGAAAGCTCTAGGCAAAGTGGATGCAGCAGTTGACCAAAAACTGATTTGTAACCCTTTTGGTACTAATGTTGGGGAGTGGTCCCAGGTCAAAGTGGTCCCTAGTCAATTGGTCCATGGTCAAAGTGGTCCATGGTCAAGTGGTCCGTGGTCAGAGTGATCCCCAGTCAAGTGGTCCCTGATCAAAAAAAAGGTTGGAAACCACTGCCTTAAGAAAACTTTGGTATGAAGGTTTCCAGTGCCATGTTCATCTTGCGGGCTGTTGGAGCTGCAACACTTTCAGTAGGCAAAAGAAACCATACAGTACTTTACACCCATGCAAAATCCAGTGGACAACACTCCTGCATTGCTCATCAGCAGCTGGGTTGGAATGTATTGCACACTGAATGGCAGGTGTAACATCAGATGTCTGGATCTATTGTTATGGTCTTGTTTGCTTAGCCATAAATGCATCAATTTTCCTGTCCCCCTACATCTTTGCCTACCACTTGTTGCTAGGGTTGCAAATAATTAACCTCTCTCTGGGATTTAAAATGGTAGTGGCAGAGGTGGCTGAGGTAGTTCGTATGTACTTTTACAGTCCTTTGGTGGTGTATTTGTTCTTCCCACCCTGCTCTGAAAGGTCAGTAAACTAGTACAAGAAATGTACTATATATTGTATACACAGCTCCCAGCCCTGTCTATGTTATGTTGGCAGTGCCCAGTAAGTGCCCATGATTTCTCTCCCTTCCTCAACCTTTGTCTCTCTCACACGAACAATCACACAGTTTCTCACACATATTTACTCATTTTCTCACTTCATTGTGTTGCAGGGTTGATCTTTGGAATGCAAGCAACTTGAAGTTTGGAGATGAATTTCTAGGAGAACTAAGGCTACCTCTGAAATGTCTCCGGCAATCCAGCTCTTATGAAGCATGGTACTCATTTATTTTAAAGAAAGATTACTCTTTAATTTAACATCATTTTTATTCTTTCTGTAATTGTTTTACCTTCTTTAATTTTAGGAACCTGTCACCAGCTATCTAATTTCAGCATAATTTACCCACACATGTTTTTCTTCATTTGTCAGGTATTTCCTGCAGCCCAGAGACAATGGAAACAAGTCACTGAAACCTGATGACCTGGGTTCCTTGAGGTTAAATGTGGTTTATACTGAAGACCATGTTTTTCCTTCAGACTACTACAGCCCACTTAGAGACCTCTTATTAAAATCTGCAGATGTTGAGGTAACTTGCTTGCTATGGACTCTTCCTCGCCCCGAACGTTTTGTAAATATTACATAACATAGTGGTGGACCATTCACAGTCTAGATCCGCAGTGTACAAATGCAACCAACCCAGTGGTCCTCCATCATCCCGCAGGAGAGGGTGCTGGTCTGTGGAATTCTGGACCTGGGATCATTTCCCCTCTACATGCCACAGTGTCATCCTTTCTTCAACCAGAAGTGATACAAAATCATTTTCCACTCTGTGAAAAGCTGGGAAAAGGCTGTTTTTATTCATTTGTGCAGGAAAAGCAGTGGAGCCTTGGGGGGGGGGGGGTGGAAGAACAGCAGCACTCAATCTGCGATGTTTATAGAATCATTTTGGTGTTGGGTGGCATATGCAGGTTTAAAACACAGCTATTTTTTAAAATGAGGACTTGGGAGAATTTCACTGTCCTTAAACACTCGGAAGTCCAGCCTTCTTGACATTCTTGTCAGCTATCCCCATTTTCCTTCTAAGAACCAGAACTGTGAAGTCCCCTCCTTTTTCCTTTCTTTTTTGCTCTCACTAAGACAGTGTGTTTCCCATTTACCAGTCGCTTCATCAATATTCACAACTTCTCCAGCTTTATTGCCTCTGCGTCCCAGAGTCTACATACTTTCCAAGGATCTCTGCATGGTCTTCAAAGTTTTCCTTTCTTGAGGTTTTACTTGCAACCTCAGTAGCCTCCTGAAAGCACATAATTCAGTTCTATGAGGGAGGGGGGGGTGATATCCCACACCATCACACTGGTGAAGTTCATCCATACCATAACTTCTTCATATTATAAATTTTAAAATATTATCTTAATGTTGTTCATATCGTCCATCAAATTGACTTTGATTTATGTGGGCCCAATGAATGAGATGTCTGCTACAGGCCCTGTCATTATCAGACTTAGTCAGGTCTTGCACTCAAGCCCATAACTTCCTTGATTGAGTCAATCCACCCATGTTGTGGTGCTTCCTCTTTTTGCATTGCCTTCAGCCTAACCTATGATCATATTTTCAAATTAAATTATTCATCTGATGATGTGTCCATAGTTTCATCATTTGGCTTCTAGGTGTAGAGTTCAGAATTGATTTGCTCTATTTATTTTTTTCTTAGTATATAAAATCCTAATAGATGAAAAAGAAATAAAATGGCTGAAATGTTTGCAAGTTCGTTTTTGTCCAAAAACTGCATTTTAAACAAAGTAATATAATGAGTTTCTTGATGAAAAATAACAGCAAAAGCAGACATACTATGATTTCATTTTAATATCTTCCTGTGATTAAATACACAAAACCAGTTCTCATTGGTGCCCATTTTAGTCAGTATTTAGCACATACTAGGAATCTGAATTAATGTAAAAAGTGTTAATTCCATACAAATGAACTCTGGCCTTTGCACACATACCATTTTACTAAAAACATGGGGTTTATATTGGGCTAGGCAACTAGGAGAATAGAGAGCAACATTGGACCCTCAGAGACCTTGAAGAACAGCATCCCCATGATTCACATACTCTTTGGAAAAGACATATTTGCTCCCATGTGATCCCCAATTCCACCTAGAGTGCACAAGTGTGTTTTCGCTATGTCTTGGGACTTTTCTCTTTTGTAGCCACTTTAGATGCAGGAGAAATCATTTTTAAGAACAGGAAGTGAAACAATCACTTCCTGCTCACTTCCTCTTCCTGGTGGAAATGCTCTCCACACCCCTAATGGCTATTTTGATTAAACCTTTTTTGGAATAAATTTGTACTTTTTTCATCCCGGGAGAGCTAGAGAGTCTCCAAACTTTGTAGAAATGCCCTCATTACCCCCTAGTGGAGAATATGGGGCAGAAAATATGACCACTGCAGAGCTCTGAGGATCTCAAAAACGTCTGAGGTGTGTGTGGTGGTGGTGGTGGTGATTTGTTTGGGGGGGGGGGGCTCATGAGGCCTACAGACTACACTTTGATCACCCATGGTTTACACCATCTATGCTACTGAGATTGTAATGCAAAGTTTCACACTTCAGTTTCTTCCCCATACTTATATCATTTGCATGATATTTTTGATAGTAATTTTTGATAGTCATTATGTAGCTGCTCCAAACATTTTCCTGGCCCTCACCTTATCTGGTATTTTTTCCAGAAGGCTATCTTCACTTTTGTCTATTGAATGCTTGTTGATACTATCCCACTTCTGTTCTGTCCCTAAAACCCAAATGACCATAGAGATTAAGTCACTGCAAAGCTTAAGATAGTCTGGGGAGGCCCTGCTCACAGTCCCAATTTCCTCGCAAGCGCAAATGGTGGGGACGAGAGACAGGGTCTTCTCAGTGGTGGCCCCTCAGCTATGGAACTCCCTTCCCGGTGACGTTAGATCAGCCCCCTCCTTTCTAGCCTTTAGAAGGAAAGTCAAAACCTGGCTTTGGTATCAGGCTTTCAAAGAATAGTGCAGTGCAATAACAGATTTGGAATATGTGTAATGACTATGGAACGTCTTTGGACTACGATTATGGATGGCATGATTTATATTGAATGTAATGTTTTTAAGCATTTTAAATGCTTAATATGTATTAATTTAAATTTAAATTTAATTTTAATGTTATTGGAATCGTATGTGTTTTAAGTCATTGAATAATTGCCTATATGTAAGCTGCCTTGAGTAGAAAAAGGCGGTGTATAAATAGGTAAATAAATAATAAATAACTAGTATTTAAATCTTTTTTATCTGCCTTTGTGTCTAGCCTGTTTCAGCATCTGCTGCCCACATACTGGGTGAAGTCTGCAGGGAGAAACAGGAGGCAGCCATACCTCTGGTCCGACTCTTCTTACATTATGGCAAAATTGTGCCTTTCATTAGTGCAATCGCAAATGCTGAAGTGAGAAGAACTCAGTGAGTACAGTCGTGATTTTATTTCTAGGAATGAGAGTCACTGCAACATAAAAACATGGCAATGACTTCACAACTAAATAGTTGTTTAGGATGAGGGGGGGGCACAATCTTACTGTCTCTTTAAGGTCCAAAGACCAAAGTCTGTAAAAGTTAAATCTATGCTGTGGGGCTCTTATGGCATTCAGCCTTAAAATATGCTTATTTGAATGCAATTTACTAGAAAACCAATAGGACTTATTTCCAACTGAAAGTCTTTTGCCTCAGGATGCTCCACTTCTTTAAAGAACTGCTCTTATTTTAAAGCTATGCCATCCTCCTCCATTAAATGGCTTTATAGATCTCTTTGGCGTCACATGTAGAACTTCCATAATGAGCTTTAAGGAATGCCGAGGAGCACTTTCTTTTAATCCCACCACCTTTGCAAACTTTTATTTGGTCGCTTTTCAATTATTGTAAGTTTTGTTAAATCCCACCTTGGGAGAAAAGCCAGGTACAAATTCAATAATATAATAAAATATTCCACACAAAAAAATGAAAATAAACAAAGACAGCCCTGCCTTGCAGACTGTGGTCTCTTGGTCCCATTGGTGTTTGCTGAGGTTTGTGGTTGCCATTTATTTGTGCTTGTAACATCACTCTTAAACATGTTTTGGATAAAATATTTTGATAACACCCTTTAACAGATACATCTTTGGGCCTTGGTTCATTTTATCATGTTTGGTTAGCTTAATGGGTTGGGATTTCTTGTACATGAATGTCATATGATATTAAATTATGTTTTTAGAGATCCAAACACCATTTTCAGAGGAAACTCATTAACCTCCAAGTGCATTGATGAAACAATGAAACTGGCAGGAATGCATTATCTTCAAGTTACACTAAAGCCAATAATTGATGAGGTAAGGCCACCTTCAAAACATTTATAAAATAAACCGGCAAATATTTTAAGAGCCCATCTCCACTTCCTTGTAATTCTAAGCAAGTTAATCATGCCTAATGGGAAAAGTTGTGGAGTTGTGAAACCTATATAGTTTTTGCTTATCCGGGGAAGCTACAGTGTCACCTGTTGCCTTATGCTGCTATGAAATTACATGCTGTGGAGTGGCCACAGAGGGAAGGGCTGTCTTACAAAAGCAAGTGTTTTGATCCAGACAAAGTATTCAGTGCATATACAAAGGAAACCACTTTGTAAAATGTGTAATTATTTTTAGATGGGTGCCCATCTTCTAGCTTGACAGTATGGCATTATTTTATTATCTCTGCAGTGCAGTTAGCCTATCCTCCTTCCCAGCGTCACAAACAGAGAAGCCGCAAATTTCCTCTAATTAATTCAGCATTTTCCTAACTGATCTGGTAATGTCAAGTTAGGTCACATTAAAGATTTTTACAGTTTCTTTAAACCAGTTTTGCAATAGTGTTATTTTGTTTTTATTTTTGAAAAAGGAATATAAAAAAATGTTGCCTTATGTGTCCAAGTGGTGAAGCAGAGGTTTGTGTTAAGGTCAGTTCCATGCAATCATTATTAGTTGTATTACTAAGCCACAGTTAGAAGAAATAATAATAAATAATAATAAATCTTTACTTATATCCTCCTTTTCTTCCTAACAGGACCCAAAGCAATACAAATCAAAACACATTTAACATAAAATACAAGACAAAAATCACACAAAGCATAATAACATAATAAGGTGCTGTAATGGGGGTGGGTTCAATAACCTGTCAATAACCTGGCTGCATATTTGTAATCTCTGAATTAGTTGGAGTTTCTGGGGACTTTTCAAGGGCAGTCCCACGTGGCGCCATTACAGTCATCTAAATGGGATAGTGGCATAGCATTTCAGTGGAATAAAGAGAAATTCAGCTCCCAAGAAAACTAGACTACTTAAAGTATAATCAGTTATTTATGTAAGGGACTGCAACAATCCCACAGGGCAATAATCCAGTGCACTGATTGCAATTCTTCCTTCCTTTTTTCTTTCAGATTTGCCAATTCCATAAGCCTTGTGAAATTGATCCAGTTAAGTTGAAAGATGCTGAAAATTTGGAAAATAACAGGGTAAAGCAGTTTATTTTGTAAATGATTTTAAGTTAATGTAATTATTACTATACTGACATGATTTTTGTATTAAATTTGGTGCTCTTTGCAGCTGGAGTGAGTGGAGGTGAATACATTTGCTTATACACTACTGCATTTTAAAATACCTGTGGGTAACATGTATTTCCAGTTTTTTTTATGCAGATGTTGCAAATCAGTGTAGCAACTATGAAGGCTTTTCAATGTATCATATATTGAAAGAAATAACATATAGGTTACATGTCATATGTGTTTTGCTTGAAAATACATAGTGGAAAGCATTAGCTTTGCTGTGACTCGCCAGAATCTAAAGAGCAAGTTTGTGTAGAGTAAACTAAAAATAAAACAAAATAAAATGTCCATGCATTGTGTGTTACACATTGCATTCTGTGTTTGAGTTTCATGTAAATCTCCAGGGCTGAGAAAGGCAGGATAGATAGACGGTAAATAAATAATAAATAAATACATAAATTTTCCTCTTTACAGGAATTTTATCAACCACCCCCAAATTAGGGAATAGTTCAAGACCTTGGGAGCTGTAGTTCAAAACATCTGAAAAGCTGAACGTTCCCACCCATCTTCTAGAGCAGTGGTTCTCAAACCTGTGGGTCCCCAGATGTTTTGGCCTTCCAGAAATCCTAACAGCTGGTAACCTGGCTGGGATATCTGGGAGTTGTAGACCAAAACATCTGGGGACCCACAGGTCGAGAAACACTGATTTGGAGAGAAAAGGTTGCATTTAGGTCGCATGGAGTCAGGCAAATAGTTTCATGTAGGAATAAGTGACAACATGGTACAGGCAGCGGGGGAGGGAGTGGGGAAGCAAGGTTGTTAAAAACCATGAGTTTTTATGTGCTAGCATTAAAGATACTATCCATTTAGCTTTTGAATTCAGCAGGTACAATAAATCAGGAAGAGAAATACTAAAATCTCATTAATGTTGTTTCATTGTAAAACATGACAACAATTTACTAAATTAATAATGTAAGGAAGAGAAAGGTCCTGGTCAAATGCTTTTATTAACATAAATCCATCGTAAGTTATAGAAAGTACTTCCAGAGAGTGCATAGCTAAATATAGAAGCTTAAAAGGCAATAATGTTGTGTTTTTCAAGACAACTTAATTAATCCATAGATCAAAAAACTAATTCAGGTACACTAAATAGGATTATTTATTTTAAAAAGTCTTTGTTTAAGAAACAGATTTCCCAATATATTGCAATCTAGTTTTGGATCTTCTTTTCTTGCAGATATGATTGTCTACATGGCATTGAGGCAAGGAGGGTTGAGAGGGCTATTTAGGAAAACACCATTCAAGAACTACTTTTAAGTGTCTGGAACGGAATGCATGGTTATTTGTGTGCTGACCAATACTTACTGAATACATTAACAACTGGTGACATAAAATATTCTGAAGAGAAATCGGACAGAAGCACTAAAACATAATGTAGTATCTGATCATTATGAGTTCAATTAACATCAAAATTAATTAAACGTATACATTTTTCAGTGTTGTAAAAACCTGGAATTGCCTTAACTTGCTTGTTTTACTTGGCTGTTGTTGTTTTTCTCCCAGGAAAATCTTAGGCAATATGTAGACCAGATATTCACAGTTATTACAAAATCTGGAGTCAGTTGCCCTACAGTCATGTGTGATATCTTTTTCTCATTGCGGGAGTCAGCAGCCATACGTTTCCAAGGTATGTTACAAAATCTCTAAAAACCGTTAAGCTACTTTTAAAATTATGTATCGATTCAAAGAATGAATCAAACCAACTCACTTATTGTTCCTGACTATGGGCACTTCCAGACAGGCCCCAAACCCGGTTTGGCACAGATTTGAGTACTCACACCAGCCAAAAACTCTGGGCATCCATGGGGGGTGCGCAGTGTCTTCATGCCATCGCGATTACAATCGGGATGGTATGGAGCCACGATGAAGCCTCCCTCCCCATTTCCCCATAAAGAATTTTTTGAAACTTACCTGGCCACCATAACTTTCTTCCTTGTGCCCTCCTGGTGTAAGGAAATGACGCATCAGGAGACAGGAGGGTCGAGGAGGAAAATCCCTCCCCTCTCCCGCCCCCCTCCCCCCAATTTTTTCACACGTCATTTCCTCACACTCTCCTGGCGTGAGGAAGAATGTTATGGTGACCAGGTAATTTTAACTTAATTTTTTTACTAGAGTGGAGGGGTGGAGGGTAGGGAGTGGGTGCCATTCAGGGCCCCAAAAGGTTCAAGAAAGCAAATAGGGACTCACCCCCTGGTAGTTCTTGGACTCCTGGAAGTGAATCCCCACAGACTCAGTACCCTATTAGACCTGGGCCTTTCGGGAAGGCTTGGATCTAATGGCGTATTTAATTAATTTGAAATAACCGTGGTTATTCAGAATTAATTCATTTTTAATGGAGGCGTCATTTGAATGCCCCCAGCAAAAACCCAGACAGATCCTGCATTTTGGACCTGTCTGGATGGGCCCTAGATTTCACTATATAGTCCTTCTTTAATATAGATGGAAAGTTTAATTGAAAAAGCTCCTATATAAATTACGTCAGTTTCCAGTTTCAGCCAAAAATCTCAGTACCATTCTGTTCATCATAGAGTTGGAAGAGAGCACATGGGCCATCCAGCCTAACCCTTGCCATGCAGGAAAAGCACAATCAAAGCACCCCCAACAGATGCCCATCTAGCCTCTGTTTTAAAGCCTCTGGAGAAAGAGCCTACGCTACACACTCAATTTTTTTTTAAAAAAAGACCTCTGGAATGAATCTCTTTTCCACTTGTGCCAGATTGACTGGATACAGTGATTCTACTGTGAAGTCACCTATATTTCATGTGGACTCCCCACAGCAGTCTTTTTTATTTGACCCATGTAAATGTGGCCTTAGGGACGGAATAGAAGTGTTTTTGCCTATTCCTTTCCCTGAAATATAGCTTATAGCGCTTGCTATTCATTGGCAGTCTCCTGCTCAAGTACTAACCAGGGCTGACCTTACTTAATTTTCAAGATCAGATGGGACTGAGTGCCTTTAGAACATTTAGTCTCTTTCCATGGTTTCACTCCCTCTTTTTTATTATAGTCGTAACTTTTTGATAAGATTGGAATTACAATTAACAATTTGTGTTCTGTTTCTAACTTACAGATGACCCTGATGTTAGGTACACAGCAGTAAGCAGCTTCATTTTTTTGAGATTCTTCGCCCCTGCAATTCTTTCTCCAAATCTCTTCCATCTTACACCTCATCACCCAGTAAGTGTTTCATCTATCTCATGCCAAATTATTCAGGAAGCTCTTGCTTGGACCACAGTATCTTCTGTTTGAGGCATTCTAGCACTCCTCATTTATACCCCTAGCCCTTATCTGGCAATTGAGTCACAGTTTACATCAATTTTAACAGAGCTGAAAGGTCCTTCACAGATGGAAAACTACTTGGCTAGATCGTAGTTGATCAGGGAAAGGAAAACGTTGTTGGTGGGCTGCATAAGCCCCTCAGCCACCTTTTTGCAGCCTACCAAGACCCTCTGTTTTAAATCATTTTGAAGGAATTCTCTCCACTCCTATCACATTCAAATTTTCTATGTCTCATGTTTGCTTGTTAAACCATGTATCCACTCAGAGAAACAGCCAAAGACTTGCTGGAAATAGGATGTGATGCCACTACCATTTGCCAGCAATATGACAGTGCATCCCATCAACCTGTGTGTTTTAGCTTACAACTCCTAGAAATCCCAGCCAGTTTACCAGCTGTTGGGATTTCTGGAAGTTGAAGGCAAAACATCTCAGAGCCCACAAGTTGAGAACCACTGCACTAGGCATACAAAGATGAAAAGTGGCTTCTTTCCCTTTGCACACATTATTTTTTTACCGTAGTCTTAGACATGTCTGTGAAATTCCCATGCTACCTACCATAGCAGTGAATGTAGAAGATTCAAAAGCTCGTTGTCATAAGCCTAAGTGTTGCATTTGCACTACAAGCAGTTGCGTGCTTGTTTGGCATTTAGTGCATTGGTCGTGGGACTCAGTGGGATTAAACTCTAAATAGATTTGCCTAGGTTTGCATTATCCTATATATATGCAGCTGCTTCCTCAGAAGTGTAGATAAAGAAAAGACTGCTTGATGACACTGAAAATCAGGGTCTTCAGTAATAGATGAAAAGGCAGGTGGACTTACTGACCCATGGAAACACTGTGAATTTTCAGGCATGTCTTTAAAGAAAAGTGAATCTGTTTTGTTTTATTACATTTGAAAAATGAAATGGCTGGCGATAGGCCTTTGGATGCCCTCAACAGATGCGTGCCCATTTTCATCCAATGACTCATGGCAAACAGGTTTTCAAGTTCCCATAAGATGCAAAAGCAACTTGTCATGTAGGCAGATCCTTCTTGCAAAGAAAGAGAAAAACTCTACTCTGCTAGTTGTGCAAAATGTACTCTTTATATACCTATGACCCATGTAACCTTATCTTACTTCCAAATTAGTTGTTGGCAATATGATAAAATATGAACTCTTTATGAAGATATGTAGCATAGACCTATGTTGTATATAGAATTTTAAACAGACACACTTTATTTTTAATCTGCCCCTGCCAGGGTTCACAGAAAAAAACAATTCGGTTTTTAATGTGTTTGGTCCACTGCAAGAACAATCCTGTCCTCCTCTTGCCACCCTGTCATGGGCTCTTTACATTTTTGGTTGACAAGTGGTGGGATTAACGCTTCTTTACAGGCCCTATATCACAAATTACATTAGTTGCAGGCACAAGCTATTATACTTTCAAGATAGTATTGAATGTTGTCCTTCATAAGAAAATGCCTACTTTTCTTCTTCCTCTTTTTTCTCTCTTTCACAATTAAAGCACATTTACAAATAAAGTATTGCATGCTGCTATGCCAGCTTTTGCTCTTACAAGAAATTAATGTAATCTTAATAAATTGGAACTAACTGTGCAAAGGAGTGTGTGTTACATACAGTATATCAATGTGAAACCTGCTGTACTGTGGTCATAGATGAATCTTAGCTGTGTGTGTATCCCAAACAATCTTTAAAACCAATATGTGTAAGAGTTTGAAGAATAATGAGGGAACCGCCCTTGAAGGAAAGAAAATGCACTCCGAGGCTTGAGACATGTCGGTGACAATCAGCTGAGTGATTGTGAGGGGTGTGTGTGTAAAGGGTGGAGCTGGGAGAAGACTGAAAAAGGAGACACAAGAAGAAAAGGGGAAAGGAGGGCAAGAAATAATGGAAAGAGGTGCCTTTACATCTTGCTATGAGGAAACTGGCATAAATGAATTTTTGCAAGTACATTTACCAGCCTGCCTGCTTTGTTTGTGGACAATTTAACAGAGTTTTATTGCCCCACATGACAAGAGGGCTGCTGTCACCATGTAAGCCAAAACATTTGCTGCTCCTCTTTCAGGGGAAGAGGAGCCACCTATACAGTTCAGCTATAGTATATTTTATTGTACCATTTGGAGCCTTACAACTGCAATGCCATGTTTCCTGAGAAAGGCCATTTGAAACAGAAGGTTCATCTATATTGATTATGTGCTGCAGTTTGAAGCTAACATCAAACTGCAGCAGTTACAAAACACACACTGCTAAACTGCATGGGTTAAGGGGGATAAAGTTTATCAAGCAAAATCAGAGGAGAGTCCAAGATTACGCTAAATATAAATCACACTGAATAATGAATTCAGCTCTGTAGACTGAGAAGGGCATTGTAGACATGCACCTGTGCTGAAGTGCTTTGTAAAATTCAGAATGTGGGTAGGAAGGGCTGCAAAAAAACCTGCTGAAATGCCTATCTGGGCAGCAAGGGGAAATAATTGTTACGCCCACTGCTACATTTTCCCTTCTTGTTTCTTTCTTCTATGCCTCCTGAGTTCTAGTGTGCATCTCACCCAGAAATGGGGGGAGGGGCGGCGCCAGGGGGTTACTCATTGTACAGCAGCTATCATATCAAGCTGTGGCTTCTGTGGATTCTGGAATCAGTTCATGGCCACTTCTATGGTTAATGAATCACTTTCCTGGCCTCAAACCCGTTCCAAGAATGTCAATCTAATCATCTGCACAGCACAACCTGGTTTCTGCCTAACTGGTTCCGAGCAGACCTAAGTGGTCGATGTAGAGCCTTGAGATTCCAGTGGAATGTAATTGTCCCTAGAATTCATTTACAGAAAGTAGTTGATGGTCACAATCCTTTGTGGTTTACCATAGCATAGTAACTTTGCATATAACTTACACTACGAATGCCTATTCAACAATCCCCTGAAATCTCCTTTACATTTGCTCCAACCCCTCATCTTGCCCTGCAACCATATGAAGTCTGGTGGACAACAAGGGGTGGGATCAGGTGGGATCTGGCTGGATCCCTGATTGCACAGCAGAGGCTATCATCATTTCACATCTGGCAATGGAGACATAGCCAGATGCTTCTCTGATCCTACTCTTGGGTCTCCACCAGTCGTGCAGTGACTGTAAGGGACAGCTATAGTGACTGTGCAGTTTGAAGGGGCTTTGCTCAGTGAGGAGAGAGGAAGGAAATACTAAGTTCTGCATCAACCAAAAGGGACCTAACAGGTCAAGACTGACTTATGCCTGTATATCCCTTCTGGTCTTAAAAAAAAACTAAAGACCTTGGTCTGTACACAGGCATTTGGAGAATAAGGCATTATGGATTTCGACACAGTTTGAATAAGAACTATGGATTAAGCAATAAGTATAGAATCAAGACTCAGAACTTTATATGTTTTTAATTTGTTTAATTGTTCCATGTGTTTTATTTACATATGTTTTTAAATTGTTTTGATGGTGTCGTGTTTATACGTGGCATTGAATTTTTGACAGAATATTGTAAGCCTCCTTGAGTTCCCTGCAGGGTGTGAAAGTCAGAGTATAAATGAAGTAAATAGATAAATAAATATGCCACTAACAGGATGCCATCCATTAAATAAAGGAAGGCAGCTAGGGAGTCCTTCCACTATATGAGAAGTTACTTTGCAGCCCTTAATGTCAATTCCAACTCTTAATTCACTTGTGTTCTAGGAACAGGGCAGCAGAATGTTTTATGTGTAAAACCGAAACTAACATGGAAGTATTTACAACTTTTGTGGTTTCCTGCATACTAATCATGATACTATGTTTTTCTCCCCCTTTTTAGGATCCACAAACCTCGAGAACGTTAACATTGATTTCCAAGACTATACAAACATTGGGCAGTTTATCGAAGTCTAAGTCTGTAAGGATTTTACTTTATTTCCCCCTCATTTCGAGATCATTTTGTCTTTTCACTCCCCTTTCCCCAGAAATTAAATACTCGGGGGCACAATATTTTCCTGTGTAGACACGGCATTGACATCAAAAAGATTCTGTAAGGCTAGCATGTATGTATGACCAACTAGATTTTAGAGAAGCCTTGCTAGTTCCATCCGCTCTACCCAACATAGCCAATGGTGAGGATAATGGAAGACACAGTGCAATAACATCTGTAAAGCTATAACAAAGCTTTTCAATCCCTAATGCAGGGGTTAGTTCATGATCCCTCAGACTGTTGGGGGGGGGGGCAGACTATAGTTTGAAAAAACATGAACAAATTCCTATGCACACTGCACATATCTTATTTGTTGTGCAAAAAAAAGGAAAGAACAATACAGTGCTTAAAACAAAGAACATAAGCTTACCAGTATTTCAATAGGAAGTTTGGATCTGCTTTTGACTAATGAGATAGTCAAGTTAATCATAGAATCATAGAACCATAGAGTTGGAAGAGACCTCGTGGGCCATCCAGTCCAACCCTCTGCCAAGAAGCAGGAATATTGCATTCAAAGCACCCCTGACAGATGGCCATCCAGCCTCTGTTTAAAGGCTTCCAAAGAAGGAGCCTCCACCACACTCCATGGCAGAGAGTTCCACTGCTGAATGGCTCTCACAGTCAGGAAGTTCTTCCTCATGTTCAGATGGAATTTCCTTTCTTGTAGTTTGAAGCTATTGTTCAGGATTGTTCTTGTTGTGTGACTTGAAGTCATTTCAGACTTAGGGCGACACTATGTCTAAAGTTTAGGGTGGGAGCCAGGTAAATGAGCTTGAAGGGCTGCATCTGGCTTGCAATGTCATATTTGTACTAGATAATTACCATACTGTTACAAGAAATGCCAAAACATGTGTATGTCCTGTATGACCATTCAGGTCTCATTCAGTATCTGGTCAAGACATGAGCTTCAGAGCTTACTAAGAAGAGAATGTGGAAAACAAGGACATGAGATCTATGACCTGTGAGTTAGTGATTCCCTGGATTGTCTTACCTTTAAAAAAATCTCAGGGGTAATTATAATTAATTACTCAGCATGGTCACCCTTTTTCCCATAGTTCAGCAGTTTCCAATGGCTGTCACAGCTTGGAAAAGTTAATTCCTTGGACTTGAAGTCTGCAGCTCACCAGACTCACCATGCTGCTGGAGGAGTTCTGAAAGTGACAGTAAAAAAAAAAAATCAACTTTCCCATGCTTTGGGGACTAGCCTATCCTAACTGGAAAACCCTTGAATGAGAATATTTGGAAAGAGGAAACAATTTGGGCCAAAAAGAAAAGGTCATTTGTGCTCCCACACACATTGTTCTTTTGAATTAGTCTATAATTTAGCTCTAAAGTCTAGTGTCTGTCTCATGTTTTAAGCTCAGTGTCACTTTTAAAATTAATGACTAATTTGAGAAAATAGAGTTTGAAAAGCATCCAGGATTTTGAAAGGAAATAGCTTAATCTGTGGGCATGGGAGGTTGAACAATACCTCTGCGATGTTTGCAGCCAGCCTTGAACAATCTAGTTTTCAGGGCCTTTTCATCATTGTAAAATAGATGCCCATGAATGAATGAGTGTACATTCTTTTGCTGACTTTGGTGTTTTAATTTTACGTACATCTTTCAAGATAAATAGCTAGTGGTGCTTTTATTTCAGGCCAGCTTCAAAGAATCCTATATGGCTATATTTTATGACTACTTTAATGAACAAAAATATGCTGATGCAGTAAAAAATGTAAGTATTAACAACAGTAGTTTGCATTATGTCTTGTATTTTATTATTTGTACAGCATAATGTTAACTGATTCAATAAAGAATTATTTATGTAATTTAATTTATATTGTTATTTTGAAGGGCATGTAAAGAGGAGTGAATAGTAAATCAGAACAGTAATGAGAACCACTGTATGTTTCCTCACTACTGATAGGAGTGAAGGAAAAGTGGATGCATTAACTCTTTGATACAGGCACCTACAGCAGTGAACATCCATAACTTGACCTATTGTCACGTTGCCAGGGCTCTGCCTTATTTAGGTAGAGATGAATCAAACTCCCAGTTTTATCGAACTGTTTAATTAAAACAGCGCTTACTTGCTGGTTGTTTTAATAGACCAAAACATAAAACATAAAGATAGCAAAAACAACTCCGTAGTCAAAAAGGTCCAGTCCAGTGGTCAAATGCCGAGAGTTCAATAAACAAAGTCCAGGGATCAAGAGTCTATACCATAGGCAAAAGCCAGTCCAAAGGTTCAAGGTTCCAAGATTATAGGAGACAGATCATGATCCCGAAAAATCCAACAGACCTGGGGGGGAAACCAGCAGCATCCACCACCAAAATACAACAAATACTTTTCTCCCAAAGATCAGTCTCAAGGATAGCTCCTTAAATCCAGTAACACCCAGCTGCAACCCATCTCCTTCACACCACCATCCCTAATTGCTTTCACCCATGAACTCCCACTTACAGATTACCAAACCCATCATCATCACCTGAAGAACATATGACACCTATAACTTCTTCAACATGGTCAATGGCAAAGAGTTGCAATCCAAGAGTATCTGGTGGGTCACAGTTGCTCAAACTTAGGGTGCATCTACACTGTAGAATTAATTCAGTTTAACACCACTTTACCTGAAATACTATGGAATCTTTAGATTTGTTGTCTGGTGAGGGGCCAGCACCCTTTGGCAGGAAAGGCTAAAGACCTTGTAAAACTACAGCTTTTATGATTCCATAGCATTGAGCAATGGCAGTTAAAATTGTGCCAAAGTGCATTAATTCTCCACTGTAGATCAGTGGTTCCCAACCTGTGGGTTCTCAGGTGTTTTGACCTACAAATCCCAGAAATCCCAGCTGTTAGGATTTCTAGAAGTTGAAGGCCAAAACATCTGGGGACCCACAGGTTGAGAACCACTGGTGCAGATGTACCCATACTTTAAAATTTGCATATCGATAAGTATAAAGAGACATCTGACCATTCAAATTACTGTGGCATTCTTGGTAAATATGCAGTAGTAGGGCTTCCCTTGCAAAGTTGATCAACAGCTCATTGAGAAGGAAGACAAGCTTTTAAATCTTCACTCAACATGAAAGTCATTGGATCCATAGTAATCACAAGCTGCAAAACATCTAAAAATAGTGTTAGGAATGAGTTGGCAAGGAAGAGGATTGTGTATGCATGTGTTTCTTTGCTGTAGGGAGGAATTATGAGTAGGGCATAGGAAAGTTAGTTTTTGACCTCTTTCAGGATCCCTAGAGAGGATGAGAGAAGTTCTGATTAAGGGCCAGCGACATATATTATGCCCATATTTCATTTATTTTGAATGTGAAATGCATTTATTTATTAATAAATATTATTAAATATTCTTTTTCTCACAAAATGGCAAACAATTAGAGTTCTAAAACACTTATCATTTCCATTTGTATTTTATCAGTTCTGCCAACAGTAACAATTATATGGGATCTCTGCTAAATCTTTATTTTATGTATATTCATTGTTCTACCTCCAAAAGTTCCTAGATTTGATTTCATCCTCTGGAAGAAGAGATCACAAGATTATAGAACAGCCAATCCTACTAAAGGAAGGGTGAGTATATAATACGCTTTTAAAATGCATTAAAAAGACTCAATAGTTCAGTAGCAGGCGGTACATACTGTATCCATGCACTATTTGGAAGAGGAAATATAAACTACCCTTCTGAAAACTGCAAAACTGTACATGAAAGTGCTGTCAGGTTGGAGAGCATTGCTTGTTCCTTCAAGAGAATGGTCATCACTGAAAATGCAAGCAAATATGTTTTCACCAAAACATTTCCTGAGTTATGAAACACCAAATATAATTGGTTTCAGGGTAAAAGCTCCCCACTTCTAGATGAAGTTTATTATTGCCTCTGCATTATTGTTTACCACTTAAAAGTGTGCTCCTTTGTACAAGTTACTTTTCCCTTTGCGTTTTGCTTTCATAAATCAATACTTATGATTTAATAACTTTTCCCTCTTATTGCTTAAATGTGACATTTCTACATCTGTCTTTCTTTTTCTTTTGCTTCTGCCTGATTTTGTTGTCTCTTCTTGCTTGGCCTCCTGTTTTAAGGACTCTTAAACTTACAGTAAAGAAAGTTGATGATAATAGTTCATGCAGGTAAGACGGTAAAGGCAGTTGGCACTTAGCCATAGCTACCTGCCAACCGTGTGCCCTCCTTTCCTATCAAGCGAGTGTGTTTGGCTGGATTTGAGGAAAGGAATTAAGCGGTGGTTAATATCCATACAATGTGGCTAAAAGACAAATGGGGACATTTCACGGTGTATTGCATCAGCAGCTACTGGAGTGTGTGTGTGTATTATTCCTAAAGGCAGGTGCCTCCTCTGAGGACATTAAATATCCTTTTTACAAGTTCTTAAACCCTCATTGAGATTTTCAGTGATATACAGAAATGTTTCAATCCAGTAATGACACAGTAAATAGTTACAAAGTTGAAGTAATGTGACTAATTAAAAAAAAGGATTGAGAAAAGTTATTACTTTTGTTACTTGTTGAGAAACTATTTCAGTAGTTGGGTTGCTGTGAGTCTTCCGGGCTGTATGGCCATGTTCCAGAAGCATTCTCTCCTGATGTTTCATCCACATCTCTGACTGGCATCCTCAGAGGTTGTGAGGTCTGTTGGAAACTATTCAAGAGATGTTTATATATCTCTGGAATGTACCTCATCACACTAGAAAATGAATCCACTTTAGTGCTGCAAATTTCTGCAAATTTAGTACTGCAAAATTCTGCCTCCTGCAGAATTCAGGGGTTTGTAGTTTAGGGAGGAATCGTTAACCGCCTCTCTAAACCAGGGATCTACAAACTTTTTAAACAGAGGGCCAGGTCACCATCCCTCAAACTGTTGGAGGGCTGGATTACAATTTGAAAAAAACATGAATGAATTCCTATGCACACTGCACATATCTTATTTGTAGTGCAAAAAACCACTTTAAACAATACAATAATTGCAATGAAGAACAATTTTAAGAAATATAAACTTTTAAGTATTTCAATGGGAAGTGTGGGCCTGGTGAGATGGGATTGTTGTTGTTGTTGTGTGCTTTCAAGTCGTTTCAGACTTAGGTTGACCCTGAGTGAGGGCCTGGTAAATGACCTTGGAGGGCAGTATCCGGTCCCTGGACCTTAGTTTGAGGACTCCTGCACTGAACTATAAGCCCCAGATTTCTGCAGGAGGCAGAAACCAGATTTAAAGTGGATTCATTCTCTAAAGTGATGAAGTCACTTTAGAGTGGGAAAAAGAACTCTTGTCTGTTTGAAACAAGTGTGATTGTTGCAATTGGCCACCTTGATTAACATTGAATGGCCTTGCAACTTCGAACCTCATTTGCCTAGTTTCCAACAGACCTCACAACCTCTGATGATGCCTGCCATAGATGTGGGTGAAATGTCAGGAGAGAATGCTTCTGGAACTTGGCTATACAGCCCGGAAAACTCACAGCAATGCAATGACTCCGGCCATGAAAGCCTTCGAGAACATGTTTCAGTAGTAGTTAGGTTTTCTCTTGCCTCCCCCCCCCCCCCTTGTGGATGCTTTTCCTGCCAGGCATCCCAGAAGGATATGGTATTGAAGGCCACTAAAAAGTCCAGGAGAACCAACAGGGACACACTTCCCCTGTCCAGTTCCCTAAGCAGGTCATCCACTAAGGCGACCAAGGCTGTTTCATTTCCATGTCCTGGCCTAAAGCCAGGCTGCACCGGATCCAGATAATCAGTTTCCTCCAAGAATACCTGGAGTTGGGAGGCGATCACATGTTCCATGACTTTGCCCAAAAGGGGGGAGATTGGAAACTGGCCAGAAGTTGTTCAATTGAGTGGCTTTTGTTCAACAACATTGCAGTACTGAGCACATGACAAAATTCATTTCTCTTTGAGCATCTTCTCTTATTTATTCACTTCAGCTTGAAAGGGTCTATGTGACTTTTTAACTAGATAACAACTACTCTTGCAACAACTTCAAATGTTGTGGACACAAACTATTGTCTTCTTTCCAGAACAGCTGTTAAATTCCATTCTGTGCACTCTTCACCAGCGTATGCTTCTCCTTGAAAATGAAGAAACCTGCCTACCATACAGTGTTCACTCACATAACTATTACTTGGTAGATGGGCCTCTTTCTTTATGAGGAAAAAGGCTTGTATTCCACGTTCTGTTTAAAGCTGATTTATTCTCATGTGTCATCCTGGCATGGTATAGTAGTGAACTGTGAAGTATAGACAACATCTTTCTAAAGCTGAAATAAGTCAAGACCACACTTTGTATCTATATGGTTGCCTATTTTTCACTGTTTGCGTCTCTCTACAAACACATGGCATTGTTTGCTATCAGGGAATATACTTCCGTAGTGTCACTGTGATCTCATTTGCAATAGGTTTATGATAAAGAGGGCACAAGGCAGGAAACGATTTGGTATGAAGAACTTCAAGAAGAGATGGTTTCGGCTCACTAACCATGAATTTACTTATCAGAAGAGTAAAGGTATTAACTTTGTCTACTCTTTTTGTTTTAAGAATAACTGGCTGAAATCAAAGCAGTTTCCAACACTTATGTTACTCTCTTTGAATGTTTATGGCCATTGTGAGATTGCCCTTTTCTGCCTCCCACTTCACAGAGATCCAATCTCCACATCAACAGCGACAGGGCATTTATCATACCTCAGCCTTGGAATACCGAATTACACTAGGGCATCTGAGCAGGTGGATTGTAATCGATGAAATCTTATGCTAAATAAATACATCTGAAAGGCCCCAAAGACTCTCCTCATCAGGTTACTGTGAGTTTTCCGGGCTGTATGGCCATGTTCCAGAAGCATTCTCTCCTGACATTTTGCCCACATCTATGGCAGGAATCCTCACAGGTTGTGAGGTCTTTTGGAAACTAGCCAAGTGAGGTTTATATATCTGTGGAAAGTCCAGGGTGGGAGAAAGAGCTATTGTCTGCTTGAGGCAAATGTGAATATTTCAATTGGTCACCTTGATTAGCATTGAATAGCCTTGCAGTTTCAAAGCCTGGCTGATTCCTGCCTACGGGAATCCTTTGTTGGGAGGTGTTAGATGGCCCTGATTGTTTCATGTCAGGAATTCCTGGCAATAAAGAGGAACACTCAAACAACAGGCGAATTACTGACATGAAACAATATAAACCTTACTTGCCTAGTTTTCAACAGACCTCACACCTCTGAGGATGTCTGCCATAGATGCAGGCGAAACATCAGGAGAAAATGCTTCTGGAATATGGCCACACATCCTGAAAACTCACATAAATCCAGTGATTCCAGCCATGAAGGCCTTCAACAACACTCTCCCCATCCTTATCTTTTTTTAAAATTACGGTAACACTAAAGACATTAAAAATAAAAAATCACAAGGAAATCAATTTGGTAATCAACTTTCCAAAGACATCCTAGGTACTTTAAAGTTTTAGGATAGTATAAAATGCAGGGTTGGTATTGTGGCAACTTCATATGAAAAAACTCATATCGGAACCTATTTTGGTGTATTGTTATGTTCTTTATATTATGCGTGTGTATGTGTGTGCTTACCATTTTAAAGGTAATTGGTCACTGCAGTACTCCTTAGTTCCTCTGACAGTTGTGGAATTAGTATTTAAGCATGACTGTGCAAGACGCTGGGCATTTTAAATGATTTTTTAAAAACAGTTTTCTTTAATTTTCCATTGCAGGTGATCATCCCTTATGCAGCATTCCAATTGAAAACATCTTGGCAGTAGAAAAATTAGAGGAGGAGTCCTTCAAAATGAAAAATGTAAGCAGATCACCCTCCCTTTTTTATTTGTACGAACTACAGTATCATCAACATCCATTTATGGTCAGTTCTGGTACAAAAGTGTTTCCTGTACACTGTCTGTTATCATGAGAATACAGCTGTAGTTCTTCTTTTAGACTTAGAAATGTAGATAATCCCAAAATGCAACATGTTTTGACAGAAGCATCTAAAAATTCAACTAACAGCGGCATACAGATGGTTCTTCTTTCCTACTGATTATTAAGTTTATGATATCTGGAATTTATTTCACTTCTTTCTTTACATTGCATTATCTTATAAAAATAGTGTCTGTTTCCCATGCGTAAAATTATGTGATTTAAGCCATGGAAGACAAACATCCTACAAATGCTGCAGATGAGCTGCAGAATATAAATAAAATTAATCTATTTGTGGTCATCTTTATAATACTTTGTATGTATGTTCACAGCTAGTACAAAACAGCATCACTTCTCTCTGCTCACAGAGTTTTATGTTTTAATGTTGGGAATTCTCTTTAGTATTTATTTATAGTATTTATATTCTGCCCTTCTCACCTTGGAGTCAGGGCATATCACAATGCACACATATATGGCAAACATTTAATGCTGTTTTAGACAAAAAAAACAGATAGATAGAGGTATTTTGAGATTTCAACTTTGGCACCTGGAGGTTGTGCTCGATTCTGGCCGCAGGGGGGGTGCTATCGCCCACTATGATGCCATTTTGATTATATTTCCTCCTTGCTCTTTGATTGCCTGCATTTTTATCGTGTTGTAAAATGCCTCCCTGCTTTAAGCAGTCCCTAATTTCTCTACTCACAACACAGCTGTTTTCAAACTGCTTAAGTGGACAGTAAGCTAGGCTTAACAGCAGTCGGGTGCTCAATCCAACTCGAGCTTCGAACTTGCCACCTTTTGGTCAACAGTGATCTATTGCTGCTGGTGATTAACCAGCTGTGCTATAGCCCTGGGATAAGTTGGGATACGTTGGGATAAGTTCCATGAAATATGACAATAAAAAGAGGATATGTTTTAAGAGGTATATGAGCACATGTATGGCAGTGCACTGCCACTGTTTGTAGAATCTATAAAAACAAGGCTCGTTTTTACTTTCATTGATTTGTATAGGTTCTAAGAAATACTGTATGGATATTTTTATTATCATGAGGGAATGGTGATATTGACTTTAAAAAAAGAAATAAAAATAAAGTTAATCCCTAAACAATCTGTAATTAAATGTCAAGCCATATAGATATATTTTGCATTAAAATCACATTTCTGAGGATAATATTGAGTTATTCTCTTTAAGTAAAGGTAAAGGTTTCCCCTGACATTCAGTGTAGTCATGTCTGACTCTGGGGTGTGGTGCTCATCCCCATTTCTAAGCCAAAGAGCCGTTGTTGTCCGTACACGGCTCCAAAGTCATGTGGCCAGGATGACTGTATGGAGTGCCATTACCTTTCCGCAGAAGCGGTACCTATTGATCTTCTCACATTTGCATGTTTCCAAACTGCTACCTTGGCAGAAGCTGTGGCTAACAGCAGGAGCTCACTCTGCTCCCTGGATTCGAATTGCTGACCTTTTGTTCAGCAGCTCAATGGTTTAACCCACTGCACCACCAGGGGGCCTGGTTATCCCCTTTAGAAGTTCTAATAAGATTATTTATTATCATTTAAAACAGTTATATTCTGCCCTTCTCACCCCAAAGGGGGCCCAAGGAGCCCCCGGTGGCACAGTGGGTTAAACCCTTGCGCTGGTAGGACTGAAGACCAACAAGTTGCAGGTTCGAATCTGGGGAGAGCGTGGATGAACTCCCTCTATTGGCTCCAGCTCCTCATGTGGGGACATGAGAGAAGCCTCCCACAAGATGGTAAAACATCAAAAACATCCTGGCATCCCCTGGGCAACGTCCTTGCAGACGGCCAATTCTCTCACATCAGAAGCAACTTGCAGTTTCTGAAGTCACTCCTGACATGACAAAAAAAACCCAAAGGGGACTCAGGGCTGAATACAACATATAAATGGCAAATATTCAGTGCCCGGACATAAATAGCCTGCACACATACATAAACATTAAAATCAATGATTTCAACATTAACTCCACGGTTAATATATTAAGCATCTGCTTTCATGCTGCCTAAATTCCCTAAAGACACCAGATCTTGTCTGATTTTGGAAGCTAAGAAGGGTCATTCCCTAGATAGTACATGGATGGAAGGCTGCCAACAAAAACCATGTGCCACAGGTTATATTTCAGAGGATGAAACCACTTCTGAGTGTTGAAATTTCATAAAAACCTTATAAAATTTATGGAGTCTCCATTGGTTAACAGGCACAGGTGCACACACCCATCTGCTTTCACAGAGCATTGGGCTTTTATACTATAGTTATTGTATGTGGAGCAGGAAATACAAGAAGTTTGTTCTTTTGACTTTACTCTGTTTATATCCCAATTTCTTTAAGAAGTTCAGATGTAGCCTATCTTCTTACAGAAACTCTGGGGAATAGGTTAAGCTTACTGGCCTAAAGTCATCAACTTTGTGACTTCATGGCTGACCAAGGTTTTAAACCTAGGTTCCCAGAGATTAAGTCCAGCACTCCAGCTGTATTTCATACCTCACTGGCTTTCAATTATTACTGTGAAGTATGCTCTTACTTGTTCTTGCAAAATAAAGCACCAAGGATTTAAATACGTAAACTTGACGCCCAAGCCAGTGAGCAGCCCAAGGTCTAAAAGGTGCACTTCTAGCAAGATTTGCTCTGTAAATATAATTTTTATGTGGCCTTGCCTGCTAATCATGGATTTGCTTTCTCTTGTCTGTCTCTCTCTCTTTCTCTTGCTGTCTGTGCCTTTCAGATGTTTCAAGTGATTCAGCCTGAAAGAGTCCTGTACATCCAGGCAAATAACTGTGTGGAGGCCAAGGACTGGATTGATATCCTCACCAAAGTTAGCCAGTGTAATAAGAAACGTCTCACTGTCTACCACCCTTCGGCATACCTTAATGGGCATTGGCTGTGCTGTAAAGCTATAGCTGATAATACTCCTGGCTGTACTCCCTGCACTGGGTAAGGACTTTCTAGGAAGCTTCCTGTTCTAAATTTGGCCCTGAGCTTGCTGATGATGAAATGTGTTGCTGCAGTTTGATTAAAAACTGGGAACTGGTGCTAAGGGAGGAGAAGGCAGGAGTGTGTCAGGATATAATAAAATCGCCCCTTACAATGGTCTCTACACTGTATAATTAATGCAGTTTGACACCACTTTAGCTGCCAAGGCATAGTGCTATGGGATTCCAGGATTTGTAGTCTAGTGGGCACCACCACTTTTTGGCAAAGAAGACTAAAGACCTTGTGAAATCACAACTCCCATGATTCTATAGCATTGAGCCATGGCAACTAAAGTGATATTAAACTGCAGCAATTCTACAGTGTAGATACACCCTCAGTTTTTTTCCTTGCAATATTTGCATACCTGGTGGCATTGTAATGTAAAACAGACGTAGAAGTCTTGTTTCAATAATATTTCGGCTGCTGTGTTGATTGATTTATTAATCACATAGATTCATCTTGAAAATGGAGCCCCCGGTGGTGCAATGGGTTAAACACTTGTGCTGGCAGGACTGCTGACTGACAGGTCAGCGGTTCGAATCTGGGGAGAGCAGGCTGAGCTCCCTCTGTCAGCTCCAGCTCCCCGTATGGGGACATGAGAGAAGCTTCCCACAAGGATGGTAAAACATCAAACATCCAGGCATCCCCTGGATCTTTGCAGACATCCAATTCTCTCACACAAGAAGCGACTTGCAGTTTCTCAAGTAACTCCTGACACACACAAAAGTCTTGAAGATCTTGTTACTGAGTTTAAAAAGTCTCTGCTTAATTGGGAGGAATATTTTAATCTAATTAATTATTTACAAAAATGCAGAGTCTTCAGAAGGGCATTCCTCCTTTCCTGCACAAGAAATTCCTCCTTTCCTGTTGCATTTTCAAAGACAGTGGCGAAAATGCAGAGTGGTTTTTATAGCTTCCAAAATATTTCTGGACTATTTGTTTTTATATGCATATGTAATTGAATAATAATATCATTCAAACCGTTTTTTAGAACCAGAGCTAATGATATACAAAACCTGCTCAAAATGTTAGTCACTTGCAGTCTGATAGTAGGGAATACATTCTTTTAAACATATTGTTTATTTTTAATTCTCCATACACATACATATTGGTTCCATTTTGAAATGCCTTTTTAAATATTCCATTCCCTTAAATCAGTTTGTTCACCAGTTTTAATGAATCTGTATTTTTAAAAAATAGTTGATTTTTCTGTAACTCATATTGTTTCATTTTGGACTCTTGATCTGTTAATCAAAAGCTCTCTTAAACCACAACAGAAAAAGATTGCTGAGTTTCTTAATGTTATTTGAATTATTCTATAGGGGCCTACCAGCAAATATACAGTTAGACATAGATGGAGACAGAGAAACGGAACGCATCTATTCCCTATACAATTTGTATATGACTAAATTGGAGAAAATGCAAGGTGGGTATGCAAATGAATTATTCCATTGTGTGCACAAATCAGTGTAAAAGAAAGCAATGTTTTCTTTTAAAAAAATACCTTCCTTCGGAGTGTCCTACATGATATTTTTGAGTAAGCTTGGATATATACATGGAAATAGACATGTTTTTCAAGTTACAGACAATTGTATAGCTTTTTAAAATGCACAATTCTAACTCCTTTTTCCCCATGACATATTACTGTCGTTGTAATAAAATACAAAATCCCATATCCATTTACACATTGCTAGTAGTTTATTCAGAATCCACAAGTTGGCATCAATGCTAAATCATAGTAAACAATAAATGAAGAAGAGATTGCACTGGATTTTTGTTGGGCAGATTTCCCTGCACATTAGGATTTCTCATTAATTCATTTAGGATCTAATAGGGCATTTCTCCAGATTTATCAATGACATTTGAGTGTTGAACACATGGGATATTCAATGAATGTAAAAGCAGAGAAGGGGCATCATATAACCACTGCGTTTCTTGGCAAGCTAGAGGACTATTTTGAACTACACTTTGCCAGATGAGTTCTGTTCTAGCACAGGGAAGGCTCAAGTTATTCTAAGATAGAATATAAATATAACTTTGTAGGATGTAAGGGTCAGATATATTTAAACTTACTCTGACCCTTGTAATTACAAACCTATGACCTCTCATTCCATTTCAGAGTTGCCCATCCCTTTGCCCTTATATCCAAATCCTTTACCACATAAGTAATCTTAGAGACAATTCTGATATAAATTGTGTAGCTGGTCATTGTCAACCCCCTTTTCCTCTTAAATAAATAGTAGCATTGCACATCATTTCATTTTTATTTGTATTTCGAATCAAATTTGTTATATTTGTACATACGAAGCGATATTAGAAACATGTCATAAAGGTGAGGGGGATTTAGAAATTGAAACACTCACCAATCATTTTCGTTGAAATTCTGTAATATTTGGATGTCTCCCAAGGTCGTTTTAATTTTCAGTATAAGCATTAAGTCAAAGAGACCATTCAAAGAGGCCTTAGCTGGCGTTTAAATTAAGACCCAGGCTGCTGGCTGGTCTTTGGCCCGATCGCCATAAGGAAGGTACTGTGAGCAGGACTACAGTTAATGGGCAGGAGAATGAGTACACAGCAAACTTAAAAATGTAGTTTGGGAAGATGAGCCCCCCAGAAGCAGAGAATGCAAAAGGCCCTGCTCTAAACTACATTTCCCAGAATGCAATGCTCACTTGCTCTGAATCTGAAGGACCTAATGAGGGCTAGCTGCAGCCGCCACCATTTAGAATCAGTCTAATAATAATAAATAAAATTATTGAATCTGCAAAGAGGACTAAAGTAAGTAAGTAATAGTATAAATCTGTGCTAAGTTGAAGTTCTGTGGTTGTGTGTCATAAAGACATTCAAGGGGTCACTTTTTGGCGGGATAATTTTTTTGTCTGAACCTTTTTAAATCCCCAAAAATCCAGAGATGTATGAATCTTTCTGAAAGTTCTGGGGATTGGTGCCCTGGTTACTTTGTGCATTGTATATAAAATTTAAGTAGATAGCTCTTGTAGTCTTTTTTAAAAAAAATATTGTTTATAAAAACTTTGGAAATTCCCCAAAAATCCATGGATAAGTGAGCAGCTCTGAAATTTGATGGGCTAACAGTGGTAAATGTGTTCTATCGTTGTAGCAAGTTTCACTCCAACAGCTTAAAAATGAGGGTGAAATGAGCTCTTCAAGTTTCTCCAATGATGGTAATTATTTAATTACGCACATGTGCAATTACTGTAATGAAATAGTAACGAAATTTCATCAGTCTCGTTATAGTAATGTATAAGTATACTTTAGTATACTCTAAGTATACTTTAGATACACTTTAGAAACAAAGTGCCAGCATCCCCAGTTTTGTAAGTACTTTTGAACCATGTTTATAATAGATCGCACATGCCTACATAGCTGCCACATCAGAGGCACTTGACCAGATATTGTTTTGGACTCTTTTTGTTAGTTGGAAAACACTTGTTACTTGGATGTCATTTCAGCAATGATACTTGTAAATTTACACTTGCGTCACAAGTACTAACTCATTTCCCCTCATCTTTCTTTTACAGAGGCTTGTGGAAGTAAATCTGTTTATGATGGGCCAGAGCAAGAAGAGTATTCTACTTTTGTCATTGATGACCCTCAGGCAACCTACAAGACACTAAAACAAATTGTTGCTAGTGTTAAAAACTTAGAGCAAGAACACGCCCAGTACAAGAGAGATAAATTCAAGAAGACAAAATATGGAAGCCAGTAAGTTTGAGTTGGTCCTGAGTCCTACTGAGATCGCAGTATATTTTCTCAAAATAATGAATGATGTTTTCATCTTGACTTGTTGATTGGCTGATTTTATGAAATGTATTGGTTTCTTGTATAACTTGAATCAACTGGAACTCACATTGTAAGTGTTCCATTGTGCTCATGATATTGTCAAACTTCTAATGGCTAATTGTTGCTGTTTTTAAAATACAGATCCTTTTCTAAAATGTCCCACTGCTCAGTAGTATGCTGGTACATTTGGCAGCGAATTTGGCACTCCCAGGCCCGTAGCCAGGATTTTGATTTGGGGGGGGGGGCTGAGTTTGATTGGGGGGGGGCTCAGGATCTACCCTAGCAAACCTTTTGTATCATTATCCCAATACCCCCATACATATGGGATATATTGAGCATGGTGATCAGATCATGATACGAATAAACACAACAGTTTAAATAATGTACCAGTAAGGCCATCTTGTAGACCACCCTTAGAATTTTGGGGGGGGGGGGGTGAAGCCCCTCAAGCTCCCCCCCCCCCCCCCCCGGGCTATGGGTCTGGGCACTCCTACTCTCACTCACTACTTGGGCAGGCAGACTTGCTACTGGTGATAAGGGTGTTAATTTTGTATTTACTTTTTCTTTCATCTCAGCTTTTGGTGCCATGGAGGTCAATTTAGTTGTTGGGGTAGAACTGGCCTGTCTTCCCATCACATCCAATTTGGTAATCTCTGTTGGGCAAGTGGGCTTATTAACAAAAAACCCTCCTCATAAATGCACAGCAGAGTAACTTATTAGCATCAGCATGACCCAGCACCAGTAGCCCAAAGTGATAGAAAGAACAAAAACACAGAAACCAATGCTATCTCGTCCATAGGAGGCTTTCTTTATAACAAAATAATATGTTTGCAAAAATAAGATTTCCATAACACAAATAAGCAAATACATAATAGCTTTACACCCAACAGCCTTCACAGGGGAGCTTTCTCACACGAGGTTTCTCTCACACAGAGGTTTACCTCACACTTCTCAGAACACTCATTCTAACAGGCTTCGACCTACTCACTCTCTTTAGGACTACACTAACTTTGGTCCCTTAACTCTCACAGGCTTCGGCCTATGAACTCTCAATACCTGTAATTAAAAGTGCCTGTAATTAAAAATAACTAGTTAATTTTTAATATTTCTGACACGCCTTCTATTTTCAATTGCAAAAATCCCCAGTTTAAATCATACATACATACATAAACACAATTTGCTGTTAAATTCACAGGATTTTACAATTCAATTTTTCTTTTAAATGTTACCTCTAGAACCATAAATCTTTTGTGGTACACGTTTATTAGCCCTTTCCGATCTTCTGGGGATTTCAATTACTTCCCGTACTTCCACCAACTCTTCATCTTCATTGTTTTTATTAGTTTCGTTCTCTGTTTTTACACTAAGGCTACTCGTACTGTACGTGGAATTTCTAGTTTCTCTTCTTTTGCCTGTACAATTTCTGTCTTTTTATTAATATCTTCATTTCTAGATCTTTCTCTTGTGATTTCCCTTTCTTGAGACTCAATTCTTAGAAATGGTAGAAATACTATTTATAAAAATAAGGATTCCATAACACAAATAAACAAATTTAGTTGGCCGGGTAGAACTGGCCTGCCTTCCCATCATACTCAATTTGATAATCCCCTTGTGGAAGCTTGGAGTGAGTTCTTTGGGGAGATGTTCAACGTGGGGCCTGTGAAACTTATAATATTCCCAAGTTATAGCTCTGTTACTCCAACCATCAGATTAGTTGTGTTCCCTTTGGTCAGAAGTTGGGTCATTCAGCATCTGTATGGTGCATCATGCCTTTTTAGCTGTAAGAAAAAAAATGGATTTTAATTCAACAAAATGCTTACTCTGTGTACTTTATTGCTGCACTTCAATATATTGTTGGGGCTGCAAACTTCTTCTACGAGGGTTGAATGAAAGGTAATGCCTCCGCCTTCGTAACTCCTCAACAGATGGTTGTACTGGTATGCGGCAGGTACTGGCTTGTTCAGTAGACTCTCCTCTACAGTTCCATTTTGGCAGGAAGCCTTAGCATTGAACAATTGTGTTGTTAAAGTGCAAATTATGGAACCTTGCAGAGACGGTCGGTCAATGTGACTTAAGCAACGTGAAGTCATTGAATTCTTGACAGCAGAAGGTCAAGAACCCCAAAGAAGATTCATCAGAGAATGCAAGCTGTTTATTGTATAGTGATTGTATTGTTTAGTGATTGTATTGATGTGAGTACTGTGCGTCGTTAGGCAAGTAAGTTTAAAGATGTTGAGGTGACACCTTCTGCTGTCAAGAATTCAATGATTGCACGTTGCTTAAGTTGCATTAACCAACCCTCTGCGCAGGGTTCCATACTTTGCACTTTACCAACACAACCATTCAATGCTAAAGATTCCCACCAAAATGGAACTGTAGAGGAGAGTCTACTGAACAAGCCAGTACCTGCCGCATACTAGTACTGCCATCTGTTGAAGAGTTACGAAAGTGGAGGCATTATTTTTTATTCAACCCTCGTAGCTGCTGGTGTTGATATTTTTACCTTACCTCTTTCTCCTACTCTGGATAATTTAACGTACATGTACCAATCTTCTCCTTTGTCCTTCCTTGTTCGTTCTGTAGGGAACATCCTATTGGGGACAAGAGCTTCCAGAGTTATATACGGCAGCAGTCAGAAATCTCAGCCCATTCCATTTGAAGTTTGAAGGAAATCACAAGATGGTGTTACTGAAAGGTTGAACTGAAAAACAAACAAAGAGAAAAGCCAGCTGTAGCAAGATGTACATAACAAGTCTCAAGCTTGCCAAGGCTTGCTAATTGTTCTCCTTTCTCTCTTTCTCTTTTCGTCTCCTTCTCTCTCTTGTCAAGAACTGTTACAATAGTTGCTATGCACTTTATTCATCTGGGATTAACAGATGAAGGAACTCTGCCTTCTTGGCGGTTTTTGTCATACATGTTGTGTTTTGTTCTGGGTTTTTTTTAAAAAAAGTGTTGACCTGGTTTCTTGGAACTTAGTGATCAGTTCAATGATCAAGGTCTGTGGACTTCTTTGGCATCTTCCACAATCTTTTATGTGGTCAAACGCATTTTTCTAAACTTCTTGTTTTTGACTGGCTGACTCCTTTTGTGTTATGCCACAGAGTAATTTGAGAAGACTTTTCAGCATCTGCTTTTTAGGAGAGAGAAGCCCTTCTTGTCTGGGTACAGCCTCTCCACACTGCCACTTGCATTCCAAAGCAGGTAGAAGAGGGCGATATTTCAGTCTTAACATCAGAAGGATAATGTTTGGAGAAAAGTTGGGTTTTTATGAGAAATTATAATGTTTAATGGTACTCCTTAATATTTTTGAGATAAGAAGTTGTTTCAACCAAGGTATTCAGTCCGTTTCTATTTTTGCTATAAAATGGTGCCATAAATCTTGAACGATACACGTCAAAATGAAGAGACAATGTGCAACTTGTACATAACTTGGTTTGGATATTTCAGATACGGTTTTTCTTCCTTTTGTAAGCAGGCTTTGCACCTCAAATGCAACATACTTCCTTCATTTGTACTATGTTGGGGAGGGGAAGATGCTTATACCATGGGCAAAGGTTTTGTCATATGTGATAAAAGCATTTGTATCTGTATGACTCTGTGCACATACAGTAGAAAGAAAAAAAATCTACCGATAGGTTAACATGGACTTCCTATGAAATAGAATTGTTTTGAACCTTACCAGGTTCATCCTCAGGGAAATATGAAAAGCTGGAAACTGCTGTATTCTCTTGTAATACCTTTCCTAGAGAGACTGGCTGCTGCAAAATTAATACAAGTATATTTGAGATAAAGAAATGGATGAGAGTGAGGAAAATTCTTGCACTGTGCTTCCTACTGCACATGGTTTCTGCATCCTACACAGAAGTGCTATCCATGTAGGAAAACTACATTCCATACAAAGCGAGCTGAAGTGGGAGAGAGCTGTAATTTGGGAATGGCTTGTTATAATCAGGAGACAGTGCTGCCTTAACTTTTCAGGGGAAAAGTGTTTGGGGAAGGGGGCCTGTCAACAAGGAATACATAAGGTGTCTTGGACAAAAATGTTGTGAAGACATTCTGCCCTGAAGTGTTCAAAACAGAAATGTGTGTTCTCCTAGTTCTAGCTGATTGGATGGGATAAAAGGTGTGGAAGAAAAGTGATGATATGTGTGTCGTTATTGTTTTTAGTTGTGTTAACACATGGCTGTACCTTGTTAATACAGTTATGAGTGTAAATGAAGAGAAATGAGTTGTGTACCTCATTCATGCAAATAAATGTTAAGGGTTAGGAATGAAGAAAAGATACAAGTATACGTGATACGCACACATCAGTCCCCATCCCATATACAAACACAGTAGCTTGAACCCAGACTGATTTGGTGAACTAATGCTGTCTTACATCCCCTAGATTTCAGTTGACCCAAGTGTAACTAATCTATGTGTACCTGCATAGATTTGAGCCCCCTCTACACTTGCCATTTATGCTGGTGTGGGCTCGGATCAGTCCACAGGCTGCCACAAAATGAAAAACCATTAATGTGGTTGTACCCCAGGTTAATATAACTTAGTGGAAAGCCCAAATCCTGCACCAGGATTCAGGTTTCCACCTGAGTCATTGCAGTCCAAATACCTGCAGCCAGTTCCTACACAGAACCAGCCATGGGTGTCCCAACAACCATCATGCGCTCCCTGGAGTCAGGTGGCCCGGGAATGCAGGATGGCTGTCCCTTCCCACTCCTCCCCTACTTAGGCAGAGGCCCATATTCTACCGACCTCATACCGAGTCACTGCTGGCTACAGCATTGACAGGATGGCCTATCTTTTGTCCTCTTTCCATGTCTTGTGACTTGAAAAGGAGTATTGGAGAACAGAAAGAGGGGCTTTTACTCTTCACTCACTCCACCCTCCTTTGTAAATCACAAGACATAGGAGGTCAACAAAAAACCCAACCAAAGATAGGCCACTCTGCTGCTGATGGGAAGGTGGCAGTTCAGCCCTTACTTAATGGCGCTGAACTGTCTTCAGTGTGGTTGGACAATAAGGATGTCCTCCTGTTGCCAAAGTGACTCGGTGTTTTGGACACCAATTCCAGTTTATTTTAATGGACTGTGTAGAACTTCCCAGTCACACACTTATGCATTACTGCCAGGATTGTTGCACTGCCAGAACTACTGCTTTCAGCAGAACCATGAGGAGCAGCCATTCCCCCTGCTTCCTTAGCTCTTTATATATCCTCAAAAGCTGCTTTGCAGTGATAGGAAGCTCTCCAGACCATCTTTTCAGGTGGAGTGTGGAGGGTAGGGAAAGAAAGTCCCTTTGCACTTAAAGGAGTGTTGTTCACAGTAAGATTTAGGCCATTATACGTATTTTGCTGTTTAGTTGTACGTCATAGCCTCTCTTTAAAGGTTTTGGTCAGTGCATGCTGGGCTTTGATCAAAGCCTAAGTAATTTGACAGACTTTAGAGTATAAACGGGGTTGTTTTTGGACCATACGCAATGAGCTCTCAGCTTGATGTGATGTTCTGTACCTCTGCATAATAGTGGTTCTAAACAAGACATTAGTATTCTCCAAGTGTCTGGAGCATAAAAGAAATATTGTACGTAAATGTTTCCTTACCAGCCCCACAATGTTCAAATCCCATAAAAATCAAACATACGGTTTCATGCAATCTCTATTTTATAAAAGCGGTTACACATTTTTGTTGTGGTTTTGTTTCTTTTGCATTATAGTACATTGAAAAACTATAAGATAGTCATCTTCCAACATGGAAGCTGGGAAAGAACTGTATTTTGTGTCCTGAACTGCCATTGAATGCCAGTTTTTTATGTATTTGTTACTTAATAATCCTTGAATTAAATACTAATGAACTGCATTGTGTGTTGTATTTGCCAATTAAAAGAAATGTTTATTTCTGAAAAGTGTGGTTGTGTGTGATGCAATCTAAAATTTTGATGAAAAAAATGGAGTCTTTGGCGTATTTCTAAGGGACAGCCACTAATACAATTACCCCCATTGATTTTATTAAGAAATGCTTGTTTTCATTGGTTTCCAGCTTCAATGACTTCTAGATCTGCTAAGATGGCTGTCAAATGTTCATTTACCTAGGAGTAAGTACCATAAAAGATAAAGGTTTTGTTTGCATATAATCACAGTGCTACAGTCCAACAAATGAAACCCAATAGTGCACCAATCTGAAAGGCAAATTTCCTATTTTTATTTGGGGACTATTTTAATTCTGGTGTGCTTGTGTCTTATGAGACAAAGAAAGAAAACATTACGGGTGGATATTTCTTTTAGCAATGAATATTATGTATGGTTTACTAAATTGTATATCATTTTGTACTTCCTTGGGTACCTTTATTTAAAAAAAAATCTTTATTGGGTTTTGGTAGTGTCAGGTATTTTCCTCTACCTCTGTAGAGTATTGGAAGTACCCCCAAGCCATGAGCCGGTCAGGCCCCAGGTTCCCTGAGCAGTGCAGGAACAGCACTGTGTAAGTAGGAGTCCACATACAGACATTAATTCACTGCAGTATTCAGGAAGGTATTATCTTCAGTTGCTTCAGAAGATATATACAAATCTATATACACAACAATACAATCTATCTCAGTTCCTCTACCGTCTCTCCACTCTTCCCAACTCCCTCAGAGCACAAGGGAGGTGCCATCATCTATTCCCTCCACACAAGTCACGGGTCTCTGCTACTCCATAGGGCATAGACATGAGGATTCAGTAGTTTACCATGTGCTCCTTCAAGGTAGTTTGCCCCAGTTCCTTCAAGGTCAAGCCAATCACTTCAAGGATAACATCCATCCATCTTGCCCTTGGTCGTCCCCTCTTCCCCTTTTCCTTCAATTTTCCCAAGCATTATTTTCTCCAAGGTATTCTGTTTTCTCATTATGTGGCGAAAGTACTTCATCCTTGCCTCCAATATCCTTCCCTCCAGTCTGGTTGCCATAATCTTGGGGTTTTTTTAATGTTTAACTGCAACCCAGCTTTTGCACTTTCTTCTTTCACCTTGGTTAGATGGCTCCTTGGCTCCTCCTCACTTTCAGCCATCAAAGTGGTATCTACATTGTTCAGGTTTATTCCAGCAATTTTAACTCCAGCCTAGAATGCATCAAGCCCCTCACATCGCATGTCTTCTGCATACAAGTTGAATAGGTAGGGTGAGAGTATACAGCCCTGCCGTACTCCAATCTTGAGCCAGACTGTTATTCCATGATCTGTTCTTACTGTTGATACTCGGTCGATTCCTCAGGAGACAGGTGGCTTGGTATCTCCATATCACTGAGAACTTGCCACAATTTATTATGGTCCACACAGTCAAAGGCTTTAGAATAGTCAATAAAACAGAAATACACGTTTTACTCCATTATGCAGCAGGTATTCGTAATTTGCTCTCTCGTTCCTCTGCCTTTTCTAAACCCAGATTGTACATCTGACACTCTCATTCCATGTATTGCTGGAATCCACCTTGCAGGATCTTGTGCATTACTTTACTGGCCACTGTAAGTGGCACTATATAAAAGTTTGAGCATTCTTTAGCGTTTCCCTTTTTTAGTATGGGGATATAACTTGCTTTTTTCCCCATTCTGATGGCCATTCTTGAATTGACTACTAGTTAATCAGTAAAAAATGAGAGATAGCTGCATTGGCTTTAAAACCAATACCAAAACCATATTCTGTTAACACTATTATTAGACCAAACAAAAAAAGGAAATGGAAATATATGCAAGGTTTCAAAATCTGCAGCCCTTTTCACCAGGCAAGATTATTATGAAAACCAAACTATGGAGAGAAGAAAGTAAAACGCTTCATATTTGGAATCGTAGTACAGGCAGTCCCCAAGTTACAAACACCTCACTTTACAAACTACTCATAGTTAAGAGCTGGGTGAGACATGATGAAGTGAAAGAAATCTACCCCAGGAAATGAAGTTCACTCCTGGAAGTGTTATTATTGGGGTGGGGGAGGTATCTCCACTGAAGCTTTATCAACAACCCTTGTTTCCACAAGAAGCCATTTTTTTTCAAAATCCAATTATCACAGGGACAGAAAGTGAGCTGAAATCTTCTGAACAGAGGGGCACAGGCAGCAAAACACACACCACAGGGGAATTAACCATTCACTGTGCTATCTAATGCTAAAAGATATATATATTTGACTGGAGTTACCTTTTTAAAAGGTACCTGTTCTGACTCACATCGAAATTCAACTTAAGGACAAATCTACTGAACCTATCTTGTTTGTAACTTGGGGACTGCCTGTATTTTTAGTTGAAGGGTGAGGTACTTCAAAATTTTCAATCATTATTGCTATTATTTTATTATATTTATCATCTCTTATTTATTTATTTATTTATTTATCTCTTATGTCCCGCCCAATTTCCATGAGGGGATTCTGGAAAATGATTCTGGACAGATTCCAACATACACAAACACAAAGGCAAACATTCAGTGCCTAGAAACAATGAAACACAGATCAAGGTAAATGCTTCCGTTTCCAGCTCTGAAAAGTGGTGCTTATCTCCATCTTCGGGGGGGGGGGGGGGGTAATGTCTGTAAACACCTCCTAGGTCATGTGGCCAGCATGACTGCATGGAGCACCGTTTACCTTCCCGCTGAGGTGGTACCTATTGATCTACCCACATTTGTATGTTGATGAACTGCTAGGTTGGCAGAAGCTGGGCCTAACAACAGGAGCTCACCCTGTCCTGCAGATTCAAACCATTGAACTACCAGTCAGCAAGTTCCCCAGCTTAGTGGTTTAAGCCATCACGCTACCGCGGTCCCGGTGAAGTCACAGTGCTATTAATTGTGTCATGTGAAATAGTGTGCTCATAATTATCTTCACTGAGTTCTAACTTCACAGGTTCTTTTGTCAGAAGAGACAGAATAGCTGGATTGTATTAATACTAATAATAACTATGGATATTTTTTGATGCTGAGTGAAATACCTGAAGTTCCATCAGTGCAGCATCTACATCTAAAGAAGCTTTCTCAGAACCTAGAAACATAGAACATAGTATGGGAGGGTACCAAGCTGCTTCTGTCTACCTATTATGATGTCATGACAACTCTATGTGAACAAAAGCCACACTTTTTTTAATCACACAGAGCACTGGATCATTCTCCACATTTGGATAAACATGAAGAACCAAAAAATATCAGAAGTTACAACTTTAAAACACAGGAAGAAGCTGCTAGTTGTAGCTCTTTCAGCAAAGCCATCCCCAGGGTCCCACCGAATTATAGAAACATGTGGGCTCCACAAATGGAAAAGGGACAGGTGCAGTGGTCACTCACATAAGCGTGAGCTAGCTAGCCTAATTGAGAAGACATTGCAAGAAGATGGTAAGGTGCTTGATCACATTGTTTATGCACAAAAATCAATGAGAGGAATAACATTTGTGCCTTACTTTTGCTTTAATTCTGTTTTTTGTCTTGATAGCCCTAATCAGTAACACTGCTAAAAACTAATGGATCAATCTTCCCACCCTCAATACGGCTTTTTTAAAGTGTTGTCTTGGAATCCAAGAGATCAGCTAGAATGACAGATGTGGCTCAAAATCTTATCAATTAACAAACTTCATTACATAGTACATAGAGGTTGTGTCCCCCATATCCAAAATGCTTGGGACTAGAAATTTTTCATATTTGGGGAGGTTTTGGATTTCAAAATACCTCTATTTGTGTATACATAGTGAAAGGAGGTGAGTGGGTATTACAAAACAAAGATTCTTACCCATCTAATGATAATTCATTCTGCACATTGTAACACACATGGGCTTTATATGATGAAAGAATGTTAGCCTAGGGCGGATCCAGACAGGCCGTTATCCCAGGAGAATCCGTGTTTTAAAAATGCGGATTTTCCTGGAGTCCTGTCCACACCCATCCCAGAAAGCATGTGCTTTCTGGGGTGGTTGTCCAGATGCTCTCATGGGGCTGGCCCATGAGAACATCTGGAGGCCTTACCCCCCTCCCCCAAAGCCCTCAGACCCCTTAAAAAAGTAATGAAAACTTACCCGGCCTCCATTACAAGCTTTGGCTAGCTCTCCCGGTGCATAGAAATTACGTGCAAGGAGAGCAGGGTGGGGGGAGAGCTGGCCAAAGCTTACAATGGAGGCCAGGTAAGTTTTCATTACTTTTTTAAGGGGTCTGGGAGCTTTGGGTAAACTGTAGCCCAGTAATCTGTGGGAATACTGTCTTGACTGCAGTATTCTGTAGAACCGGAAATAGTGGGTTTACCCACTATCTAATTAATTCGCTACAAGCCAGGGTTTTCCTGGTTTGTAACGTATTAATTCGGGACTGTCTAGAACATTGTCTGGACGGCCCCTCCTTTATTGTGGTAGATACCACAATAAACATACTGTCTGGACAGGTCCCTAGAAAAGGAAACTAGATTCTGCTGACAGAGGATCTTGCTTACTTCATTTTCCCTTTCCTAGACGTTTTGGGCGGAGAAGGGGTGCAACAGTCAGAAGAAGACCTCAGCTGGTAATAAAAACCTTGCTGTATGAAAAGTAGATGCAAAGATAATTCCATATTCAAATACACAGAACAGTCATGCTTAATCAAACAATTTCAGATGAACTTTCCTTTTCTCAGTAGGATCAAATAAACATTTCTGGGAAAGCTGCAACCTTTTCTTTTAACTTACTTCTGTTTGCTCCACCCCCAGAAGCTGACATGCTGCATGTGAGCCTGTTAGTCTTACTTAGCTATTAGCTATTATAGCCTTTCGTTGATTTATTCTGCATTCATTCATTTAATACGCTGTATGCTTTTGAATGCCATGGCAGTAAAAACAACTACTTTCCTTTGTCTGTCTGATATCTGTTGCTATAGGTTTCGTTTGTTATACCTGATCAAGTGCCATTTGGTAACTCCAAATTCTAATCTTATGGAAACTGCAGAGCATGTTTCAAGTCTACACAGGCTATGCATAGATATAATATTATTGCAATACGGGCCATCATATTTATTTCACTCCTTTCACAATACTTCCTAAGGCAGAATTTTGCCATGTCTGCATTACAAAAGAGTTAATAAGTGTGGTTTTGTAAGCTGTTCTTGGCAATCTTCCAAAAGCAGTTTCTGCTTTATAACAGTAAAATTGAGGAAATCAGTATAAAACTAAAATGGAAGGACTGAAAGTAATGCCAACAGTGGGAAATGTCTCATTAGAAAGCTGGTAAAGCTAGGAGGAAACAGTCCGGCTAGGTCCCAAAGGAAATTATTTCCATGCTATCAGCCTACAATTGATGGGCATGACTGGTTCTGCCTTGTCACCCCCGTGGTTCCTAACAGAGTCATCATGTGTTTAAAAAAGTACTAAACTGACGATTGCTCCCTTCCTATGCGGAGGTTCCAAACAAAAGGAAGCCAGTGACAGTGAATCACTCCAGGATTTTAATCTGAATTTTAAAAGAGTTAGCAACGCATTGGATCTGTTTTTGGTTCAGCCCCTGGGATATCTCCTTTAGATGTTTTTCTGAAGAATCACTGCCCCGCTGGCATCACAGCCAACCACTGCTATTTGTTCCACAATCATACACCAGTATGTTAGTGGTTCCCACTATATACAGGGAAGGACATGGAGGTGCTTAAAATAAATAGTCTTGTCTCTTGAAACGGAATACTGGAAGCCGGTGCATCTAAATATATTGGTTTGGAATAAACACACACCAAAGTGTGGAGAAGCTACATTTTAGACTTCCAGTCCTAAAATTCCATGAATGGCTAAGGAATACTGGGGGTTGCAGTCCCAAAAGTAACTTTTATAAGCAGTTAAAAAATACACTAGATACAGATTACCCATGATATATTTATTTTTTATTTATTTATTTATTTACTTTGCTTATATACCGCTGTATCTCAAGCCCGAAGGCGACTCACAGCGGTTCACAAACAGTAAAAACAGTAGAAACAGCAGTGGTTCCATACAACATATAACAATTGACTTAACACATTATCCATAAATTACCAATAAGCAATTACAATGCACAATTATTACAAAAAACAACCGTACCCAATCTTCTCATCATCCAAGCGTAGTCCAGGTTCGTCGTCCATTGTTCCATTCCTATGTTCCATTACCAGATTGCACTAAATTACTCAAACGCCTGCACAAACATCCAGGTCTTCACCTTTTTGCGGAATACCATTAGAGATGGTGCTAGTCTAATGTGCGTAGGAAGGGCGTTCCACAGCCGAGGAGCCACCACCGAGAAGGCCCTATCTCTCGTCCCCACCAGCCGAGCTTGAGAAGCAGGCGGGATCAAGAACAGGGTCTCCCCGGAAGATCTCAAAGTCCTGGTGGGTTCATAGGCAGAGATGCGGTCAGATAGGTAGCTTGGGCCGGAACCGTTTAGGGCTTTAAAGGCCAACGCCAGCACTTTGAATTCAGCCCGGTAGCAGATCGGTAGCCAGTGGAGTTGGCGCAACAGGGGGGTTGTATGCTCCCTGCGCTCCGCTTCTGTTAAAATCATGGCTGCCGAGCGTTGGACTAGTTGGAGCTTCCGAGCTGTCTTCAAAGGCAACCCTACGTAGAGAGCGTTGCAGTAGTCTAAACGGGATGTAACCAGAGCGTGGACTACCGTGGCCAAGTCAGACTTCCCAAGGTACGGGCGCAGCTGGCGCACAAGCTTTTTATATATATCTATACTGTAGGTAATCATAGTGTTAAAAGAGACCACACAAGTCATCCAGTCCAACTTCTTACCATGCAGGAAAAGCACAATCAAAGCAGTGAGTTCCACTATTGAACAGCTTTTTCAGTCAGGAAGTTCTTCCTAGTGTTCAGGTGAAATCTCCTCTCCTATAATTTGAATGCATTGCTTCGAGTCCTAGCCTCCAGCAGAAAACAATCCTGCTCCCTCTTTCTTATGGCATCCTCTCAAATATTTATGTATGGCTTTCATGTCTCCTCTCAACCTTCTTTTCTGCAGGCTAAACATGCCCAGCTCTCTAAGCCTCTTCTCATAGGACATGGTCTCCAGATCTTTGATTAATTTAGTCACCCTCCTATAAAATCATGTTGGAATTGATCAGATTGTATTATTAATTCTGAATCGTAATAAACATGCTATAGTTGTTATTGTTTATATATAAAAACATGTGTAATTTAGCATGAACACAGCCCAAGATCTATAAATAAACAGTCTATCTTCTATTTGAGCATATCTATACTACAGAATGAATGCAGTTTGATATTACTTTAACTGCTATGGAATACTGAGCTTTGTAATTTGGTGAGGCACCATCCCACGTCAATAGAAAAAGCTGAAAACTTTTCCATAGTATTGAGTCATGGTTCCATAGTATTGAGTCATGGCAGTTAAAGCAGTGTCAAAATGTATTCATTCTGCAATGTGGATGCACCCCATGTCCCACTAAACTGGATAACACTGGATAATGTACTACTTTAAGCAACTGCTAAATATAATATTTTGTTCAGTTTGTTCAACAACCTATGTCAGATATGTCAATATACTTTCCTGTACAGTTTGAAAGAAATCAAGAAGAAAGTATGTGAAAATGAAAAGGATAAGGTTAGTTGCCACAAGCAGGAAGAATCTCTTCAAGTGGACACCAGTGAAAAAACGGTCAGGATGATGATGATGATGATGATGATGATGATGATTATTATTATTATTATTATTATTATGCCTTCCTCCCCATGGGCAGCTAACATTTATCCACACTAAACAGTTTTAAAAGAGCAATGCAGAAGTTAAAAAACAATTAAATGATAACAGTGTGGTAAACACTCAAGAAATACTGAAATTTTAAGTATATACTGAGTAATACACAAGTTATGCTGAGATAGACTACTAAAATTAGTGGGATTCAAGTTATCCAAGTCCTGTATGGTCACAGCTTGCTTAGATTAAACTTCCTTAAATAAATGGGACTTGTGTATTACTGAGTCTAGCTTTAAACAAAAATTTATTTTGCTATCCCGTGATTCTGTATTTATCATCACCCACCTTCTACAACCTGATACTCTCCACCCGCAAGCTAACTATGCTCACAGAGAATTATGGAAATTGCACATAAGGAAAAATACTAGGATGGAGATAGTTTGGTCTACACATTACACTATGAATATGAGACTTGAAGATCAGTCAGGTATGAATAGGCTTCCAACCTTGCCTGAGTCCCATAATCCTTCTGGACTTCAACTGCTTACTCATGTGTGTATCAACCAAAGAGATAATCATGCATGGCATACTGCTTCATGTTGTCAGTATGTCTGGTTGTGCATTGGGTTGTATGTTTGGTTTGGACAGTCAGTTGGCCAGTGCTGCCTGTCAATATAAGGATTGTGTAACACAATTCATTACAGAGATTTATATTATGAAACCCTTAAGCTACTCTCTCACCTAAGTATGGCCATTTCCAGGTAGTTGTACATCCAAAGCAACAGTGACGATGTGTCCAGCTGTTTTCCTTTAGCTCGACACATTGCAATAGGCACCAACAGAGACCTCCAGGGATTTTAGTGATGTCCCTGCAGATGACATCCTTGCAATGTATTCACCTAAGAGAAAATTGCTAGATCCACTACTAATAACCCCCTCATTCTCCAGGAACCCGATTATAGTCATGTTGGATGAGAAAATTATGTGGTTTACAAAGTGAGGGTAAGGGGCCTTTGGTCATTGCATGGTCAGACATAATGTGTGAAAAACCTATAAGGCAGACTTACAATATCATATATTAATAGGATGTCAGCCACAGAAAAACAGATTAACGTTTTTCCCAGTTCCCATTCTATAGGAGAGCTGTAATGTTCTTTTCAGAATTACCAAATTTGGGGGTACATCATAAACATGACCTTCAAATCAAAATGTGCATGTACAAAATGTACATGAGGATAAACAACTCTGCATATAACAATATACACAGAACTCCTTTATATGTGTTTATCCAATTTACCAATATTGACATATTTTATTTGAAACTAATAACACCATTTAAGATTTTGGCAGCCATAAGTTGGAGACAGACTTGAAGGCACACAATGACAACAAATATGTAATACAGCCTGCATTACAGGCTCAAGCAATGTAGGGTCAGGGGAACAGAAGCTACTGAAAAAAGTTGAGTTCTGAGTGAAGGGATGTGACAAATTGGACAGGGAGCATAAATGTGTTATTGGATAGAAACATGACAGATTCTCCCATGTGTTACAAACCCTTAAATATCTTAGTTCTTGTTAGCATATCCTCCATATGTACAGGAGGAGCCAACCACTAGGGAGAGGCAAATATTTTAAAATTTGGAAATACTTGACGCACCAGAAACAATGAGTGCCAGAAGATAGCTCAAATTTACAGGCCCCACATCAGATGTGAATAAAACTTTGGCTCAAGTGCATAGGTGAACTGATATTGGAGCAAGAGGGCAAGGCATCAAGGGCACTTCTTGGTAATTAAGATGCACAGATCACATATGGTTATAGCTACCTAGAAATATAAATGAGGAAATCAGTAAGGTAAAGACAAAGCTCAACAGCATCATCAAACAGCCAAAGACTGAAGTAACAAGAAAAAGGAAGCTTCTTTCACAGGTTTATGGTGAGTATACAGAAATTAGGTTTAGCACTGACTTTGTTAAGCAAAAAAATGAGGACTCCATGTACTAAAGAATCTGTTTTTAAATCTGTAGAAATCAAAGAAAGAAATTGATTTGGAAGATATTTTCCTGGGAATAAAGGCAAGTACAGTACAGTTTTTCTCCAAAAAAAAAAGTTGCTGAGCGTTGAGTTTGATTTTTTTTAAAAAAAAATTGAATTCAGTTGTGGTGGTTCAGCCAGATAAAATGAGCATTTTGGGGGTTCAAGGCCTGATAGATCTGTAAGTGAGCAAACAGGGGTTTTTAGAGCAAGAATATGGTTTTGTAGCTGAGGGAATGGAGGGGGTTTTGGAGCAAGATGCTGTCTCTGAGAATACAGTGTGAAAATGGAACTGTTTTGGAATACAACAGGCAGGGAGAGGAGGATAACATTAGCTCATTTGAAAAAGAAGCTGGCTTGGACAGAGATACCAGGCTGCTTCTGAGAGGACAGAGATTCAGGTGCAGGAAAACCCATGAGAAAGAGAGGCAGAAGCAGGCCTCTCAAGGTCAAAGGGATGTGTTGCCAAAACTTTTTTAAATTCCCAAAAAGCAGTAGATGCGCGAATCTTTCTGAAACTTGGAGAGAATGATCCCCTGTTATTTTGTGCCATTATATAGAAAATTCAAGGAGATAACTCTTGTTTTTAAAGAAAAAATGTTGTTTGTCAAAACTTTGAAAATTTCCCAAAAACCAGTGGATGAGTGAAACATTCCAAAACTTGGTGGGCTAACAGTAGTGAATGTATTCTATCATTGTAACAAGTTTCATATCAATAGACCTAACAGTGTGAGAGAAAGGAGCCACTGAAGTTTCCCCATTGACACAATCACTTAACAAAAAAGTAACAAAAAGTAGTTATTTTGTTATAGTTATGATACAGACCCTGTCCAGTTTAGGAAATACTTTAGAAAAGATTCCCCACCCAACCCCTAATTTAGTAATGGGTATTAAAACATTTTTTCATTGCTCACACAGGTCTAATAAGTATACCATTTTATTTAGACAGATGCAAGTCTGGTCAGCTGAACTAGACATGTGTTCAGTAAAGCACTGCTTTCTCAATGATATGAATAAGATTTTTTTTAATTAACCAACCTAACATTTGGAACAACACAACAGAATTGAATCCCCACTGTTTTCACTTGCTATGGAAGGCTTTCCTCGTGATTATAGCAAGAAATAAAAAGGATGTCAAGCTTCATAGCCAGGATCCAACCAGGTATTAAGGCTACATCTCATTAATTCCATCAAAATCACTGATCCTCACTCTCCCACACAATCCTTATGCGCATAAAAAGCCTGTTCCAAAAGGTCCTATCCATCTAGAAAAGGTTTTAAGTGTATATAAATATAGTATAAATATGAGGGGTCATCAGTCCTGGGCAACGTCCTTGCAGATGGCCAATTCTCTCACACCAGAAGCGACTTGCAGAAAAAAAGAAAAAAACTCTGGTGGAAGCTCTGGGATACAGCAAGAACCCAACTAGACCATGGGCAGAGCAACTGACTTTAAAAAATAATAAGTTGGACATAGGGAATAAGTGTGATGATGGCAACTCTGCCCAGAATGGTGTTGCATGCTATGCTATGCTATGCTATGCTATGCTATGCTATGCTATGCTATGCTATGCTATGCTATGTATTCTCAAACTATAAAAAAACAAAAAGCTTATTGTGGTATGGACTTTTCCCAATATATTTTTCTTATTTTAAAGATTCTCTCTCAACTTTTCTACAAGTTTGAAGTTCATTAATATTACAAAATAATAAATCAAACCAAAAATGTGAAGATTATTTCATGCATGGTGAACTATCTTCACTTTTGGGCAAAGATAACTGAGGCTTATCTGCTATTTCCTCCTCCACACACCACTGATGGGTACAGTCAGCTCTCCATATCCACAAGTTCTGTGTCCATCAATTCAACCTTCCATGGCTTGACAATATTTTTTGAAAACCCTATAACAAAGCTTAATTTTTTCATTTTAATATAAGATACACCATTTTACCATTTCCCATTGTCATTGTATATAACAGCATGCATGGAATTTCATATCCAAATGGTGGGTCCTGGAACCAAACCCCAGCAGATACCAAGGCCCCCCTGAATATGCAATCACCATACAATACCTTTGCGTGGTCCTTATAGGCTTTGCAGAGGTGGCACTGCCCTAGTGTGCTAAAGTGCTTATAGCACCAACATGATAGATTGTATTGATATAGCAGCCCTTTGGGATCCTGTTTGTTCAGCTAAATAGTATTGTCAGTATTGTATTGACTATACACTCTGTTTCTGACCACTTTGTGAAGTTCCAACTACATGCAGTAAACAATTATACTGGAAGCTCAGCAGGAGAATAATGTCTCTGGTTTCCACTTCTCTGTCACTAATCACACATGAAATAAGAGCCCATGGGCTTCTCTGTTTTGCATTAAGGAAAGCAGCTGCTTTCCTCTAGAAAGAATCATTTGCATTACACACGTGTACAAAGATCTTGTAAAACTTTTTAATGCCTTATTTTATGTTTCTCTCACAGAAAGACTTGTCATCATTTGTAGAGATTGATCTGAGAGACACAGTGGAAGAGGTAGGCATGAACGAGGTATGTACAGAGGTTTTGTGTGGTTTCTGGGATGTTTGGCTATGTTCTAGTAGCATTTGCTCTTGATGTTTCGCCTGCATCTGTAGCTGGCATCTTCAGAGGATCCAAGAATACCAGACTGCTGGAAGACCCAGAAAATGCCAAATAGAGATAATCTTTTATCAGAAATTGATAAATTAAATGGGAGCTGGTCCTGTCGATTTGGAAGTTATATTGTAAACTATCTTTTAATAATATACGTTTTTCTTCCTTTTAAGGTAAATGCAACTTTATTAAAAATTTAAAAGCTTGTATACTTTTAACTAAAAATGTTAACCCTTTGTGTTGTCAAGGGCTTTCATGGCTGGAATCACGGGGTTGCTGTGAATTTTCTGGGCTGTATGACCATGTTCCAGAAGGAGATTGCAAGGCTATTCAATACTAATCAAGATGATCAATTGCAACATTCACACTGGCCTCCAACAGACAAGAGTTCTTTCTCCCACCTTGGACATTTCACAGGCATATTAAACCCCACTTACCTAATTTCCAACAGACCTCACAACCTCTGAGGATGCCTGCCATAAATGTGGGTGAAATGTCAGGAGAAAATGCTTCTGGAACATGGACATATAGCCTGGAAAACTCACAGCAACCCTGGTTTTTTATCAATAAAGAACAAGTAGTTTACTCTTCATAGTTCAGAACAACATATATACAATGTGATCAGTTGCATCAACTCACATAATGTCCTTTTATGAGAGATTTAAAATTGTCTTTTTTATTCATGTGGATAAACCCCTTCAACAGCTCATGAAGTGGGAGCACACTCCAAACTATGTCTCTCTTTGCTTCTCTCTTCTTTCTGAGCACAGGCATAGCTCAAGCCTGAACAAAATGTACAAGTATCCAAAAGTCCCAGGCTCAGCTTGCTCCTAGGCATTGCCCAACCAATCAGCTTCATACACCTTATTTTATAATTGACATATACACTCACTAATTCTTTGCATGCTCCAACAATCTCTACATTGCATACATCTCACAGCAATCCTTCTAACCCATTGCTATTAACTTTTATTACTGTGCATTAGATTACAAAAGTCTGTGGTGGTCATTAAAATGATGAATAGCTCAAAGAGAGTAAATGTGAAACTATACATTTTTTTGCTCTCAAGGGCATCTGGGGCATTTTTCTGATAACAAATGTATTAACACTGGTTTATTCATATTTATTCATTTATTCAACTTTATTGTGACATGATGTGGTAGAAAAATCTAGATTGTCATAAAGATAATTGAAATCCCAGAGCATCTACTATGCTAATCTTGCAAATGATATGCAAAAGTTGAGAAAGCAGCCTTCCACAACTTACTGTCCTCTAGATCTATAGTACTACAACTCCTATCATCTCCAGACACCTGGAATGGTGGGAATTTGAAGTTCAATAAATCTGAATGAAACCTGGTGCATTAATGCAATAATGAATAATTGCTCTGACCCACTTACACCATTTTTATGGTGCAGATCATCACATATCCACATAATACTAGTTGTCAAATGGAATTACGCTGGTGGACCTATGACCTGATTTTCCAAAAGTTTGTATTTATTTCTTTCATTTCCTAGTATACTCATTTGGGGTTTGGGGGGATTTTCACAAACTTAAGATACATTTTAGGGGGTTTTTTTCCTACTTAAAATATTTATTTCTTTATGTTCTTCCATATCAAGAATTTTCAGTCTCTTGATGCCTGGATAGCCTTTTGACTACATTCTCAGATTATTTGTCTACATGTGTCCTATTTTTCATCTTTCAAATGTTGGAGGGCATTCTAAATTTTTAATGTATTATCTAAACTATAGCATGTGAGTAGTATGGCTGAGCAAGAACATAGTAGATATATCCTGATCTCGCCTCCCAGATCCCCTCCCGCTTTGAATGTGAAAGCATGGTTCAGTGATCCAATCTATTTACTTACTAAAACAGTTCTGTTCCACCTTTCCCTCCAGAGACCCTCAATGTGGATTACAATACAAAATTTAGGAAGAAAAATAGTTAAAATGTTAACAATATAAGCAGCCACAAGAAAAGGAAAATTAATTACAGCATTTTTGCTGCAAATTTAAGGATGAACCTTGAATTTAAGAGTCATATGGAATGGTCTCTGATTCACATATTGTTAACAATAAAACTTTGTGCACACATATAAAATGTTTCAACTGTGCTGAGGCAGAACTAAAGGCACTTTGCCATGACATTCAAAGGGGACTTGAATTAAATGCACCATTTGTCCAAAACCAGCAATGCAATGAAGCATGTTTTATATTTTTAAATAGGAATCGTTTTACTGGTCACATGTTTTGAACTATGTGTGACCCGAAGCGAATATTTTGAGCAAGAAAGTTCCCAGAAAAGAACTCCGCTGTCACAGATTATTAGCTTGAAGCATTTAACAAAGAAATCACTCTTTATTAACATTTCTCTGACTCAGAAAACTGAAGATATCTTGACAGACGGCAAGGAGCACGAAAAGGAAGAAGAATCTCCTGATACCGTGTATGGCTCTTTTTAAGAAAGAAAATTATTGTGTGAAAACATTGGCCTTAAAAATTCAGGTTGTGGTCCAGTACATAACTCTGGAAGCTATGACAGAGTTAATACTATGTCCTTCCTAGTAAGCATGTTTACAATTACAATTGTGAGTTTTGCTCTCTTCATATTTTTTTATGGCTATTAGGCTTTCCAGGCAGAACTTGAAAATATGACTTTTTTGACTATAGTTCCAAGAATCTCTCAGGGCCCTTCTACACTGACCATATAATGCAGTACTAAGTCAACGAAGTCAACTTGAGATTGTGGTACCCTCAAAATACACATCTACAATGAGTGTTGCTGTGCTTTTCAGCACATTTTTAAAAGTCCCAGGAAAGACTGGATTCAGCCAAAAAATGTTCTGCAGCACATGCCAGTGTATCCCAGAAACAGGGCAAAACCAGCTTTGTGCATTGTGGGCCAGTGAAGAATCCTGAACAGGAGCTGCCGAAAGGCGCCCCAAGAGTAGCAGGGGACTAATCGACCCCCTGGCATGAGAAATTCACACCTCTGTTCCTTTCTGTCCCTTTCCCTTTCTTTTATCATCTGCTAGGTCTCTGGAGCACTGATATGCATCTCTCCCAGAAATGCTGGGAGAGGACTACAAGACAGTTTGAGGTCAGTTTCATGTCCAATGTAATCATCTTCCTGGACTCAAACTGGTCCCAGGCAGAGTAGTCTGATTACTGTGCAGTTTCTAGCTGCATTCATGTGTCAGTGCAGAAGCTCCTTCAATCAGTAGGGTCACTGCCATGTTGGCTGTGGATCATGGGAGCTGTAGTCCAAAACGACCATTTCCAAGCTCTGCTTTCAGTTGGTTGCTCAGAAAAAGATCTGTAGGTTTTCTTTGCCTTTAGAAATAGGTGCCATGTTGATTTATGCCCTGGCCATCATTGGTGCTTCTAAGAGATATTGCCCACTGAGCAGTTATCTTTTCAGGTTACTATACTTCTAGGAATTATTTTATTTTATAATACCTGCAAGAATTACCCAAAATGAATTACAATGGCATGTGATCAATGTATATGATCAATAATATGGGGCTAGCCCACTATTCCTTTCTTTCCCAGAAGCTCTCCAAAGACTAGCAACTGATTGCCAGTTTTTCATGGGGCACAGTTTTGAGTATCACTAAAGCCCTATATCCTCCCTGACATCTAGTATATTCGTACCAGAGTAGACAACAGGAATCCTAGGAAATGCATCCCCGGCTTGCTGGTGCCTGGGAAAGGGTCATGCCAGGTGACAGAAAAGGGGTCACCATATTTCTCTCCACACTACTGCCAGCAGGGACAGTGTTTTGGCCCAAGGAGAATATCATGTATTGAGAACTATTGGCTTCAACATAGTTCACATTTAATTGATTATTCTTTATACTTCACATTTAAGCAACTTGACTGTTAAAATATCTCCATACAGTGAGTTCTTGGTATCTACGGGATTGGCTTCAGGAATCCCCATGGATAGCAAGATCTATGGGTTTTCAAGTTCCATTATGCACACCAGCTGAGTAAAATTGTATCCCTTTTATAATGGATAAATCAAGATTTGCTGTTAGGATTTTTTTACATGGGATATTTTCAAGCCAGGGATGGTGGATATAGATGCAGATTCTATATTTTTATACATAAATTAATGGGAGGGGGAGTTTATATACACTTGCCTCATAGTACCGTATGTACAATGTACTGTACAATAATAATATCATTTACAGGCCTGAGAGCAGCTGGATGTGCTGTTTTCCTTTCTGGATGATGTTGAAGAAACAAAAGGAAAAACAGGAGTAGGTATGAAATGGTTAATATTTCTATTCTGCTTGGATTAGAAATATAGGCGATACCTATAGATTAGGGACTGTGTGACTCACCTCATTTTGTTCAACTCCTATTTGTATAGTCAGTGGGGCATGATGGGAGCTGCAATCAGTTTCTAGCAGGCCATGTGTTCTCTATCCCAGACCAAAGAAACCGATGCAAAATCTCCAAATCTGGCCAGCCAGGCTTCCTTCTATGCTTTTTGAGGTCTCCTTTAAAGTCCTAATCCCTTCCCAAGCTCCTCCTTTTCTAAGAACTTAATTGCACGAAGATGACAAGTCAGCATTGAAGCAGGTATATATGGTACATTCCTTTACCGGTCTGCCATCACACTATGATAAACCTATTCCCTACTATCAACAGGAAAACCTATCAATAGCCATAGATTGCACCATGTTCCCATCACTTACTTGATGCAATGAGGCTGTTCCATTTTTGTTCTGGCATGCTAGCTCACTATTCCCAAGGCAGCAGTTCTTTCATTGAAGTTTTATTTTATTTTTACTGGCCTTAGTTGTAACTGCAAATAATACACACACACACACACACACACACACACACACACACATATATGTTGTTCATTCGTTCAGTCATTTCTTTGTGACCTCATGGACCAGCCCACGCCAGAGCTCCCTGTCAGCTGTCACCACCCCCAGCTCCTTCAAGGTCAATCCAGTCACTTCAAGGATGCCATCCATCCATCTTGCCCTTGGTCGGCCCCTCTTCCTTTTTCCTTCCGTTTTTCCCAGCATCATTGTCTTCTCTAAGCTTTCCTTTCTTCTCATGATGTGGCCAAAGTACTTCATCTTGGCCTCTACTATCCTTTCCTCCAATGAGCAGTCTGGCTTTATTTCCTGAAGTATGGACTGGTTGGATCTTCTCGTGGTCCAAGGCACTCTCAGAACTTTCCTCCAACACCACAGTTCAAAAGCATCTATCTTCCTTCTCTCAGCCTTCCCTATGGGCCAGCTCTCACATCCGTAGGTGACTATGGGGAATACCATTGCTTTAAGTATGCGGATCTTCATCGCCACTGTGATGTCTCTACTCTTCACTATTTTATTGAGATTGGGCATTGCTCTCCTCTCAAGAAGTAAGTGTCTCCTGATTTCCTAGCTGAAGTCTGCGTCTGCAGTAATCTTTGCACCTAGGTATACAAAGTCTGTCACTTCCCTTGTTTTCTCCCTCTATTTCCCAGTTATCAATCATTCTTGTTGCCACAATCTTTGCTTTTTTTAAAATTATGTGTGCCTTTTTATAGTGTTGATATTAGGACTAGAGGAAGAATCATTAGGGGTAAAGATGATGGCAATGGTGGCTATACCTGCCTATAATAATAAATAATTTTTTTATAGATTGTGGTGGGGAACAACACAAAACAAAAAAAATCATTCAACATTATTTATTTATTTATTTATTTATTTGCTATACTTGTATACCGCCTTTCTCAGCCTTATCGGCGACTCAAAAGAGCATATTGTTGTTGTTCATTCGTTCAGTCGTCTCCGACTTTTCATGACCTTACGGACCAGCCCACACGAGAGCTCCCTGTCAGCCGTCACCACCCCCAGCTCCTTCAAGGTCAGTCCAGTCACTTCAAGGATGCCATCCATCCATCTTGCCCTTGGTCGGCCCCTCTTCCTTTTACCTTCCACCTTCCCCAGCATAATTGTCTTCTCCAGGCTTTGCTGTCTCCTCATGATGTGGCCAAAGTACTTCAACTTTGTCTCTAGTATCCTTCCCTCCAGTGAGCAATCGGGCTTTATTTCCTGGAGGATGGACTGGTTGGATCTTCTCGCAGTCCAAGGCACTCTCAGAACTTTCCTCCAACACCACAGTTCAAAAGCATCGATCTTCCTTCGCTCAGCCTTCTCTAAGGTCCAGAGCATATAAAACCAATACATTCTAAAACCTATTAATAAATATTTTTAAAGACCTAATTTAAAAATAATTTGTTTATGAATGCTAGATGGGGCTGAATTAAGTTGAACATAGTATATCATGCTGACAAATCTCTTCTGGATAGTTATTCCACAATTTAGCATCAGTCAAAGAAAATGTCCTCTGGGTAATGGCCTAGTTTTGACTGTTTGGAATAGATGTCTGGATGTATGGCACAGATTGTATGTATGATAGAAGGGACATTGTATGGATAGCATCTGCTTTTTATAATACCAGGCGGAGGATGCGTTTGCCTGCTGGAGCCAATGCTGCATTCACCACAGTTACCTGATATTACCTACATCTTGATAAGTTTTGAGAGCTAAGAGGGAGAAAACTGGATAATAAATAATCATAATCATAATCATAATCATAATCATTCAAAAATACATTACACAGTCCTAGATGCTTGGGAAGTGATCGACTTATGATTTTGTGATACAAAATCCAGCATATAGATCTCGTTTGCTGTGACATGCTGTGTTTTTGTGTCAGAATAATAATAATAATAATAATAATAATAATACCTTGATTTTTGTACCCCCCCCCCCATCTCCCTGAAGAGACTTGGGTTAGCTTACATATGGCACAATGTGCATGGAACAACACAAAAAAATAACCACACAATACAATAAAAATAAAACAACAAGCATATAAAACAATTATTCAAACTCAAAACAGTGCCCAATAACCTATGGTGAGAACTGCCGTACAACATGTGGATGGCCCACAGAAGATCACCTAACCCAGGGAACTATCAAAACAGGCACAAACCCTTCAGACTTAAGCTCTCTCCTGTCTCACTCTCTAATTCAGGTGAAGGGGGAAAACTGGATTCACTCACATTCAGATAATCTACGATTAAACTGCCAATAGGAATCAAGCCACCTGAAGACTTCATGCAGTAATCGAGAGGGTTTTGTTTGCCTCTCTCCCAGGTCATTCTGAAAACTGATTGAAAATAGTTTCTAGGAATCCTGGTTTGACCTACAAACAGCAATGGAAGCAACCAGCAGTGAAGCTGAAAATGGCCCTCCCGAATCCCTACACCTGCCCACTGGCTTAAGGTGTGGTTGATGCCAGGATGCCAGAATCAAACCATGGTTTCTGAACAGACTTATCTGGATAAATCATAGTTCACTACAATTCTTGCTTTGAAAGCAAGAGCACAAAAGCAGATGTTTCCAGCCCTTCCTCTGACTATGTTTGAGGAGTAAAAAGCAGGAAGAAAAGACTTTCCACCTAATACTTGACTATGGTTTAGAAATCTGGCCAAATCTGATCACTGATTTTAAAACACTTAAATGTGTGTTTGACATTTTTCTTGGTTTTAGCGCTTGTATCTTGATGAGATAATAAACATAATCTGAAACAGCAACCAAGCTATAAACTAATTTCATTCTAATTTGATTTGGTTTTTTAAAACAATCTGAATGCTTTTGGATTGGTTCCCAAACAGATGTAATGGAAGAAAACAGTAAATCAGAATCCTCATTCTCCCTTCCCCCAGACAGATAATTGAGGTTCACAATACGACCTTTGAGTAACTTGCATGCATCATTTATTCCCAGAGTTGCCAGCATTCGATTCCAACAATCCTGCCTCCAGGGTGCATGTGAGAAGTACAGGATTGCAGAATTTGGTGTGTCCTGGCAGATCTGGCATGAGATTAATTACAAAACAATTTTCTAACAAGGTTGCTCTATCTTTTTAACTTCTGGTACATAGTTTTACTGAAAATGCTGATCATTTGGAAACCCTTCCTATTCTATCAAGTGGGGGAAAATGTCTGTGTACATCCATGGGTACGGAACATCCATAGATACAAAATGATGATGGGTGAACAGAAGCAACGCAAATTGGATAGACAGTGCATACTAGACAGAAGCATTTAAAAGTTAACCCACATCTACTGTACTCTGACAATTATTTGCATATCCTTTTCCAACAGGACTCCCCAGTTTTGGGGGAAGAAGAGGCTCAATATGGAAAGGAGATCACTGTGGAATGTTCATTTAATAAATTCAAATGCAGAACCAAGTATTGTTGTTTTTTCACCTACCAAGTTGCAACAATAGGCAGGTCATCTTTGCATCGTGGGTTCAAAAACAAAATAGGATATGAAAACATGAAAAGGTTACAAACAGTTGAAATACAATCCAATCAGTTAGAATTATCAATGCCAAGGCGTCTTAAACTTTTCCACTCATGACCCTTTCCACAAGAGACATTTTATGTGATCTCAGGTACAGGCTGTCCCCAAGTTACAAACATCTGACTTACAAATGACTCATAGTTACAAACGGAGGCAGGAAAACAGGAAGTGAGAGAAATCTACCTCTTGGATGGACAATTCACTCCTGAAAGAGTTCTCAGGGGGGAAAGTTTTCCACTGAAGCTTTATTAACAATCCTTGTTTCCACAAGAAGCCAAATCTTCCAAAATCCAAATATCACAGGGATAGAAAGTGCCGTGCAATCTTCTGAACAGGGGCACAGACAGCAACACAAACACCACATGGGTGTTAAGCCTTCCCTATGCTATCCAACTCCAGCAAAGGATCACCGCCTTGTCGGGGCGCTGGAGCTTGAGCACCTCAATGATGTCATGAGCGAAACCGTGAAGGGACACCCAAGACGGGACGGTTGTGGCAGAGAGGTCAGACCAAGCGTGATCCCTGGGGAAGGCAATGGCAAACCACTCCAGTATCCTTGCCAAGAAAACTAAATGGACCAGTACAACCAGAGATATGTCGGTATGCCATTGGAAGATGGGACTCCCAGGTCGGAAGATGGCCAAAATGCTACTGGGGAGGAGCAGAGGATAAGTTCAACTAGCCCCAGATGTGATGACGCAGCTAGCTCAAAGCCGAAAGGAAGGCTAGCGGCCAACGGTACTGGAGGTGAACGACGAATCCGATGCTCTAAAGATCAACACACCATAGGAACCTGGAATGTAAGATCTATGAGCCAGGGCAAATTGGATGTTGTTATTGGTGAGATGTCAAGACTAAAGATAGACATTCTGGGGGTCAGCGAACTGAAATGGACTGGAATGGGCCACTTCACATCAGATGACCACCAGATCTACTACTGCGGACAAGAGGAACATCGAAGAAATGGAGTAGCCTTCATAATTAATAAGAAATTCGCTAAAGCGGTGCTTGGATACAACCCAAAAAATGACAGAATGATCTCAATTCGAGTGCAAGGAAAGCCTTTCAACATTACAGTGATCCAAATATATGCCCCAACCACAGCTGCTGAAGAAGCAGAAGTAGATCAGTTCTATGAGGATCTGCAGGACCTACTGGACAATACACCAAAAAGAGACATTATTTTCATTACAGGAGACTGGAATGCCAAGGTGGGAAGTCAAATGACAACAGGGATCACAGGCAAGCATGGTCTGGGAGAACAAAATGAAGCAGGACGCAGGCTGATAGAATTTTGCCAGGAAAACTCGCTGTGTATAACAAACACTCTCTTCCAACAACCTAAAAGACGGCTTTACACATGGACCTCTCCAGATGGTCAACACCGAAATCAGATTGACTACATCCTTTGCAGCCAAAGGTGGCGGACATCCATCCAGTCGGTAAAAACAAGACCTGGGGCTGACTGTAGCTCAGATCACGAACTTCTTATTGCTCAGTTTAGAATAAAACTAAAGAGATCAGGGAAAATACACAGACCAGTAAGATATGATCTCACTAACATTCCTAGCGAATATACAGTGGAAGTGAAGAACAGATTTGAAGGACTAGATTTAATAAACAGAGTCCCAGAAGAACTATGGACAGACGTTCGCGACATTGTTCAGGAGGCGGCAACAAAGTACATCCCAAAGAAAAAGAAAACCAAGAAGGCAAAATGGTTGTCTGCTGAGACACTGGAAGTAGCCCAAGAAAGGAGGAAAGAAAAAGGAAACAGGGATAAGGGGAGATATGCCCAGTTAAATGCGCAATTCCAGAGGTTAGCCAGAAGAGATAAGGAACTATTTTTAAATAAGCAATGCATGGAAGTGGAAGAAGACAACAGAATAGGAAGGACAAGAGACCTCTTCCAGAAAATTAGAAACATTGGAGGTAAATTTCAGGCAAAAATTGGTATGATAAGAAACAAAGATGGCAGGGACCTAACAGAAGCTGAAGAGATCAAGAGAAGGTGGCGAGACTATACAGAAGATCTGTATAGGAAAGATAATAATATTGAGGATAGTTTTGATGGTGTGGTGAATGAGTTAGAACCAGACATCCTGAGGAGTGAGGTTGAATGGGCCTTAAGAAGCATTGCTAACAACAAGGCAGCAGGAGACGACGGGATCCCAGCTGAACTGTTTAAAATCTTAAAAGATGATGCTGTCAAGGTGATGCATGCCATTTGCCAGCAAATATGGAAAACACAAGAATGGCCATCAGACTGGAAAAAATCAACTTATATCCCCATACCAAAAAAGGGAAATGCGAAAGACTGCTCAAACTTCCGTACAGTGGCCCTTATTTCTCATGCCAGTAAGGTAATGCTCAAGATCCTGCAAGGAAGACTCCAGCAATACATGGAGCGCGAGTTGCCAGATGTTCAAGCTGGGTTTAGAAAAGGCAGAGGAACGAGAGACCAAATTGCCAATATCCGCTGGATAATGGAGAAAGGCAGGGAGTTTCAGAAAAACATCTACTTCTGCTTCATTGACTATTCTAAAGCCTTTGACTGTGTAGATCATAATAAATTGTGGCAAGTTCTTAGTGGGATGGGCATCCCAAGCCACCTTGTCTCTCTCCTGAGGAATCTGTACAAGGACCAAGTAGCAACAGTAAGAACTGACCACGGAACAACAGACTGGTTCCAGATTGGGAAAGGCGTACGGCAAGGCTGCATCCTCTCACCCAACCTTTTTAACTTGTATGCAGAACACATCATGCGATGTGCGGGGCTGGATGAATGCAAAGCTGGGGTGAAAATTGCTGGAAGAAACATTAACAACCTCAGATATGCAGATGACACCACTCTGATGGCCGAAAGCGAGGAAGAGCTGAGGAGCCTTCTAATCAAGGTGAAAGAAGAAAGCGCAAAAGCCGGGTTGCAGCTAAACGTCAAAAAAACCAAGATTATGGCAACAAGAATGATTGACAACTGGAAAATAGAGGGAGAAACCGTGGAGGCCGTGACAGACTTTGTATTTCTAGGTGCAAAGATTACTGCAGATGCAGACTGTGGCCAGGAAATCAGAAGACGCTTACTTCTTGGGAGGAGAGCAATGTCCAGTCTCGATAAAATAGTAAAGAGTAGAGACATCAGACTGGCAACAAAGATCCGCCTAGTCAAAGCCATGGTATTCCCTGTAGTCACCTACGGATGTGAGAGCTGGACCTTAGGGAAGGCTGAGCGAAGGAAGATCGATGCTTTTGAGCTGTGGTGCTGGAGGAAAGTGCTGAGAGTGCCTTGGACTGCGAGAAGATCCAACCAGTCCATCCTCCAGGAAATAAAGCCCGACTGCTCACTGGAGGGAAAGATACTAGAGACAAAGTTGAAGTACTTTGGCCACATCATGAGGAGACAGGAAAGCCTAGAGAAGACAATTATGCTGGGGAAAGTGGAAGGCAAAAGGAAGAGGGGCTGACCAAGGGCAAGATGGATGGATGGCATCCTTGAAGTGACTGGACTGACCTTGAGGGAGCTGGGGGTGGTAACGGCTGACAGGGAGCTCTGGCGTGGGCTGGTCCATGAGGTCACGAAGAGTCGGAGACGACTGAACGAATGAACAACAACAATGCTATCCAAGAACCTAAAGACGTGGTTGTTTGAGAAGGCGTTTAACTAAGTGCTACAACAAATTAGCAATGATGAGTGGAACGGAATATGGATAACGAGATTGGATTGTGATTCTATGATGAGACGTCGTGAATGATTTAGTGTAATGGTATTATTAATAGTGATGTTGTTATTGTTGTTTATGATATTGCTTTCATTGTAAATTGTCTTTTTATATGTTGTACACCGCCATGAGTCGCCCTAGGGCTGAGAACGGCGGTCAACAAATGCAGTAAATAAATAAATAAATAAGTAGGTAGATAGATGGCTGAAGTTACACTTAAAATGCACCTGTTCCAACTTACATACAAACTCAACTTAAAAACAAACCTATAGAATCTATTTTGTTCATAACTTGCGAGTTATAGTTCACCCGCATCCAGAGAGCACTGTGCACTTAACTGACGATGGATTTGGACCGAACTTGACACACATAACCAGTGTGGCCTACTATAAGTATTGGCGGGATTTGAAGGGATTTGACCCCCGATTTTGGGAGTTGTAGTTCATCCATATCCAGAGAGCACTGTACAGCCAACCAATAATGGATCTGGACCACACTTGGCACACATAACCAACATGATCAACTTTAACTATGGGCAGGTTTTTGAGGGAATTGACCCATGACTTTGAGAGTTGTAGTTCACCCTCATCCAGAGAGCACTGTGCATAATGGATCTCAACCAAACATGACACACATGACCAACATGACCAACTATAAATACTGGTGGGATTTGGAGAGAAGTGACCCATGATGTTTGGAATTGTAGCATCATTTGTAGAAACTAAAAACAAACAATTACTAACTTAAATGGGCATCACCCGATACTTAGGCTAGAAGATATATCAAATAGGTATAAAAAAAATATACAGCATTTTCAAGGCTTGCTAAATAGGCTGATTTTCCTTTTTGTAGAGTACAACTGAAGCATTTTCTACAGGGTCCTCTGTAAACATTGCACATAGTTGAGAACAAAATTGTGTATATGGGTGGCATTCAGAAGCCTTTTACTGTTGCCAAAGTTTTCAAGTTTTGATATAATGAAGGAATACCATTAGATAATCCTGCAGTATTTACCCTTGAGTGCCAAGCTTTGGGAAAAGATAGGATATAAATTAATATATAATAAATCAATACAGACAGTATTGTTTTCAGGACTGAGGAAAATCCCCTTTGTAGTGCTGGCACCATGACTCCACTAAGTTGGATGTGCCGTAGGCAGAAATGGTGGAGTGGGGCTGCATATGAGAAAAGTGGTTTGACACTGAGCATTAGCCACTTTTCCTATGTTAGTATTTGTTAGCTTGTGATTTAATACGTACTAACTCTCAAACAATCAGAAACTCAATTTATCTGGTATCTATCAAACACATGGGTGCTAGTTAACTGAGAGCCTACTGTACCATATACTTTCCATGTACTACAAATTACTAACCATGTCCGGGTACTAGACAACTTCATTATAACTAAATTGGTTCAAAATCAAGCACTGTACCTTATATAGTTATGGGCTGAACTTGAAAAAAAAAAACACTTTGAGAAGCTTTATTATCAGAAAGCTTCTCAAGGCCTCGTAACTGTCATATTAACCTCATTTTCGAGCCTGATGAAAAGGTAATTTTGTCCTTGGGGCAATTCCAGGGAATATAAAATCCACTTGAAATGCTAATGCACACAGTTTTCATATTATTTAATTTGGGATTTAGACCATGCTAAAGTGATGAGTAGAAAGGCAAAACCTGCAATCCCTCTTTTTTATTATTTGGATAGCCCCTCTAAATGGACATTAAATGGTTGAGGTGTGTGTGTTACTCTCAGGACAGCAAAGGGAGATGGTCTGTTGCTCATTTTACTCATTTTTTTTCTAGATTCAGTTATATACTGATTTCTAGTTGGGGTAGAATATGGGTGGAAATCCAAACCTCAATGCCTACTTGACTAAAAAATACGTAAAATATTGCACACAGAGATGTACAAATGGATTTAGATAGATATTTCCATCCCTATTTCATGTCTTTCGGAAGGATATACATTCAGATATCGCTACTTATTTCATGGCCCAGCTAGTCACAGATGATCATTTCTGAGCATACATGGAGGACAGAAAATGCCTGTTCATAAAGTGTGAAATGAAACACTTGTACCCTTTCCTCACTGAAAATCAAGGTTCTTTTCTTTTCTATTCTCAAAATCTCATTTTCAGACCCATTCTACACAGTGCATTTATTCTAGATACAGATATATTGTGTGTGTATACACACACTCTCTCTCTCTCTCTCTCACACACAGCCTTTACTGAATCAGTAACCATGGGAATTAATAGAGTTCACAGATGGATTCTAAATATGTTATTTACATTGATCCATCCTCTGTTTAAAACATTTCTGTTTCAAATAGCAAGAACTGTCTTTTAGATAGAAAAAAGGAGTGATAAACCAAACTTAGAGATTCTAATCACCATTCTCTGCCACCTGAAATTCTGTTAGAATTATTTAGTCAGCCCCTGACATTTCCTATGATGTGCAACCCCCCTTTCTCCCCTAGAAAAGCCATTACAATCATTATTAGTAGTGGTGTGAGAAACCCTCTTGTTATTACTGTATTTCTTCCATTCTAAGAACACACTCTCCAGCAAAGGATCGCCGCCTTGTCGGGGCGCTGGAGCTTGAGCACCTCAATGATGTCATGAGCGAAACCGTGAAGGGCCACCCAAGACGGGACGGTTGTGGCAGAGAGGTCAGACCAAGCGTGATCCCTGGGGAAGGCAATGGCAAACCACTCCAGTATCCTTGCCAAGAAAACTAAATGGACCAGTACAACCAGAGATATGTCGGTTTGCCATTGGAAGATGGGACTCCCAGGTCGGAAGATGGCCAAAATGCTACTGGGGAGGAGCAGAGGATAAGTTCAACTAGCCCCAGATGTGATGACGCAGCTAGCTCAAAGCCGAAAGGAAGGCTAGCGGCCGACGGTACTGGAGGTGAACGACGAATCCGATGCTCTAAAGATCAACACACCATAGGAACCTGGAATGTAAGATCTATGACCCAGGGCAAATTAGATGTTGTTATTGGTGAGATGTCAAGACTAAAGATAGACATTCTGGGGGTCAGCGAACTGAAATGGACTGGAATGGGCCACTTCACATCAGATGACCACCAGATCTACTACTGCGGGCAAGAGGAACATCGAAGAAATGGAGTAGCCTTCATAATTAATAAGAAATTCGCTAAAGCGGTGCTTGGATACAACCCAAAAAATGACAGAATGATCTCAATTCGAGTGCAAGGAAAGCCTTTCAACATCACAGTGATCCAAATATACGCCCCAACCACAGCTGCTGAAGAAGCAGAAGTAGATCAGTTCTATGAGGATCTGCAGGACCTACTGGATAATACACCAAAAAGAGACATTATTTTCATTACAGGAGACTGGAATGCCAAGGTGGGAAGTCAAATGACAACTGGGATCACAGGCAAGCATGGTCTGGGAGAACAAAATGAAGCGGGACACAGGCTGATAGAATTCTGCCAGGAAAACTCGCTGTGTATAACGAATACTCTCTTCCAACAACCTAAAAGACGGCTTTATACATGGACCTCACCAGATGGTCAACACCGAAATCAGATTGACTACATCCTTTGCAGCCAAAGGTGGCGGACATCCATCCAGTCGGTGAAAACAAGACCTGGGGCTGACTGTAGCTCAGATCACGAACTTCTTATTGCCCAATTTAGAATAAAACTAAAGAGATCAGGGAAAATACACAGACCAGTTAGATATGATCTCACTAACATTCCTAGCGAATATACAGTGGAAGTGAAGAACAGATTTGAAGGACTAGATTTAGTAAACAGAGTCCCAGAAGAACTATGGACAGAAGTCCGTGACATTGTTCAGGAGGTGGCAACAAAGTACGTTCCAAAGAAAAAGAAAACCAAGAAGGCAAAATGGTTGTCTGCTGAGACACTGGAAGTAGCCCAAGAAAGGAGGAAAGCAAAAGGAAACAGTGAAAAGGGGAGATATGCCCAGTTAAATGCGCAATTCCAGAGGTTAGCCAGAAGAGATAAGGAACTATTTTTAAATAAGCAATGCATGGAAGTGGAAGAAGACAACAGAATAGGAAGGACAAGAGACCTCTTCCAGAAAATTAGAAACATTGGAGGTAAATTTCAGGCAAAAATTGGTATGATAAGAAACAAAGATGGCAGGGACCTAACAGAAGCTGAAGAGATCAAGAGAAGGTGGCGAGACTATACAGAAGATCTGTATAGGAAGGATAACAATATCGAGGATAGCTTTGACGGTGTGGTGAATGAATTAGAACCAGACATCCTGAGGAGTGAGGTTGAATGGGCCTTAAGAAGCATTGCTAACAACAAGGCAGCAGGAGATGATGGGATCCCAGCTGAACTGTTTAAAATCTTAAAAGATGATGCTGTCAAGGTGATGCATGCCATTTGCCAGCAAATATGGAAAACACAAGAATGGCCATCAGACTGGAAAAAATCAACTTATATCCCCATACCAAAAAAGGGAAATGCGAAAGACTGCTCAAACTTCCGTACAGTTGCCCTTATTTCTCATGCCAGTAAGGTAATGCTCAAGATCCTGCAAGGAAGACTCCAGCAATACATGGAGCGAGAGTTGCCAGATGTTCAAGCTGGGTTTAGAAAAGGCAGGGGAACAAGAGACCAGATTGCCAATATCCGCTGGATAATGGAGAAAGGCAGGGAGTTTCAGAAAAACATCTACTTCTGCTTCATTGACTATTCTAAAGCCTTTGACTGTGTGGATCATAATAAATTGTGGCAAGTTCTTGGTGGGATGGGCATCCCAAGCCACCTTGTCTCTCTCCTGAGGAATCTGTACAAGGACCAAGTAGCAACAGTCAGAACTGACCACGGAACAACAGACTGGTTCAAGATTGGGAAAGGCGTACGGCAAGGCTGCATCCTCTCACCCAACCTTTTTAACTTGTATGCAGAACACATCATGCGATGTGCGGGGCTGGATGAATGCAAAGCTGGGGTGAAAATTGCTGGAAGAAACATTAACAACCTCAGATATGCAGATGACACCACTCTGATGGCCGAAAGCGAGGATGAGCTGAGGAGCCTTCTAATCAAGGTGAAAGAAGAAAGCGCAAAAGGCGGGTTGCAGCTAAACATCAAAAAAACCAAGATTATGGCAACAAGAATGATTGACAACTGGAAAATAGAGGGAGAAACCGTGGAGGCCGTGACAGACTTTGTATTTCTAGGTGCAAAGATTACTGCAGATGCAGACTGTAGCCAGGAAATCAGAAGACGCTTACTTCTTGGGAGGAGAGCAATGTCCAGTCTCGATAAAATAGTGAAGAGTAGAGACATCAGACTGGCAACAAAGATCCGCCTAGTCAAAGCCATGGTATTCCCTGTAGTCACCTACGGATGTGAGAGCTGGACCTTAGGGAAGGCTGAGCGAAGGAAGATCGATGCTTTTGAGCTGTGGTGTTGGAGGAAAGTTCTGAGAGTGCCTTGGACTGCGAGAAGATCCAACCAGTCCATCCTCCAGGAAATAAAGCCCGACTGCTCACTGGAGGGAAAGATACTAGAGACAAAGCTGAAGTACTTTGGCCACATCATGAGGAGACAGGAAAGCCTAGAGAAGACAATTATGCTGGGGAAAGTGGAAGGCAAATGGAAGAGGGGCCGACCAAGGGCAAGATGGATGGATGGCATCCTTGAAGTGACTGGACTGACCTTGAGGGAGCTGGGGGTGGTAACGGCCGACAGGGAGCTCTGGCGTAGGCTGGTCCATGAGGTCACGAAGAGTCGGAGACGACTGAACGAATGAACAACAACAAAGAACACACTTATTCCTATATAAATATCTCTAAAAATGGGGTGCATTTTAGAATCACAGCTGTATCCTACGTATTTTTGTTAGTGGTGATGGGTGTACAGAAATAAGCATGTGTCTTACAATTGACGGTGTTTTACAATTTATGATATTAACATAAATAGCCCTGGATGGTCGCAGTTTGATTCTACAGGGCGTAATGATGTGAAGCATCCATCAGAATTAATTTAATAGGAGCCATAGACGTGGTATTGTTGTAGTTCTTTCAGTCAGATCTCATCTATAAGCTTGTGGGTCATCACTCTTCTCCCTTGTGATTTGTGATTTTTACACTGGTGGCCATCATGTCATCCCCCTGCAATTTCCAGGGACAATGTCTGACCATCAGACCCATCTCTGCTTTGAAAGAAAGTCAATTCATTTGATAGGATAAATAAAAAGCAGGGAGCCAAAGATTGTTGGGTTTAGATGACTTAGCTATAGAGGTGAGTGGCTGGTCTTAAATCAGCTCTGCCTGTAAGGAGCCCCCAGTGGCACAATGGGTTAAACCCTTATGCCAGCAGGTTGTTGTTTATTCATTCCGTCACTTCCGACTTTACGTGACCTCATGGACCAGCCCACGCTAGACTTCCCTGTTGGCCATCAGCATCCCCAGCTCCTTCAGAGTCAAACCAGGTTCTCATGCGGGGACATGAGAGAAGCCTCCCACAGGATGGTAACACATCTGGGCATCCCCTGGGTAACGTACTTGCAGATGGCCAAAGTTACTCCTGACATACACAAAAAAGAAGAAGCTCTGTCTGTCTTTCAAGACTGAGGTGGCATAAGATGGGTCAAAAGCTTCCTGTTGTGTTACTTTCAGCTATCCCAAATCTGTATTGTGTGGATGGTTGAAGGTGTAACCCACACATCTGGAGTCCATGCAGGTGAGGACAGTTGATTAGCATTCTCACTATCTTTATGATTACATTTTATATGTTAGGAGTTTTTTCAGTTACTGGGATGATAAATATGAAAAAACACACTAACCTACTTTTCTAACAAGGCCTGAGAGGTTTGGACCTCATGCCATAAGTCATGGAAAATGTACTGGTTTTGGCAGGCCATCTGATGGATCAATAGAGACCTCTGCTGGTTAAAGAGGAAACACACTTGGGATAATCTAAGAATGAGTTGAAATAAAAATATTTACCAAGAATATTCTTAATCAACATATTTTAGGTTGGTTTCTAATCCATCTGTTTCGCAGCAGGCAAAGCTCCTGTGAGTATTCTGATGTTGTACCAGTGTTTTGTCCAGAAAAACAGGCAAATATGGACAACACAGCCATTTGTTTAAATTCATGTATGTCTGCAGGTTGAACATCCCTTATCTGGAATGTTGAAATCCAAAATATTCCAATATACAAAACTGTGGCCTTGATAATGAGTTATTTGCTTTCTGGTGGTTCAATGTACACAAACTTTGGTTCAGACACAACATTATTAAGGTATTGTACATTAAATTACATTCTGGGTATGCCTGTATACCTGTATGCAAGCCATGGGTGTAAAAAGTAAAGGTAAAAGTTTACCTTGATATTAATTCTAGTTATGGCCAACTCTGGGGTGGTGGTGCTCATCTCCATTTCTAAGCCGAAGAGCCGGCATTGTCCAAAGACACCTCCAAGGTCATGTGGCCAGCATGACTTCATGGAGCACTGTTACCTTCCCGCCGGAGTGGTATCTATTCATCTACTCACATTTGCATGTTTTCGAACTACTAGGTTGGCAGAAGCTGGGGCTAACAATAGGAGCTCACCCCATCCCATGGATTTGAACTGACCTTCCACTCAGCAAGTTCTGCAGCTTAGTGGTGTAACCTGCTCTGCCACCGTGGCCCCTAAGAGTATATATATGAAACATAAATTAATTTCTTGTTTGGACTTGGGTCTCATCTCCAAGATATCTTATTATATGCAAATATACAAAATACAGGCATTCTAATTTTTGGATAACCTGTTACAAGGGCATTTGCACATGGGTATAAGTCAGCCACACTTTAAAATAGGGACTTCAGAATCTTGCAAACAAAGACTGAAAATCAATTTTTCCATGTTCGTTTTGTTAGAGCATTGTTCTGCATCTGTCAAAGCCTATTAAAAAGGTCAATGTTTATTGATTTTGGAAAAGTACAAGCATATCTCAGTGAACAAAGCCTCTGAAAAAGAAGATCCTTTTCCTGAAGTCTCTTCATGGGAGTTCAGCTGAGCAGGAAAAGAGATTTAAAGATGGGCTCAAAGCCAACCTTAAACACTCTGGCATAGACACTGGGAAGCCCTGGCCTGTGAGCACTCCAGCTGGAGGTCAGCTGTGACCAACAATGCTGCAGAATTTGAAGAGGCACGAATGGAGGGCGAAAGAGAGAAATGTGCCAAGAGGAAGGCGTGTCAAGCCAACCCCAACCAAGACCACCTTCCACCTGGAAACCAATGACCTCATTGCGGGAGAAGATGCAGATCAAGAGTAGGGCTCCACACCTATGGACCCACCAGTACACTAATTTTGGAAGGCTATCCTACTCGGACAACGAGGGCTCACCTAAGTAATTCTACAGTGTAGATTGACAGCAGGATATCTGCAATAAACTAGGCCAAAAAGGTCAACCTGGACATTAATATGATTCTACACCAGTTACCTTTGCTCTTTGTGGTGTAGGAAGGAATCTTTCCCCTTTCTTCCCTCTTATTTCTACCTCTGGTATCAAAATTTCTGTTACAACCAAGGAGCACAGCTACTTTGTTAACTGAAGTATACCCGTAATTTTTGCTTATTCTTACTCATTTTCCCCCACAACAAACCAAAAAAAGGCAGGCCAGCAGAAATGAATGAAAACACTCATCTGTCTTCCTTTCGTTATTTGGAACATACATTAATCAACCTTAACTGCAATCGTCTTTCTTTCAACCTCTGTAATTCAAAATAAATGATTTGACTGGGAAGGTGAACTTTGCAGTTTTAGAACAAAGCATTTTTTAATAATCAGAAAGTACTGCTTCTTTTTAAATAATCACATAGGATTGGATCCCAATACATAGAGTAGAATCATTGAAATAGATTGGATTTAGGATACTCATAACTTCGGATGAAATTTAGGTATTTGGTATCTAATTGAGGGTCCATCTAGATCAGGTATGGGCAAACCCCCTTAGGTTCTTTTCTCAGGCCCTCCTATCTCTCACCATCCTATCCATCCTTCTTTTTTTCTTTCCTTCATCCTTCCCTCCCTTTCTCCTTCCCTTCCATCCTTTTGTCCTTCCTTACCTCTCTCCCTCTTTCTCCTTTCTTCCTTCCCTTTTGTCATTCCTTCCTTCCCTGTTTCCTCCCATGTTTCTCTCTCCCTCCATTCCCTTCCACCCTTTTGTTTAGCACATCTGGTAAATCACCAGCAATTATAAGATCTATCAACTGAAAGGTTGCAAGTTTGAAGCTCCAGGTTGGCATGAGCTGCTGACTGTCAGCCCAGCTTACTGTTGACCTATGCAGTTTGAAAAAAACTTTAGCTGTAATTAGAGAAATTAGGTACTGCTAAAAGTGGGGAAGGTATTTTACAATGCCATAAAGTAAGAAGATCAGAAAATTCTGGGTGACCAAAGGGAAGGAGGAAGTCCTGACAACTCTTCATTATAGAGGATGAAGCAACAGCACCCCCTGTGGCTTGATTCGAGCCCAACCTTCCATGTTACAAAAAAAACTGTACATCGAGTTAAAACAACACACCTCCTTCTGTTCTGTCTGTCTCTGTATTGTCTATACAAAACAGCATTGAATGCTAGCTGTATATGTGTACTGTGATCCACCCTGAGTCCCTTTGGGGTGAGAAGGGCAGAATATAAATAAAGTGTTGCTGTTACTATTATTATTATTTCCTCCTCTCTTTCCCCCCTCCTTCCCTCTCTCCCTCCCTCCAATCCCTTCCACCCCCTTCCTTCTCTTTTTCCTTCCTCCTTCCCTTCCTTCCTTCCTTCCTTCCTTCCTTCCTTCCATCCATCCATCCATCCATCCTTCCCTTCCACCTTTTCATCCTTCTTTCCTTCCTTTTGTCTTTTCTTCCTTCCTTCTTTCCTCCCTCCTTCCCTCTCTCCTTCCATCTTTCCCTTCCTCCCTTTCATCCTTCCTTCCTTCTCTCTTTCCTTCCTCCTTCCCTTCCTTCCTTCCATCACTGGGCAGCCAGTCCTCCTAGCAGGGAGTACTAGCATGTGGCCCCCAAGTTAGAAAGTTTGCCCATGCCTGATCTATATTGTAGAATTAATGTAATTTAATGCCACTTTAATTGCTATGACTCAATGCTGTGAGATCCTGGAAAATGTAGTTTTACAAGGTCTGTGCCTACTCTGCCAAAGATTGCTGATACCTCACCAAATGATACTACATATTTGAGCCATGACAGTTGAAGTGGTGTCAAACTGCATTAATTCTGCAGTGTAGAAGCACGATGGAACTACAACATAAAATAAACTGAGAAGGAGTTACCACATTCAACCAATATAGCTTTGATATACAGCAAAGAAAAGCAGTACTTGAGTCCTTTGATGGATTATTTTTAGATAGAAAAGATCTGGATTTAGAAAAGAAACAATCAAGAGAACTATAGTGTCATGCGATCGCCCCATTCAAGGTCGTGACTTTCCCAGCACTGTTCCACTGTAAATGCTTTGTGTTATAAAAAAAAACAAACCCAAAAACTAAGATCATGATGCTATACAACTCTAACAATTAGTCTCTAGCTGTAAGTTAGCCATCTCTTCCAGGTGTAAAAGATATATAATTGTTTAATCAAATGCCTTCTGGATCTGTTACATAAACCATTGTAACAATGTCTAAAGTCTGGATGACTTCCAACTTCTCTTGGAAGAGTTGTTATTTGAGAAATAAGTGAAACAAAACAAGAGGGCAAAGTCAGTGCAGATGTAAGAAGGTAAATTATAAGGATGATTCTTTTTTTAAAATAATATGTTATGTTGACCAAGGCCTTTCCAGTGAGGCACTTGTGTGTCCAACAGCAGTGGATTCTGCCTTTCTTTGATTTTTTAAAAAAATCTCCTTCCAGAATGGGCTACCTAGCTTATCGTCTTGGCTTCCCCCACCACCAATTACACATTTCTGGGTGGTACTCCACTTCCCTCCATGACAAAAGATTGCGGTCTAACTCCATTTGTATTTGTTTAAATGGTTTCGGCTACATAAGTAACACATATACAGAGACAAGTATTGTGCAGAAACAGACGTTCTATTTGGAATTGAGCAACTGGGGGCTCATTTACACTAACTACTTAGGTCAGTTTGGAACCAGTTTAGCAGAAACTAGCATTGTTGTGTGGATGATCAAACTGACACGTCTAGAACAGGTTTGAGACCAGGAAGGTGATTACAATAACTATGAAAGGTGGCCTTCAACTAGTTCCAGAATCTGCAGTATTCACAGTTTGAACATGCCAGTGTATGCATTTTTTCCTCATTTCTAGGTGAGATGTGCACCAGCGCACCAGAGGCCTAAGATGTGGGGGGAAACAAGGGAAAGTGACAGCAGTAGACATGATCAGTGACCTGTCCCAGGGGGTCAACTGCCCCCCCCCCCCCGGTCCAACTATGCCCTTTGGGTTGTTTTCTGCGGCCTAACCACCCACTCCCACATTCCAAATTTTGTAAAGCGCTTCACATGAGACTATAGATAAAGCGATACAGATTTTGCTGAGCCATTTTCACTGTATGATGTAGTTTATTTTTGGGGCTCGCTGATGCACATTGAGGGGCCTATTTTGGGCTTTCCCCTGACTTTGCTTAGTGCACTTTATTCCCCTTAATCCATGTTGCAGCATGCTTTGGCAGTGATCATTTTTTGCCTTATGGATTGTATAATTAGTGTAGATGTACCTATTGATCTACTCACATTTGCATGTTTTCAAACTGCTAGGTTGGCAGAAGCTGGGGCTAACAGTGGGAGTTCATCCCGCTCCCCGGATCCAAAATGCTGACCTTTTGGTCAGCAAGTTCAGCAGCTCAGCAGTTTAACCCACTGCACCACCGGGGGCTCCCAAGGATGTTGGTAAGGAAGGTTAAAATTGGATCCAGCACTGTTCATGTCAGCATTATAGTGAGCAATATGAAAAATACAATTGTTTTCATGCAAATTTCAAATGAAGGAAATCTTATTTTTAAATCTATATTTTATATATTCTTATTGGGTTGAAAAGATCCTCCATTCCCTTTAACCCTGTGTCATGGAGAAAACTGAGTCACAGTACTTGGCCTATACCTTTAAGAAGTTCTGATACTGTGGGAAAAAATGCATCCTTTTCCACCTTGATCCCTGCTTGATCAACCATTTCTGACTAGGTTAGGAAATCACTGGGTGGAGAAATTTGCTGAGAGTTATCCTATTCTGTTATCTAGAATATATTTTTAATTCTTCAAATTGTAGATGTTCTCAGCCTCCAGGAAGAAACTTGGCAATGCTTGTAACTGATGGCACAGAATGTGCAATCCCAGCTTTTGGAAAACTTCTGAGCATCAACTGGTGATGCAATCAAATTAAAAAAATGTCTCTAATCTACAGGACAGTGTTGAGAAGACGTGAAGAGATACACTTTAAGCCAGGGGTGGAGAATGGGTAGTCCTTGAGATACTTCTAAATTACATTGTCCACAATTCCTCACCATGAGCTATGCTGCCCAAGACATTTCTGCTGCCTGAATGTGAATTACAAATGGCACATAACATGCACCCACAAACTGTAGAGGTCCATAGTACCTAAGTCCAGTGAACTTATTTTGGCCAATAAGGTAGAATATCCCACAAGCATTGGTCCCTCTGTCTTGTAGTAGAAACATAATGGTCTAATTTATATTAGTACAAAACTGGAGACCTTCTGCCTCAGTGAATAGTGAGTCAACGCATACGTAAGTCCTATTAATTCACTTAGTTCACTGGGGCTGAGTCTACACAGGCTAAATAACAGGTCGTTATATTGATCCCTGTCCAGTAGGAATAATAGCATTTCTCTTTCTAGTGTAAAAATAATTATATTCAATGCTTTAGGACTTGGAGGTGATATTTTTTTTTAAAAACCCAGTTTCCTCCACTGTTTTGGGGAACCATTTAAAAAGGGGGGGGGGTTGATCCTGAATTGGAATCATGATGGAATTGAGGGGTGGGACCAGTTTGGTCACTTAAGTCAGGTGGTCACCTAATCATTCCTGCTGCTAAAGGGTAGCTCCCTTATTTCATATATCAGCATCCAGAAAAGGTGTTTTTTCCTTTGAAGTAGGAGTGAGATTTACTGTTTGTATAGATCAGGATTTTAACTTTCCTTTCTCTGGCAGCTTCACTTTATAAAAGTGCAGGTGAGAAATAAAACAAATCCCATTTGAATAAGCAAATATACTGTAACCAGACATAAACTGATACAGCAAATTTGTGCAGAGTAGAACCCCACCCCCTTGTCTTGATGTGGCTATATAATGAGGGTTCTCTGTGGGTGTCCAAAATGGTTTCAGTTTGGATTAAAACAGATGTGACCTTCTGTAGAAAGGTCAAACCAAAGCAGGGATACTACAAATGGAGCCGAGATGCAACTTTTGTGGAGTTTCCACCTGTGATTTAGGCCAGTAAATAAACGGCTCATTGCCCTTTGAAGATACCCAAAAGGTCATTTCATTCTGCTTAGTAGAAGGGTCACAAGTTCAATACTCAAAACTTGAGCCCTCCAACTGATACACTAAGCCTGAGTTTCTCAAATGTGCTCTTCCACATGATTTGGACTTCAGCTCCCACAATTCCTAAAAGCTGGTAAGATGGCTGGGACCTCTGGGAGCTAAAGTCCAAAATACCTGGGGGAGTACAGTTTGAGAAACACTTAATAACTCAACTCAGTTCAATAGAAACCTTAAAAGCATAACTCAACAGAAATTTGGCAGATATTGCTATGAATACCTGCCTAAGGCAATAATTGGTGGGACGATTACAAGTTCAGCTTCTCTGAGCAAAGGCTGCCCTGATTCCTCACCCTGACCTGATAAGATAAGGGTTTGCTGGAAAGAGTCATGTACATTATTCATCTCTTGCTGGAACGCAGGTTAAATTGACCTGGCACTACACAGTAACAGAAGAGAAATAGGTCTGTATGTAGGGCCTTTAACTTAATTCACCCGAAGTTAATCATTTTTATTTTTAAGTCACTAGTCCCAATAAAAGATTTTAACAGAATAATTAAGCGTACATTTTACTTGCTTCTGTTGAAAACAGTGGAACTCAGTATAATACATAGAATCCTATAGTTGGAAGAGACCCCAAAGGACATCCAGGCCCTTCCCATTCTGCCATACAGGAACACACAATCGAAGCACTCCATCCAGCCTTTGTTTGAAAACCTCCAGAGAAGAAGACTTCACTATGCTCTGCAGCAGCATATTCCAATGCCTAACAGCTCTTACTGTTGGGAAGTTCACCTAAGGTTGTATTAAACATGGACAGTTACTGAAATGAATGTAAAACTCAAGGAATGTATTAAATGTTTCCATTATTGTAGTTCTAAGGCAACAATTCTTGGGATTGTTACATAGGCGTAAGAAGCCCCAATGAATTCACAGGGATTTGATTCTCTCTGAGTAAACATATACAGGATTATGGTGCATTTCTGCAGAATAGTTTGTGCACAAGGTATATCTGTTTACAACTGATTTTTTTTTTTGTCGTGTCAGGAGCGACTTGAGAAACTGAATGACATGATGGCTAAAAGAGTCGTTCTTTTCTACTTCTTTCTCTTGAAAACAATGAGACCTACACAAGATTGGGCTATGCTTCTTTAGTAACAAATATGCAAGTTAACATTACTTGGAAGAATACTTGAAAAATATCAGTATTTTCTTTTGGACATTCAAGGTTTCAATGGTGAAATAGAAACCATGGCAACAAATCTATGCAGACAACATAAGGTGGATGGCTTAAATGTTTTTTGTCAATTATAATAGGGCTAAAGCTGTTCCTCTGTCCTTGTGTGTGAGCATAGTACAGTTATCCTCAAATCATGGCCTTCCAGATGTTTGGGCCTCCAAATTCCAGAATTTTTGACCATAGAACAAGTTGGCGAGGGCTTCTGGGAGCTGGAGATTAAAACAGCTGGAGGGCCAAAGTTTGAGGTTGCCTGCCATAGTGTTTGGAAGGCTGATTTGTACTGCTGTGGTTAGAGAAGAATGCACTGAAACCCATATCTGGGCCACTCCATTTGGTTCTACCAGCCAATGGGTTCATACTCTGGTTTAAACTGATTTGCGGACTTCCGGTGGTGGCAAGATGGCGGACGGAGCATGATACTGGCGCTCGCCGGTGTCTGCCCTTTGTTTGAAGGTCTCTGGGGGCCCAATCCCCCCTGCCTTGTGGAAATAACGGGGTAGTTAGACCCTTGGTTCGAAAAGTCTCCTTTGGAGACCCCCCCAAATTCGACCGAGGGCGAGACTCAACTAAGGTGCCTGGTTTATCCAGGAGAGAACGCCAGCCACCACTCAACCGTGACAACATATGGAAAGGAAAGAAAATGTGCGAAATTAAAAGGTGAACAAACAGCCAGAAAGACTAAGAGGGGGTGAAGAAAGCCGAGCCCGCAAATCGGGAAACCCATATATACACGGAGATTCAAGCGAATTGAGGTGAACGAAGAGAACGAAGAGAAGACAGAGCAATAAACAAAGCCTAAAGAGAGAAGTTGGAGAAACCCAGGAAAAGGGAAGGATCCAAGAAAAAAAAAAGGAGCGACCATTGGAAAGAGAAGAGAAGAGTAAGTAAGGGGCAAACGGACAAACGGGCAAAGAAGTAAACGAGTAGCAGTTGAGTAGTAAGAGGAAGCCGAAGCCGAAACATGGAGTAGAGGGTAAGAGTGGGCTGCGAAGAAAGGAGAAAGAATAAAGAGAATATTCTTGGGTCAAAACATAAAGAGAGAGCAGAGAAGAGAAGAGGAGGGGGAGGGTGAAGAAAACAAGAAGAAAACAAGAATGTCCCCTCATGAGGAGAGGGGAGAGAGGAGGGGAGGCCCGGAGAACTGAGGCTTGAGAACCTAGCCCCAGATAGCCCCGTCGGCGACATTACACCCCCAAACCCCCTCAGAGGCGCAAAAGGAGCCCACATAGAAGAACGGAGAAACACCCAGCCCTCCCCCCACCCCACTGCCCGCCCGCAACTCTTTAGGATCGGAGGACTTGGAAACCCCACAAGCAAAAATCTTACCAAATAATAGCAGAAGACTTGGAAAACTCCCCCGCCGACCCCCCCTCCGACCTGAGGAAAGAGGAGAGAGGGGCGGATACAGTGCACGCCACCAGAGGAGAGAGGAATGTGGCGACCTCGCGAGTAGACAAAAACCTCGCGAGGAATCCACTGGAGAAAGGAAGACGCTGCGAGACCGGAGGAATCCCGCGAGACCCCAGCAACACCACAGAGGGGACAGGAGAGAGAAGAGAGAAGAGAGTGAAAGTGAAACCACGAAGGTACCCTAGAACGGAGAGGAGAGACCGCGGAAAGGAGGTGAATATAGAAGGAAGAGTAAGAATGAAAAACAGGGGAAAGACAAAGTAAAAAGAGCTGGCCATGTCTGCACAAAAAAGGACAGAAAAGATGGACAAAGAGAAAGATAAGGAAAAAAAAGGAGGTGGGAAGAAGGAGAACCCCACGGAAGAACCAAACCTCAGGGACATCCTGGCAGAAATAACAAAACTCCACAGTGTGGTTAAAGACATGCAGGATAAGAACGACAAACAGAACACAGCTCTGAAAGAGGAACTAAAAAAAGAGTTAAAGGAAATGAAGAAAGAGATGAAGGAAGACCTACACCTTACTCTAAATAGAGAGATAAATGCTGCAAGAGAAGACATAATGAATTTGAAGCAAGAAAATAAATCACTGAAAAGTGAAAACGAAAACTTCAAAATACATCAATCGGAGATGGAAAAGAAGATGAAGATAATGGAGGGTACAATTAACACCCTAAAAAACCAACAGGAAGCCCAGGAATGGAGAGAAAGAGAATCACAATTAAGATTCCGTAATATAAGTGAAGAAGAGAACGAAGATATAAAGGGAACGATTATTGACTTAGTGGCAAGACTATTAAAAGCAAGTCCAGACTCAATAGGAAAGATTGTCGATAAAGTTATAAGAGTCAACTCTAAATATGCCAAAAAACACAATGTACCTCGAGACACGCTTGTGTACCTCACGAGGAAAAGTGAACGGGACGGGATACTAAGAGAAAACGCTAAATCCCCGATACTCTACAAAGGAAATAAGATTGTGATCCTGAAAGAAATCCCCGTAACAACTCTGGAGAAAAGAAGAAAATATCACTTCCTAACCGAAGAGTTGAAAAAAAGGAACATTCGGTTTAGATGGGAGAAAAGAGAGGGAGTAATGATTACATGGAAAGATACAAAACACTGGGTTACGTCAGAGGAAGAAGCAAAAAAGTTTTGGAAAAAACTTCAGGAAGAAAACAACATAAAACAACAAACACCTCCACCAAGATGCAAGAATGCAACCCCAGGTATGGAAGAGAAAGACGAAGAAGAAGAAGGCAGCATGGAGGGATCCCCAACAGAGGAAGGTTGGATTAAGAAGAAGAGAAAGAGAGCGAGGAAGAAATCACCTCGAGCCCCACAAAACAACGAGGATCCAAAAGGAACAACCCCAGTAGAGGATAACAAGCAGCCAGAATCCAATTGGCCCGTCTCTGGAAGTCTAGCGAGATCCCTACAATAGAACAGTGGGTATTAAAATCATATGATGTGATGAATATGGATTTATTGACCCAGAGATTATCGGATAATGGAAATAAGGAAAAAGGCACGGACTGGGAAAACTTCACAGAATATCTTGAAAAAGAAAAATGAACTCTAAGAAATGTAAGCGATGGCTCTGCCAACTGTAAATAGATACATATTTATTAAAAAATATATATATATAGATATATATACCGATATGGACCATTAGATACAATTAGTAACTTAAGAAATATTTAACTGTTTGTTCACTTGGAAGTATTTTTAAACCCAGTTTCCCCTATCGTATGCATCCCTTGTGTATCTAAGCCCTCCTTCCCCCATATGTTTCTTGCGTATCCCGTTCTTGTATGTATACCCCTCAATCCCCCAACACCCACCTTTCCCCAATCTCCACCTCCCCCTTCCCCTAATCTTGTATGTGTCTTTTTATATGTATTGAAAATGATAATAAAGTTTATTAAAAAAACTGATTTGCTTGTCATTCCTGTGTCTCTCCAGTTATTCAGGGTGGAAGAGAGCTTTGGTGCACAATGAAGATGGACAGCCTGGGCTCTGCTGCTGCTCTGAGCACCAAGAGACCTGCAGTACTGTACGTCATGCAGCTATATTCAAAAAAGTTCTAGACTAGAGGTGTTGATGCTCTTTTTTCCACAGAATTCAGGCATTAATTGTATTTAGAAATCCCACTATCCATGACCATTGACCATGCTGGTGGGGATGGTGTGTAGTTCAACCGCACATGGAGATAATGTCATAAACACAGTCTGGAACACATTAACTACATCTGTCAAATATTACAATTCAAATGCAACCCAGTTTCTAACAAAATGCCAAAGAAATGTAGCATCAAATTGCGCTGAGTGAAGTCAGTTTTGTGTTTGTAGGTTTGTTGTACCATATTAATACCATTTGTCCTAGTCCTAGAATTGGTACATGTGGCTACTATTTGAGAATTAAAGCTACTATTAGGACTTAAAGTCAAGTTCTCTCATATGTAGAGAATGCATACATATCCACTTCATGAGATTTTTGTTTCTTCTCTTGGTTTTCATGCAGACTTATTGTGGTGTACTATTTACTTCTTTCACATTTATGAAATGCACCATCAGAGTAACTTTGTAAAGAACAAGTTCTCTCACATGTTGACAGACAGCAGGGGGAAAATAGGAGATGTATGCATAGCTTGAATGCCTTTCATTTTGGCTCTTTACCAACCTCACAAAGCCAACCTTTTTCTTTTCTGCCATAACAATTTTCAGAAATGAATGCCAAATTTTACATTCTTTGCATAGAGACTGCAGATATGTCCACTTCATGGCACTTTTATTTTATGTTACTTTAGTTAGTATCCACAGTCCTTGTGTTAGGTCAAAGGCAAATATATCCCCTAGCTTCAGAAAGTCCACATTCACCCCAATGGTGAGAGCAGCATTTTATTTACATTCCCATTATACACAAGTCGGCTTGTTCCAGTTAAGTGAGAAATGCAGGCAGAACTGGCCCATGATATTTTGCTGCGACAACGTGCAAGATGTCCCCTGTCCTCTTTCAGGAAGACATTGGCTATTATATGGTTTTAATGGTTTTTGTATTGATTTTATAATGTTGTTTTTAAATGTTTTAATTGTATACTTTGGATTGTTACGGCATCAAATGGCTGGCAATTTGTAAGCCGCCTTGATTTGCCTTCGGGCTCGAGAAAATTAGGATAGAAATATCATAAATAAATAAATAAATAAATAAATAAATTTCTAGAAGCTGAGTAGACAGGCAATTCAATCTAACTAACATCAGTATTTTTACGAATACCCCTCATGGTCCTCCATCTTCTTGCCACCAGTTCCTGATCCCCTGCATTTTGCTATCTAAAATAGCTGTCTCACTCTCCTTCATTGCAAATCTGAGCATAAATTGCAACAGAGGGATATTCAATGAAATAAGCATGGGCTCTGTATCATGAGACTTGCATCTGCTATGAAAATGTTTAGTGCTAGGAAACCAGTACCCCAACTTGTCCTGGCTAAAATTAGAACTGCATTTGATTTTATTGTTTCTACTTAATCCAATAATCCATTTTTGTCTGAAGTTTTTCAAACCTCACAATTGAAAAATTATACCTATGAAGATTTACAAGTTGAAAGTAATAGTAATCAGAACTGGGAGATAATGAACTGAAAGAAATGTGGTTTCCTTGAAGGGTTAGTGTCTATTAATACTTGGATGAGGGACCACCAGAAAATATGAGATGCTGTGTAGACTACATGTCAAAGGAAGAGACTGAGAAAAACATATTGGAATAGTCCGTGCCTCAGAAAATCCGATGCCATTCAAGAGGCTGCCATAACTAAATAGATGATTTGATGGCAGACATGCACATATTCAAAAGTATAGTAAAAGTATATATGAAAAAAAATATTATAAACAGAAACAAAATTGCTTCAGTGCTGTAATTTTCTTGTTATTCTCAAAAGTACTGGAAATAGAAAAATAACAAGCAACTCAAGAAGCAATATAACACATTCCTTTAAAAAAATACAACAAGCAGTAACACTGTGTTACTTTTGAGCACTGCAACAAGTAATAGGTTACTTTAAAAAGTAACTTTCCATGCTGTATTAGTCATGTTTTCCCAAGAATTTTAACACAAATGTTGTGGATAGCCACAAATTTATCATTTGAATTCTTTCAGGATGATGGGTAGAAATGAAATTGCTTCAAAAATGAAAGTATGCCAAATGTATCCGTGTTATTGGTTAAACATAATAATTTTAAGATTCCACCTAGATTATATCCAGAATTGGCTCAGAAAAGCAACATTTGAATGAGCCAAGATTTACTGGGAAAACAGTGCATGATACTTATGAGATCGTCTTATAAACCAGAACTGACATTTGGCGATGTTTGCACACGAAATGTGTTTCCACAAACCAATTTTAGGAATTGAAAAGTTTGGCATCACTGACCATAACAAGATTTTGTAACACAAAAATAATTCTTCTGGTTTCAGTCAAGTAGAAATGATAGATTATGAACTTCATAATGTGCCATTGCAAATAAAATCAAATGATGTCTTTCATTTTTCAGTAGCTAAGATTGCATTTGTGTTTATGATAGTATGCAGATTGTTGCCAAAAATTATTACCAGCTTCTCATATTGTGAGTCCTTTAGCTGGAAGGAAGCCTGGGGTGGCTAGATACCATAGCAGGAGTAGAGAATTATAGCAGATCCATGGGGGCATTTTTCTATCATTGGATCACTCTGGTGGGTTAATGGACTGCCAAATAGAACACAAGAAGGGAGTGTTCCTTAAAACTCCTCAGAAGAACTGACATGGCACATAGGTCCCCAAGATCATGATCTTCCCCACAATTGTGACATATTTTAATTATTTATTTACAGTATTTATACCCTGCCCTTTTCACCCCCAAGGGGACTCAGAGTACCTTTAGAGAACAGTCTAGGCATGGGCAATCCATGGTTCTAAATGGTTCTAAAGTACTTACAAAACTAGAGGGTGCTGGTGCTTTGCTTCTACAGTGTTGATAAAGTTCTGGTAGTGAGAATTTCAGAACTCTAACAAAACTTTCAAAATTTCATTATTATTTTGTTATTGGCAATTTTTATGACAGAAGCAATTAGAAACTGCCATTTATAATGAAATTTTAAAAGTTTTGTTGGAGTTCTGAAATTCTCACCACCAGAACTTTAGCAACACTGTAGAAGCAAAGCACCAGCACCCTCTGGTTTTGTAAGTCATTTAGAAACATATAGAACCATGGATTGGCCATGCCTCCAGAACACACATATGGCAAACATTCAGTGCCGAGTATGCAATTATATAATGAACACAAACAGAGGTAAAGGCAGTTTTTAGAACTTCATTTTGATTCAAGAATTGTAGTATTTTAGCTCTGCAAAGTGAAAAACATGCTTGGGTTGCACCGTGTGATAAGTCCTTAATGATGAAAGCAGCACAATTCAAGGTATGTCTACTGAAATGCATGTTGTGCTTAGGTAAATAAATCTATTTCCCAATAGGCTTTCTGTTTCAGCTTTAAAGTCTCCTGATTTTCCTTGATTTTTTAAATGTTTTGCCTGATGAGGACTGCTGCAATTAGCACTGGATATTACTTCAAGCATATTGTTGATGGCCATGAATGAACCTTTTGCAATACACTGGCTGTGCCTTCAGGTATGCAGGATTAGTTGCAACTGGGCCTATAAGTGACCTTCCAGAGAAAGATGTAATCACAATTTGTACTCATTCCCTCTTGGGCCCCATCTACATTGCCATATAATGCAGTTTGAACTGCATTATAATGATCAGTGTACATTTGTATACTGCATTGAACTGGATTGAACTGGATTATATCAGTCTACACTACCATATAATCTAGTACAATATCATTAATCTGCATTCTGAAACTACATTAGAAGACAGTGTAGATGGGGCCTTGGTTAGCTGTCTTACAAGCAGCTGCATAAAGCTTATCAGATGTTCTGACCTGATCAACAATGCAAGAAACTTGGTGAAAAGGTATTTTATGGGTGTTTCTTACCATTTTAACAATGGCTGTGGTTAAAAATAAACAGCAGTTGTTGATTGTTGCATTCCCTTCAGTTGCACAGGAAGCTTTCACAGCTGGCAATACAGTTGCATGAAACTCTACCTAAACAGGAAGAAGCACTTCGCTTCTTTCCATCCCCTTTCTTCTTTTCCTCCCCTTTTTTGTATCCTGCTCCTTCTCCAATCACAGAACTTGGAAGTAACAAAGAATTGCAATCGATAGAATGAAAGGATAATTTTTGTGGCCTACTACTGATAAGTTGCATTGAGTTATTTGTAAAGACCAGTTGGATTTCCTTCTCTTTCTCCGTGCTTTAAACTAGTACTTTTCAAAGTATATTCCACAGATTCATTCTTGTAACTTCCCAAATTCAGGAAATCTTAGAAAAGATTAGATTTTCAGGGAAGTTGTAAAGGGGCCTTCCTCTTCTCTGGCCAGCTATTTGGGAGATTTCCCACTATTCTTTGATATCCCACCAATCCATATAAATAATGTTTAATCCTGCTGCCACCATACAATGTAAAAGAATGAATCCGTCAGGCGAGGGTGTTTTAAATATCTTTGCTACCTTTTCTGTTCCTTTAAAGCAGAGGTTAGAAAGTGAGAGAGACTTTGCTTAAAGTAAAACAGTAACTGTTGGTTTATTTGTATCCTTTTTGTAACAAAAGCGTGATGGTTTCAGAAGTATAAATGCTTGGTGGTTATGAAGATGTTACAAAACAACGTTTCATTGTGATTTTCATTCAAGCCTTTCCTCTTTCCTAAAAAGGCTTTTAATATTAACACATGAAAAATGGTTTCCAACAATCTTTGACCTGACGTAGAGATCCTGACTACTTGGTACTTTTAAAACCTCTCTACTGTCACTTGCTTCTTGCAATCAGTCAACTACCTTTTGCTATTCCCTAGCTAACTCTCCATCTGACTCCAGCTAACTGACCAACTGACATAGAATGCTCAGTTAGGCTCCTCCAACTGTCATCCTTGGCTCCACCCATCTTTCAAATTTTGGCACCCGCTGATTTGCATCCAGCCAATCAGGTCGCTCTCATGCAAATAGCTTCTCCGTTGGTGCTGCTCCCTGAGAGTCACAAAATGGCTGCTCACATGCCGACCTTTTAAGGTGGGCCACGTACCAACTTTCTAAGGTGAGTTAGATCCATTATAGAAGTAAACAGGTCCTCTGAAAGGCAATTTGCATGCCAGGAGTGGGCAATTCCCGAGGCATGTGGGGTAAATGGGCTTCCCATAGGATCTTAAAGAATAAACCTCCATCTGCTGCCCTTGTGTTTCTTTTTTTTTTTTAAATGGTCTAAAATGTTTCATCCCTAAGTTTTGTCTAAAAATGTCCACATGTAAACTTGGGATTTTCAAAGGAGGATTTTCTTGCACCCCAAACTACTCCAAAAGAGGGGGGGAAACTAGACAAAATTGACCATATGCTTGTAAAAATTAAGGGCATAAAGGCAAATATGTGGGGTTTGTGCTGGAGATGCACAGCTTGAAGAAGGTACTTTTTGTTGCATTTCACTGCATGCACAGCTTCAAAAAGAACAGTGTCTTTGTAGGATGCACTCTCACATATCTCTCAACTGTTCCAATTCAGAAGGGATAGTCCCAGTTAATCCTCTGTATTGATTTATCTCTCCTGTATTTGTACCAGGTTCTGTCTCCTGCTTCCACTTTCCTCACCATCACACTTAAATTGTGCAAACTGAATTTAAAATGCAAAAATAGAGTGAGTCAATTCATCAGAGAGAGAAAAAGAAGGAGAGCCAGAATCTTGTCTTTCCCTGTAGACAGATGTAGCCTCCACTAGTTTGCTGGCTCTTCCTCATTCATAAGTTTGGCCATCTAGAACACATTCTGATGTTGCTTGTCCACACTTAAAATGATGGAAGCTATTTTTTTCGTGTCAAGAGTGACTTAAGAAACTGCAAGTCGCTTCTGGTGTGAGAGAATTGGTCATCTGCAATGAAGTTGCCCAGGGGACGGCCAGATGTTTTGATGTTTTACCATCCTTGTGGGGGGCTTCTCTCATGTTCCTGCATGACAGAGAGAGCTCATCCACGCTCTCCCCGGATTTGAACCTGCAACCTGTTGGTCTTCAGTCCTGCTGGCACAAGGATTTAACACTTTGTGCTACCGGGGACTATGAAATTACCCCATGTTTGTGTCCTGTGGATGGGTAAGGTTCAAAAGGTTTGCAGGATGTACTTTCCCTACTCCTGTTACATACTACTTTGCATTCAGTTGCAAGAAGAGTGCAGAATGGTTTAAGATCCAGTCTCATATTTTGAATAAGCTATTTTTTGGGGACATTGGTGTCTAGACTCCCCTAGGCTGCATGGCTAAGCTGAGTCATGGACTGCTTCCTTTATGACAGTGGTTCTCAGCCTGTGGGTCCCCACATGTTTTGGCCTTCAACTCCCAGAAATCCTAATAGCTGGTAAACTGGCTGTGATTTCTGGGAGTTGTAGGCCAAACACACCTGGGGACCCACAGGTTGAGAACCACTGCTTTATGAAGTAGGTCCATAGCCTACATACTGTGGAAATGTCTTCAGTGTGGAAGAATTCAGTAACATATAAACCTTCATGGAAAAGGGCCTTATGGAAGAATTCTTAATGAAATCATCAAGAACCACACATTTCTGAGAGACAGCTTTAAAACTTTCCCTCTATATTAGCTCTGTGCTGCTAATAAGTTGGGTTTGGGGTTTGTTTGTTTCTGCTTTTAATACCTCCTCTGTATCCCCTAGTGCATTCTCCCTTCTGTTCTTTTAGATCTCAGAATGTGCATATTTATATACACATGCCTCTGTTTAAACTGGATTTCCAGTAAATCCTGTTTTACATTCAAATGGATTTTGTTGTGGAAGCACTTGTGCAACCATTTATCAGCAGCTTGCATCTCATTGCAATGCATGAGCTTAAATGCCCAAAAAGATTTCCTCTGGGAACAACGAGCAGTAAAATAAGGTGGAATGTTGTGCAATGTGGTTTTCTGCACTAATGAAGTACTTGGACAAGGAGAAAAATAAACTGAATGTAATTTGAACTTCTTTTGTTCTTTTGTCCCCAATGCCAAGAATTTATTCACTCCATCCAATATTTTATTGTTGGCCAGTAAAATCTTTACACGAAATATCTAGAGTTTAACATCACAATGGCTGCACAACAGTGAGCTCATTTAAATTACTTTCATATCTATCTATCTATCTATCTATCTATTTTAAATATTTATATTCCACCCTTCCCACCCCGCAGGAGATACAGGGCAGAGCCCAACATATATATGGCATAACATTCAATGCCGGGACTTAAAACCATAAATATATACAAACATTAAAATCACTTGTATCCACATTAAAAGTTGCTTAAAAACCATCTCAGGACACCATTTTGCCTCATTGCACTGACCCAAAGGCTTGGTCCCACAGCCAGTTCTTCACCATCCTTCTGAAGGACAGGATGGAGGGGGCTGATCTAATATTGCCAGGAAGGGAGTTCCATAACTGGGAGGCAGTCACTGAGAAGGCCCTGTCTCTTGTCCCTGCCAAACACGCCTGTGATGGTGGCGGGACCAAGAGCAGGGTCTCCCCGGAAGATCTTAGTTTCCACAGTGGTTCATAAAGGGAAATGCTTTCAGACAGGTAAACTGGGCCAGGGCCGTTTAGGGCTTTATAGGCCAAAGCCAGCACTTTGAATTGTGCCCGGTAGCAAACAGGCAGCCAGTGGAGCTGACATAACATGGGAGTTGTGTGCTCCCTGTATGCCGCCCCATTTATTAACCTGGCTGCCTCTCGTTGGACTATTTGAAGCTTCCGAACCATCTTCAAAGGCAGCCTCACCTAGAGCGCATTGCAGTAGTCTATCCTGGATGTGATAGACTACTGCAATGCGTATGAGTGAGTCGACTTTGTGTATCCACATGTATCACTTTTCAAGAGTGATCATATGGAGTGTGTCAGAATATTTTAGGTTGAGGACAGATCCATTGGTCTTCCTATTCCTGTCCCCCACCTTCACCTCATTGCCATTGTTAGTGAGAGTGCAAAGAAGTCTGAACTCTCAGTCTCACTGGAACAAGGTTCAAACAGGATTTGGAGGATGTGAATCCAGAGACACTGCCTTTTTGTCCACAACACATCCAGAGTCCTCTCACCATCCAATCTGTCAAATCAATTTTTATCAGGCCTCCCCCTCACAAATTAATAAATCAGAATTCTGTATCAAGCCCTAAAAGAGGGTTTATAACCTTGCTTCTGGCCCTTTGGAATCCTTGGATCACTGTGTTAATACCTTAGGTCACAGCTACTTATACTTTTCCATTTGCAACTGCTTTCCAGAAATTAAAAAAATGGTATAAAAATCAAATATTTACTGATAATAAGTATTTGTACATCTTGCTAAACAGGCTGGTTTTCCTTTTTGAGGATTACAGTTGGAGCATCTTCTGCGGAGTCCACTGTAAACACTGCCTGTTGATGATAACAGATTTGTGCAAATGTCTATGTGGCATTCAGAAACCATTTGCTGCTGCCAAATTGTTCAGGACCCCAACATTGAGCAAAGGTGACCCCATTTAAGGTCAGAACCCAAAGTTTAAAAAACAGTGCCCTAAACTATTTAAATGATTATTTCTAAAATGTATAAAGACCTTCAAAGTCTACACAAATTCCGGTTCGTACTGTTTGATTATATGTTTAAATTTAAAAGCAGGCCACACACACACACTTAAAGAGAGTTTCTTTCCAAGTTACTGTGTATTGAAAAGTATGAGGGCGGGGGACTTGCTAACCAATTAAAAAGATAATGGAGTCCGAAGAAGAGTCAAGGGCTGCAAAAACAGCATCAATGAGCCACAGACTGCATTTTGCCTATCCGAATTCAGAGACAGGAGTTTATCCCACCAACCCTAACAACTCAAATGAATGCTAGAGAGAGCACCACTGAGGATCAGCAAAATGTTGAGGCTCCCTAACCCAAAATGTTGAGGCTCCCTAACCCATCCCACCAATGGGATGAAAATCAGGCCACCAAATGGTTACCATTCCCACTTTGATTTCCTTTCACTGATATTTCCATACCAGAGGAGGTGTACCATTTCATGCCATCCAAATGAATGGTACGAAATGGAAACATGAAATAAACGGATGACACAAATACTGGGCTCATGACTACTGCCTGTATTATGTGAGCAAGGATTCACAAGGAACATGTTTGCATGCATTGAGCACTACAGCCAGGAACTTTTTTTTCCTATTGTGATGTGCAGTGGCTGGCGGAAGGATCTGACCCATTCTGATAAGTGAGGCTGTCCCACTGATTACATACTGGTTTTTCCCACTCCCTCTGTTGCCTGAGCTGTGGGCAGGATGTGGGAGAGAGATTGGGGAAACAGGTAGATGAAGGAACATTAAACATCCCCCCACCCCCCACGCCCAAAAGTGCAGAGAGGAACAATTGGAAAATCTGATGAAATCAAATTAAATCATAGCTCAAATTTTTCAAAGCAAACCAAGGAACTTTGGTAAAATATTCACTTCCAAAAATATGTTCCCTTGCTAGAGAATAGTTAATTAAATGTGGGAAGGAGAGACAGTTATTCTAAACTGCAAAGAACCTGATAGAAAAGAGGGAACTAAACCCTAAGGATACAGGTAAGGATGGTGAGAAACAACTTGATTTTGACCTAATAACAACCAGCTTTACTTTGATGTAGTAATGACTATAGATTACAACACACACACATATATATAGGTACGTTGTGGAAGAGTACTAGTTGTGTATTTTTCTGCAAAATTATGAAGCTGTCCTCTACTGAATCTCTTTTGGTCACCTTTGGCAGCCCACTCTTTGAAGATTTGCGCAGTGAGTTATTTTGACAAATGGCACAGCAATGGTTATTTGGATCTATTTGTATATAAGAGGTTTCCAGTTCTCCCTTTGTTTTGTTATGTTCTTTCTTTTCAAATATTGCATGGATAACAATGCATGAATTTAAAAACTTCTCTGCAGTTAACATGCTGGTTTGGTTAGAAAAGGATGTGCTGCCTTAATTTTAAAGACATAACAGATGCTCTGTTATTTTTGTGAATAGTTCTGGGGCCTTTGGTCGAAGCGAGGGCACTGTTCTTGTTATTTCACATGTATTCCTTTTTGTTGATGCCTCTTTTATCTGGATTTCTACTGGCTTTCTATGGAGGAACTGGGAGTGCTGGGGAAACATTGGTATTTTGGGACTGCTTTTCCTAGATCAGTAAAGGAATCTAAGAAATTGCCATTTAAATGGATAAAGATACAGGTGAGTCACCTTTTTACTCCTTCCCTATGAAGTGAGAATGTTTTTGTGGGAGGATTTCCTTTCTTAGTTTTAAATACTTGTGGTTTAATAGCCTGATATTCATTCACAATTGGCCAAAGACGTCATGTTAGTAAGTAGTAGGCCTGGGTAACAACGCAAAAATTTGTTTCTAAAATCGATTTGTAATTGGGGTGTTTTTTTGTTTCGATATTTAAAATAATTACAAAATTTTCCAAAAACAAAGTTCGGTATTTACAAAATTTCGTAAATATTTACAAAACATTTTGTAAAGATGGCGCCCTTTTTTTTTCAATATATTTAAAATATATTTTAAATTTAATTATTAATTTAGTAGAATAGGGAGGAGAAATTATTATTGAGGGAAGGCAGGCACTCACTCTGGCGGGCCCTCTCGCTCGCCGCTCGCCCTCTCGCTCGCCGCTCGCCCTCTCACTCGCCCTCTCGCTCGCCGCTCACCCTCGCCTTCTCGCTCGCCGCTCGCCCTCTCACTCGCCCTCTCGCTCGCCGCTCGCCCTCGCCTTCTCGCTCGCCGCTCGCCCTCTCACTCGCCCTCTCGTTCGCCGCTCGCCCTCTCACTCGCCCTCTCGCTCGCCGCTCGCCCTCGCCTTCTCGCTCGCCGCTCGCCCTCTCACTCGCCCTCTCGCTCGCCGCTCGCCCTCTCGCTCGCCGCTCGCCCTCTCACTCGCCCTCTCGCTCGCCGCTCGCCCTCTCACTCGCCCTCTCGCTCGCCCTCTCGCTCGCCGCTCGCCCTCTCACTCGCCCTCTTCGCTCGCCGCTCGCCCTCACCCTCTCGCTCGCCGCTCACCCTCTCACTCGCCTTCTCGCTCGCCGCTCGCCCTCGCCTTCTCGCTCCCCGCTCGCCCTCTCACTCGCCCTCTCGCTCGCCGCCCGCCCTCGCCTTCTCGCTCGCCGCTCGCCCTCTCACTCGCCCTCTCGCTCGCCGCTCGCCCTCTCGCTCGCCCTCTCGCTCGCCGCTCGCCCTTGCCTTCTCGTTCGCCGCTCGCCCTCTCACTCGCCCTCTCGCTCACCGCTCGCCCTCACCTTCTCGCTCGCCGCTCGCCCTCTCACTCGCCCTCTCGCACGCCGCTTGCCCTCGCCCTCTCGCTTGCCTTCTCGCTCGCCGCTCACCCTCTCACTCGCCCTCTCGCTCGCTGCTCGCCCTCTCACTCGCCCTCTCGCTCGCCGCTCGCCCTCACCTTCTCGCTCGCCGCTCGCCCTCTCACTCGCCCTCTCGCTCGCCACTCGCCCTCGCCTTCTCGCTCGCCGCTCGCCCTCTCACTCGCCCTCTCGCTCGCCGCTCGCCCTCTCACTCGCCCTCTCGCTCGCCGCTCGCCCTCGCCTTCTCGCTCGCCGCTCGCCCTCTCACTCGCCCTCTCGCTCGCCGCTCGCCCTCTCGCTTGCCGCTCGCCCTCTCACTCGCCCTCTCGCTTGCCGCTCGCCCTCGCCCTCTCGCTTGCCGCTCGCCCTCTCACTCGCCCTCTCGCTCGCCCTCTCGCTCGCCGCTCGCCCTCTCACTCGCCCTCTCGCTCGCCGCTCGCCCTCGCCCTCTCGCTCGCCGCTCGCCCTCTCACTCGCCCTCTCGCTCGCCGCTCGCCCTCGCCTTCTCGCTCGCCGCTCTCCCTCTCACTCGCCCTCTCGCTCGCCGCTCGCCCTCGCCTTCTCGCTCGCCGCTCGCCCTCTCACTCGCCCTCTCGCTCGCCGCTCGCCCTCTCACTCGCCCTCTCGCTCGCCGCTCGCCCTCGCCTTCTCGCTCGCCGCTCGCCCTCTCACTCGCCCTCTCGCTCGCCGCTCGCCCCTCTCACTCGCCCTCTCGCTCGCCGCCCGCCCTCACCTTCTCGTTCGCCGCTCGCCCTCACCTTCTCGCTCGCCGCTCGCCCTCTCACTCGCCCTCTCGCACGCCGCTTGCCCTCGCCCTCTCGCTCGCCTTCTCGCTCGCCGCTCACCCTCTCACTCGCCCTCTCGCTCGCCGCTCGCCCTCTCACTCGCCCTCTCGCTCGCCGCTCGCCCTCGCCTTCTCGCTCGCCGCTCACCCTCTCACTCGCCCTCTCGCTCGCCACTCGCCCTTGCCTTCTCGCTCGCCGCTCGCCCTCTCACTCGCCCTCTCGCTCGCCGCTCGCCCTCTCACTCGCCCTCTCGCTCGCCGCTCGCCCTCGCCTTCTCGCTCGCCGCTCACCCTCTCACTCGCCCTCTCGCTCGCCACTCGCCCTCGCCTTCTCGCTCGCCGCTCGCCCTCTCACTCGCCCTCTCGCTCGCCGCTCGCCCTCTCACTCGCCCTCTCGCTCGCCGCTCGCCCTCGGCTTCTCGTTCGCCGCTCGCCCTCTCACTCGCCCTCTTGCTCGCCGCTCGCCCTCGCCTTCTCGCTCGCCGCTCGCCCTCTCACTCGCCCTCTCGCTCGCCCTCTTGCTTGCTCAGCCGGCGCTGAGAGAGGAGAGCTCCCAGCAAGCCAGGCGGCCATCTTACGTATTTCCGAAATGGACGGAAATACAAAATTTTTTGGCGCCTGCCATTTCGATATTTAAAAACACTTCCAGGTTTAAAAATATGTTTTGTAATCGTTTCGTAATTCAAAAATTAACGAATTTTTTAACAAAATACGAATTAACGAAACGAATTGACCAGCCCTAGTAAGTAGTACCATTGTGTTCCTCTTATTCTGCATAGAACGGTATTATTTTATTTATTTCTATGGGATTCCTGATTTGGGACTGGAGACAGAGTGGGATATTTGGGGGTTGTTTTTCACATATCAGGACAAGAAACTCTCAGACAGAAGAATTTGAACTTCAGTGAAGAAAAGGTAAATTCCCCACTCTGTTTTTATACTATGCATAACTTAGCTTATAAGAAAGAAAAGACTTGTTTGCTGTGATTTGCCATAGGGATAGTCACCCTAAAATTCTGTTTTATACTATAATATCTATGATAGATAACCTTTACATTGCTTTTAAAGCTGAATTTAGCAGATTTTGTCTCTGATTTCTAACTTCTAAGCAGAAAAGACTCGGTGCTGAGATCAGATCCTGCTCAAAACCGTTGTTCTCAAGGTAGCATGTTTAAAAACCCACCTTTTAAATATCTATAACAGTCAGCTTACTTTGCCCATACTTATCACTTGGAAGGAATATTATGCTTTTGAATTCTCACAGATAACGAATTATTTTGAATTAGGAGGACAGGCATGTTTCTTAATAAGCAATATCATATATTCAAATAGTAAGTATATCTGGTCTATGCATTCTGACTGTGGAACTTTGAACATCTTACCTGAATTGTTTTAAAAGATGTTTTATTCATTTATTTCAATTGTGTTTGAACTGCTTTGTTGTAATGTTTGTACAACTTGAATTCCATTTCAGTATTGCCAATTTGTATTTTTTTTATGTTACTGTTTTTTAAGTTTAACCTGTTTTGGATCTCAATTCTGAGAAATAATCATGATAATAATAATACCTGGCTAAGCAGAACTTCTACATTTTGTCCTTATTTTGGAGAGATAAACTGCTAAGCCTCTTCCAAATGCTCAAAAATGGATGCAGATTTCTTCATCCTTACTCTGAAAGGTTTTCTTTTTCCTGAGACAACACACTTGTGTTGTCTCAGGTTTTGCTTTTCTCCTTGTCGCATTGCCAGAAAAAAGCAAAAGGCGCTGGTGTTTGGCACTCCTGGATCCCAGGATGGGGTTCAAGTCCCTGTGGTGCCCTTGCTGACCTCCCAATGCGACTAGGACTTCTTTTTCCAGGGGGTCTGAAATCAAGGGAGTGGTGAACCTCTCCAGCAATTAGTCCAAACTTGAAAGGACCTCTCTTAGGGGCTGGAGCTAGTTTTAGGACAGGTTCAGCACTTTGGATGTTACACATTATTTGAAGGACCACCAGGGAGGGTCTGTTGCGGAGATCTATTTTATGTTCTGATATTGGCTACTATTGTTTTATTTTCTTATTTTGATCATTTTCTTTGTTTTGTAGAAACAGGCATATTTTAATTTAATAAAACATTTGGAATGGCTACTGTTGTTTTCATTCAGCTATGGGGATGGTTTTCTCACTATGGCAAGGAATTTATTTGGCATACAGGTAATAGCTCCCCCCCCCCTCCAGAAATCCCTCTGGGTGTAAAGAAGAACTCTCTAACCCCTGCAATATTTGGGGAAAATGCACTGTTTGCCATTGGAATGGGTAGGAAAAGATTAAATGACAAGCAGTGGGTAGGATCATGCAAATTTGGAGAGAGAAAGAAACCCTGGGATGTCCATTCTGGAGGAAAAACAGTACATCTAGGATGAAATGGTTCCCGATTGAAAGCATTCCTTGGGTGGTTGGTGTTTGAGGAGGAGATTGGCAGGGGTTGGGCTACATGTTCATGGCACTCACTCTAACTTGCAATGTCAGTTGAGGGAGTGCCTTTGGGGGCTTCTCAGCACTTGGAACTATTGCCTGTTTGTGGAGGTGGGAGGCTGTCTGTGTAAGCAGATACCTCTGCCACATACACACATTTTCACTTTTATTATGTGTAGATAGATAGATAGATAGATAGATAGACATATAGATATAATCAAAGACAGTTTCTGTTAAATTCTTACTGCATTTTATTAGAACTTCAGATCAAATTATCCAACATAGTGCTTCAATATATTTGCTTGGATATTTTCATAATCTTTAATAGATTTTACATATTTAGGAAAACAAACAAACACAATTGTAGTCATGTTGGCCATAAGAAAGATGCCAGAATCTGCATGTTTGATAGGAATCAGTAGTGCAATAGGATTTTACAAATTTTGTGTGAACCTTTATTTCTATTACTTCAGTAACAAAGCATGCAATTAACATTTATCTTCCCTCCCTATGACTACAATTCCATGATTTACTGCTGTTTCTCAATTCCTGATTTGTGAATGCAAATACCACAACAACTGTTTGGGAACACTCATAAAATGAAATCATACTCTGATCATGGTGGGATCAGTTTCTGAAAGATTGCCTCCTCCCATATGAACCTGCCAGAAATGTGAGACCTTCAGAGAAAGCTCTGTTGTGTGTCCCAACTTTTTGTGTGGTTAGTCTGCTGAGGACTGGTGTGAGAGCTTTCTCTGTTGTAGTACCTCAACTATGGGACTCCCTACCCCAAAAAAGGGCCTTCACCCCAAAACAGGGACTTTTCAAATGGCAGTGTTTAAAACTGTTTTCAGACTGAATCATAGGAAAAAAAATGAATTTTTTAAAAGTATTTTAATTATGTTGGGTTTTTTAATCCTCTGCATTGTTTTGGTTGGCTTTTATTTGTAATTAGCTTCTGGAATACTTTAAACTATGAAGTGGTACAGATGTACTTTAAGTAATAAATAAATATATAACTAAATTTACATTTGCTCAGATCCTAACCAGCCCATCATGTCAACATGACCAAAATTAAGCTTCTTTTTCCTGCCTTGCATTTTATTTTACAAATAAAAAATATAAAATGAGCATCTGGAGCATACATATGTGGTCCTGATATTAATATGAGTCCTGATATAAGAAGAAAGAATACTGTAGCAAAGTCCATTGCCAGCTCCCGCCGTTTTCTTAATGCAGTAGTTAGTATACTCATCTCTGGATCTCCTCATTTTGGCCCCAAACCTAGAAACCTAACTACACAACTGATAGGAATTACTTCCTACTGAGTATAGAGTTTTTAAACCGGAAGGATGTATAGGAAAGTAATAAAAGACTTTGCCCACTGTGTAGCCCCACATTAAGTGGCATACGTAGATGTGGGTAAAGACCAGATTAATTTAGTTGGGTCCTATAGGAGTTCCAAAACACAAATCCCTTGTTACAGTCATGAATTATGTTGTCGTAAAATTATATAAGCAGTTAACTAATACTAATAAAAAGTAAAGAACAATGTAC